>NC_091283.1:702152255-702455286 GCF_032444005.1 Ranitomeya imitator
TTGACTCTATTTTGTTGTTGGTTAAAGATAAATTCTGTTATTTACTTAGGTAGAAGGTTACAGCTGCCGTGAAGTAACTCTGTCCTGTTTCTCACAAAGATAATATTTTGTTATTCAACTAGGCTATGGTTCATAATTGGTATAAAGACCTTGAGTGTTCTAACTCGAGCCGAGCCAGATAAGAGACTCGTGGGTGTATCGCTATACAAGACTGAGGCATCTGTTAATATGTTTTTTATGCCAAAAAGACACGACCATATATGTAGTTTCTGTTTTTTCCTGTATCTTTATGGGTTAAGTTTTTCCTGCATTCTTATAGGTTAAGAACTGTGAGCGTGTTCTTATGCTGATTGGTTGAAGTAGAATTTGCTAATATGATAAAACTGCAACACAATAAACGGGGGCCCAGAGATCTGCTCGATCCCCCATACAGAGGCACGAGTCTCCGTCTGGACATTTTCAGTTGCCGGCAACGCCCTTTAGATTAATTTGGAAATCACTGAGTCAACCATGAAGGATCACTTTAGATCCTCCCTCAACAATGTGAGGTCTTGTTTTTTGCGGGATGAGTTGACGTTTTTATTGGTAACATTTTCGGGCACGTGACATTTTTTGATCGCTTTTTATTCCGATTTTTGTGAGGCAGAATGACCAAAAACCAGCTATTCATGAATTTCTTTTGGGGGAGGCGTTTATACTATTCCGCGTTTGGTAAAATTGATAAAGCAGTTTTATTCTTCGGGTCAGTATGATTACAGCGATACCTCATTTATATCATTTTTTATGTTTTGGCGCTTTTATATGATAAAAACTATTTTATAGAAAAAGTGAGCAGGCACTTGGTAAGCCACCTCCCTCCCTGCAGGACCCGGATGCCGCGGCCATCTTGGATCCGGGCCTGGAGCAGGGAGGGAGGGAGACCCTCGCAGCAACGCGATCACATCGCGTTGCTGCGGGGGTCTCAGGGAAGCACACAGGGAGCACTGCTGCGATAAGCAGCTGACACCCGGCCGCGATCGGCTGCGCTCCCCCCGTGAGCGCCGCCGATCGCCCTGGACGTACTATTCCATCCTTGGGAAGTAGGGCCCACCACACATGGACGGAATAGTACGTCCATTGGCAGAAAGGGGTTAAAGTCCACTCAACATATACCTCGAGATTAAAAAATAAAAATGAGTGGCAAGTCACACTTCTAAAAAGTGGCAAGCCTTCTCGCCTAGTACAAGTTTAGCCTTAAGTTCATTAATCCCTTACTGACCTAACACAGTTTCACTCCAAGAGGCATAACTTTTTTTTAATTTTTCTGTCCATGTGAGATGTGAGAAAATGGTATCTAATGAATATCATTTTGATATCTGATGGAATTCTCTATCAGATGCAGTTTGGCCCAGGAATATTTGCTCCAAACTCAGCCCCACCTTTGGCATTCCCCTCAGACCAATGTTTTTTTTTACTTAGCTGGAGCAAATAGGCCTTTGAAGCTCCCCTCCAGGGGGCCAAAAGGCACAGACCCTGTATCCCCAGCAATTATCACAGGGGTGTGAACTCTTGTGCAGTTACCAGCCAACTGGCTTCCTTTGTTTTACTCAAGCTGCCATGCAGACATTGTGGTACCACAGATCCCAGCACAAGGCTCTGAGATATTGAATCTGGAAAATGACCTATAATAAAAGAATCCAATATCTCTGAACCTAGCTGAAGACATAATCGGAATCTGCATTCCTTTTCTCACAAGCCCATACCATGCAGCCACTGCTGGAACTCTGCGTTATTGAGTTATAAAGCATAGCTACTAGGAATTAAATACGGTAGCCATATTTGGTCACCCTGCACAGAAAAAATCCAGCAGAACCCAGTGGCGCCACCGCCAGGCTCGGACTGGCCCAGCGGAGAACCGTAGGATTCTCTGGTGGGCCCTGGCACTGACACCTGCTGGCATACTGGCCAGCAGCTGCCTAGGGCCCCCACTGCTCCAGGGGCCCCCAGCCAGTGACTATAGGGCCCCTGAGTCAAGGAGGCCCGCCCTGTGCCAGTAACAGAAGCTGGAGATAGGATCCTCCTGTCCCCGCTGCTAAAGCAAAATGAATATTCACGCTTCCCCACACCCCTATGGTCGTGGAGAGGACTGAATACCATTTCTCTTTAATAGCGGGCAGCGTTAGCCGCAGGGTGCAGCTAACACTGCCTGCATGTAAAGCTGCACCACACACACACACACACTCACAAAGTAACGCACACACACACAGCACAGCACACATACACAGACATGCAGGCACACAGACTCACAGAGCAGCTCACCTCCCGGCGTCCTGCTTCCTGTCAGAGACAGCCCAGCTGGATGACGTCATCATCCAGCGTGCTGCTGTCTCAGTCAGAAAGCTTCCAGGAATCCAGGGGGAGACAATGATGGAGGTGATGGGTAATGATGGTGGGGAAAGACAATGATGGAGGTGATGGGCAATGATGGTGGTGGTGGGGAGGCATTGATTGAGGTGAGGGGAGGCAATTATGGAAGTGATGGGCAATTATGGTGAGGGAGGGAATGATGGAGGTGATGGGCAATGAGGGTGAGGGGAGGCAATGATGAAAGTGATGGGCAATGATGGTGGGGAGGCAATGATGGTGGGGAGGCAATGATGGAGATGATGGGCAATGATGGTGGTGGGGGGAGGCAATGATGGAGGTGATGGGCAATCATCGTGGTGGTGGGGGGAGACAATGATGGGGGGAAGACAAGGATGGAGGTGATGGGCAATGATGGTGGTGGTTGGGAGGCTATGATGGAGGTGAGGGGCAATGATGGTGGGGGAGACAATGATAGAGGTGATGGGCAATCATGGTGAGGGAGGGAATGATGGAGGTGATGGGCAATGATGGTGGGGAGGCAATGATGGAAGTGATGGGCAATGATGGTGGTGGGGGAGGCAATGATGGAGTTGATGGGCTATGATGGTGGTAGGGGAAGGCAATGATGGAGGTGAGGGGAGGCAATGATGGAAGTGATGGGCAATGATGGTGGGGGACACAATGATGGAGGTGATGGGCAATCATGGTGAGGGAGGGAATGATGGAGGTGATGGGCAATGATGGTGGGGAGGCAATGATGGAGGTGATGGGCAATGATGGTGGTGGGGGGAGGCAATGATGGAGGTGATGGGCTATGATGGTGGTGGGGGGAGGCAATGATGGAGGTGATGGGCAATGGTGGAGGTGGGAGGCAATGATGTAGGTGATGAAATGGGCAATGGTGGTGAGGGGAGGCATTGATGGAGGTGATGGGCAATGATGGAGGTGATGAGCAATGATGGTGGTGGGGGGAGGCAATGATGGAGGTGGTGGAATGGGCAGTGATGGAGGTGGTGGGGGAGAATGATAGGGGTGGTGGGGGAGAAGGCAATGATGGAGGGGACTGCATTATTCTCAGGGGACTACATTATATTATGGGGGGCTACATCATACGATATGAGGGGGCTACAGTATACTCTATGGGGGGCTGCATTATATTCTGTGGTGGGGCTGCATTCTCTCAGTTGACTACATTATATTCTGTGGTGGCTGCATTATACTATATGAGGGGGCTACATTATACCCTATGAGGGTGCTACATTAAATTCTATGGTGAGGACTGCATTATACCTGAGGGGGTTGCATTATATTTTGTGGGGTGCTGCATTATATTCTATGAGAGGGGACTGCGTTATATTTTATTAGGGGGCTAAATTATATTCTGTGAGGGGGCTAAATTATATTCTGTGAGGGGGCTACCCCTACACCTGCTACATAATTAAGACATGAACTACCTTATATTATACCGATATTAGCGCCCTGATATTAGCGCTTTTTACTGCACAATTGGTGGTCTTGTATCTATTTCTATGTAGCTACATAGTGGGCCCCAAGAATGATTTTCTCTGGTGGGCTCAAGGTGCTCCAGTCCGCCACTGGCCGCCCTGTCTTATTTAGAGCTTCAGGCGGAAAGTTATGGGCATCCACGGTTCTGGACAGAAAACCATACTCTCAGATATGGAAGAAGAGAGGCTGAACAAGCCCAGGTTGGCACAGCATGTGGGAGGGGGCTGCCTAGGGGATAATAGGCAGCTCCTCATTTTGGAGTCAGTTTTCCTACTGGCATGAGGCCCGTTAGCTGACACAACCAGGGAATCATGTAACAAAGAATTGGACCTGTGACCCATCAGCGCCTCCCTGTGGTCAAATGCTACATCACACAGTAATTGTAATCTATCTGTACCTCACCCATGTACTACACTCCTGACTGTATAATTGTATAGTTGTTCTTATATACATACATGTATCTTTATAGTGCACCTTTTGGCGGTTAAATATAAAATTAATCTTGGGCTGCTCTTTTGTCTCGATTCACAAATCCCCACATCTGCACGTTCGGTTGGTTATTATACTCTACCCAGGTTGGTTTCTGACCCGATATAAGCCTGTTTTCGGATGGAGCTTATATCTAACGAGGGACTGGTGGCAGCATACCATACTGTGTTAGTGACGAACTCTGACAGTGATGGCCGGGAGGTTTACATATATATCCCCAGCCTGGACGGGTGATATATATCCCCTCTCACTAGGAGCTCCTCAATAACTCATACCTACAAGGGAAGCATCTCCGGTGACTATTTGCCCTCGGTGCAGTTCCCTGACTGACCTGGGGTAAGTGTTGGTGCCAGAGAGCCGATCCCTGCTGGGTCATTCTTTCCCCTCCCCAGAGGTTAGTGAAATTGACACACCCCTTCCCCTGTACGATCCATTACAGTCCACATAGACATATGAGGTCATGAGTTTTGCAGGATGAGTTGTGGCTTTCAATGACAATTCATTTTACCATATAATGCTCCAGAAAAAAAAATGGGGAAAACATTCCAAGTGCTGTGAAATTGCAAAAAAAAACAAAAAAAAAACATGACACTGTTCAGCATATATTTTGGAATTTTGCTTTCACACCATTGAATGTGCTATAAAATTGACCTGTCATCATGATGCTTCAGGTCTGTACAATTAAGGAAATACCAAACTTGTCCGAACAAATTTGTATCTGTTGCCATTTTCTGACATCCAAAACTTTTTTATTTTTCCATCCACATTGCTGCATTGCTCTTTTATGCACTGAGCTGACATTTTTATTGGTACCATTTTGGAGTACATATGATGGGAGGTTTTTTTTTACATCATCGTCGCCATGGCAACCAATAAGACATCATCTTCGATACACACACATACACTCATTTTTATATATATAGATTTTAATTGTTTTTTTAATCTTTAGAAGTTGCAATCACTGCATCACTTACACTATACAGTTGTGTGAAAAAAATTTTGTCCACTTTCTGATTTCTTATTCTTTTGCATGTTTGTCACACTTAACTGTTTCAGATCACAAAACAAATTTAAATATTAGACATAAATAACGCAAGTAATCACAAAATGTAGTTTTTAAATGAAGGTCTTTATTAAGGGAAAAATAAATCCAAAGCAAAGGGCCCTGTGTGAAAAGTGATTGCCCCTTAAAATCTAATAATTGGTTGGGCCACTAATAGCAGCAACAACTGCAATCAAGCAGTTGTGATAACTGGCAATGAGTCTTTTACAACGCTCTGGAGGAATTTTGGCACACTCATCTTTCCTGAATTGTTGTAATTTAGCCATGTTGGAGAGTTTCTGAGCATGAACTGCCTTTTTAAGATCATGCCACAGCATCTCAATCGGATTAAGGTCTGGACTTTGACTAGACCACTCCAAAGTCTTCATTTTGTTTTTCTTAAGCCATTCCTAGGAGGACCTGCTTGTGTGTTTTGGATCATTGCCCTGCAGCATAACCCAAGTGCGCTTCAGCTTGAGGTCATGAACAGATGGCCGGACATTCTCCTTATGGTAGACAGAAGAATTAATGGTTCCTTTTACTACAGCAAGTCTTCCAGGTCCTGAAGCAGAAAATTAGTTCGAAACCACCACACTACCAGCACCATATTTAACTGTTGGTATGATTTGCATTTCTGAAATGCACCAGATGTAATAGGACATACAGCTTTCAAAAAGTTCAACTTTTGTCTCGTCAGTCCACAAAACTGAGATGAGCCTTTATGTTCTTATTGCTCAGCAGTGGTTTTCATCTTGGAACTCTGCCATTCAAGTCATTTTGCCCAGTCTCTTTTCTTATGGTGGAATCATTACCTCTGACCTTAAAGGAAACCTGTCACGAGGTTTGACCTATATGAGTTACGGCCAACCCCTTTCAGGGCTTATATACAGCATTCTATAATGCTGTAGATAAGCCTCCCAATCCGACCTGCAAAAGAAGAAAAATATCTTTTATTATACTCACCTGGGGGTGGTCCGGTCCAGTGGGTGTCGCAGGTCCTGGTCCGTCGCCGCTCATCTTTGGTCTACTTCAGGGCAGTCTCACACGTCCAGATAATTCTGGTACCGGAAAAATCGGTACCGGAATTATCCGTGTCCGTGTGCTTGTGCGTTTCTGTGGCACATCAGTGTGGCACACGTGTGGCAAAAGTTTAGCGCTGTCCCCTGCATCTGGTGCTGAAGCCGCCATTCATATCTTCTCTGCAGCAGCGTTTGCTGTAGAGAAGATATGAATATTCCTTTTTTTTTTGTTTCTCGTGTTTCAAATAAAGATCCATGTCCCCACCCCCTGTGCGCCCGCCTGCTGTTATTAAAAAACTCACCCAGCTCCCTCGCTGGCTGGCGCTGCTTCCTGTCCTGGCCGCACCTTCTACTGTATGAGCGGTCACGTGGGCCGCCCATTACAATCATGAATATGCGGCTCCACCTCCCATTACTGTTTTACACGGGCCCATTGACTTTAATGGGTCTGTGTAATCCGTGCGCTCCCTCGAACACTGACATGTCTCCGTCTTTGTAAGGCCGGTTTCACACGTCAGTAGCTCCGGTACGTGAGGTGTCAGTTTCCTCATGTACCGGAGCCACTGACACACATATTCATGACTGTAATCGGCGGCCCCACGTGACCGCTCATACAGTACAAGGTGCGGCCAGGACAGGAAGCAGCGCCAGCCAGCGAGGGAGCTGGGTGATTATTTTAATCACAGCAGGGGGGCGCACAGGGGGTGGGAGGTGGGTTTTGACCTGGATCTTGATTTTACACACAATTATTCATATCTTCTCTACAGCAAACGCTGCTGCAGGGAAGATATGAATGGGGCTTCAGCAACAGATGCTGGTGCGTGTGGTACCCAGCATGGTGCGTGTGGTACCCAGTGGGCATACGGGCGGCACACGTGTGCCGCACATGTGCCACACTGATGTGCCACAGAAACGCACTGGCACACGGACACGGATAATTCCGGTACCGATTTTTCTGGTACCGGAATTATCTGGACGTGTGAGACTGCCCTAAGGCAGGTCCTACTTAAGTGATTGCTTGATTAAGAACAGGTGTGGCAGCAAACAGGCCTGCGTGTGGCTAGGGAAAGAGAACTTGGTTTCCCAAATATGTGATAAACCACAGTTAGTTTATGTTTTAAGTGGGGGAGGGGGCAGTCACTTTTTCACACAGGTCCCTATAGATTTGGATTTCTTTTTCCCTTAATAATAAATATCTTCATGTAAAAATTGCATTTTGTGATTACTTGTGTTATCTTTGTATAATATTTACATTTGTTTGGTGATCTGAAACACTTAAGTGTGACAAACATGCAAACGAATAGCAAATGGGGAAGGGGGCAAACACTTTTTCACACAACTTTGTATGTACAGTAGCAGTATATGAGTAAATCGTGGTTCTCCTGTTGAGCTCTGCCTGTAGCTGAGAATCCTAGAAAGACTAACATGGCAGCTATGGGGCATTAAGCAGATGCCTGGCTACAATTGAAACTCATTGGTTCCTTGATGTTGGGTTGTGGGAACTGGTAGAAGTCGGTGACTGTGCACGCTGGCAATTGTCATTTAAATGTCGCTGTGAGAGATTTAAGTGGAGTGCGCCTCACTGGAATGGGAGCTGAGTGTTGTATTTCAAATATGGCCGTGATGTGATTAAGCAGAGGATGCCCAGAAGTGCGCAACGCCTTTAATGGACGATTTCCTGAAGACATGATGCCTAAAAACTCTATATGCAAGAAGCCAATTACTAAGTGATCTATAGCATCAGTCCTGACAGGTCTGGGCGACTTTATTCATCAGATTTTTCATAAAATGTAGGAAAACCTTGGTAAACACAAGTAATGATGAAATTGCTACACATTGGATGAAAGTCAAACACACCAGCAGATTTCGGCATCAGCGCCGACTATCCGTGTTGTGTGTGTACATATATATTTATACTTTTATAGTTATGAATTGATTTTAAATAACTAAATGGAGACATTCTCCCCTCCGAATGACACTCCACTGGCTCCAGAAAATATGTCTGCCTTAGCCTATGGCACACGCGGCGGATTTTGATGCGGATCTGCAGCGTTTTGGGACGCGTGGAATTGCAGCAAATCCGCAGTGTAGTGCACTACCAATGTTATTCTATGTGAAATGAAGAATTGTTGTGTACATGCTGTGGAAAAATATGTGCAGATTTGCAGCGTTTTATTTTCCGCAGCATGACAATTCTTTTTGCAGATTTGCAGCGTTTCTGCACCCATTGACTTCCGTTGAGTTAGGCACATTCGTAGCAAAACCGCAGGTGTAAAATAGATCTGCGCATTTGCTGCGGATGTGGGTGCAAGAAACGCTGCAGATCGGGAGGAGGGAAGTGTGTGGGCGGAGTGCGGGCGGAGACTATGTGTGTGACTGTGTGCAGGGGTCTGCATGTATGTGTGAGTCTGTGTGTGTCTCTGCGTGTCTCTGTGTGTGTCCCTGTGTGTGTGCGGGTCTGTGTGTGTGCGGGTCTGTGTAAGCAGCCATTGTCTGAGGGGACTACTGCTCCCATCCGGCTATGAATGCTCACAGTGACAGCATTGCCGATGATGGGAAAGTAGTCCCATCAGACAATGCAAGTGTTCAGTAATAAAAATAAAGCATACAGAATATACAGCAGACATACAGGACATACATTACAGATAGTACATACAACACAACATACAGTACATACTCACCAATCACCTAGTCTCCGAAGCCCTCGATCTCCTGTTATAAAAATAACCTAATAAACCAACCTATACTTACCTTTCCGCCATAGTCCATTTAATAACGAGTGTTCCACGACGATCTCCAGTGTAGAACAGTGACATCGGGCGATGTCAGTGCACTACAGGGCCTCCTCGATGAACTGACAGGCGGAGGTAATCCTCCGCGATGTATATCCCTCTGCAGCTGCCGGGAGAGAGGTCACTTAAGTTATTCTCTTGCCGGCAACGCTGTGACAAAATTCCCACGCAGCAATATCATAAAGTGAGCCTGAACTCAGGTAACCTCTTCAGCGATGCACTGCAGGAGCCTTTATATCCTGTCAGTGCATCGTGGGAGGTCTATAGATCAGAGACATCACCCGATGTCACTGTTCTATAGGGGAGATCGTCATGGGACACTCATTATTAATTTGACTGCGTCCGAACAGGGAGTATACTGTTGGTTTATTATTTTTATTTTTGCAGGTGATTGCTGCCTTTGGGGAATTAGGCGTGGTTGTAAGTATGGTGAAATTAAGAATATTAAAATACTTTTTTATGGATGTGTCTTTATTTAACTCTTTCACTACTATAGGATTAGTAATGCATAGGTGTCTTATTGACGCTTCCCCATTACTAACCGGGCTTAATGTCACTTTACAATCAAAGGTGACATTAACCGCTTAGGGTGGTTTCACATTTGCGTTTTTTTTGCGTTTTTGCAGTAAATACTTAACATTAAAAACGCATGCGTTTTTTTGCATGCGTTTTGACGCGTTTTTGCAACGCATGCGTTTTTTATCTGCATGCGTTTTGTTGCAGAAATGCAACATGTAGTAATTTTAGCGGCTTTTTTCGCGGCAAAAAACGTATTGATGTGTATGTAAACGCATGCGTTTTTAAGCACATGCGTTTGCATGCGTTTTTTATAGAAAAACACAAGAATACACACTTACAAGCCACCCCCCAACCCTAACCCTAACCCTAAAACACAAACTCTAACACAAACTGTAACACAAACTGTAACACAAACTCTAACACAAACCCTAACACAAACCCTAACCCTAGGGATCCTAACCCTAACCCTAACACAAACCCTAACCCTAAAACACAAACTCTAACCCAAACTCTAACACAAACTGTAACACAAACTGTAACACAAACCCTAACACAAACCCTAACCCTAGGGATCCTAACCCTAACACAAACCCTAACCCTAAAACACAAACTCTAACCCAAACTGTAACACAAACTCTAACACAAACCCTAACCTTAACCCTAACCCTAGGGATCCTAACCCTAACCCTAACACAAACCCTAACCCTAAAACACAAACTCTAACCCAAACTGTAACCCAAACTGTAACCCAAACTCTAACCCAAACTCTAACCCAAACTCTAACACAAACTGTAACACAAACTGTAACCCAAACTCTAACACAAACTCTAACACAAACTCTAAAACAAACTCTAACACAAACTGTAACAAAAACTGTATCACAAACTGTAACACAAACTCTAACAAACTCTAACACAAACTCTAACACAAACTCTAACACAAACTCTAACACAAATCTTAACACAAACCCTAACCCTAAAACACAAACTCTAACCCAAACTGTAACGCAAACTCTAACCCAAACTATAACACAAACCCTAACACAAACCCTAACCCTAGCCCAAACCCTAGCCCTAACCCTAGGGATCCTAACCCTAAACGTAGGGTTAGGATCCCTAGGGTTAGGGTTTGTGTTAGGGTTAGGATCCCTAGGGTTAGGATCCCTAGGGTTAGGGTTTGTGTTAGGGTTAGGATTCCTAGGGTTAGGGTTAGGGTTAGAGTTTGTGTTAGGATCCCTAGGGTTAGGGTTAGGGTTAGAGTTTGGGTTAGGGTTTGTGTTAGGGTTTGTGCTAGGGTTTGTGTTAGAGTTTGTTTTACAGTTTGGGTTAGGGTTAGAGTTTGTGTTTTAGGGTTAGAGTTTGTGTTAGGGTTAGGGTCCTTAGGGTTAGGGTTTGTGTTAGGATTCCTAGGGTTAGGGTTAAAGTTTGGGTTAGGGTTTGTGCTAGGATTTGTGTTAGGGTTTGTTTTACAGTTTGGGTTAGGGTTACAGTTTGTGTTTTAGGGTTAGGGTTAGAGTTTGTGTTAGGGTTAGGATCCTTAGGGTTAGGGTTAGGTTTAGGGTTTGTGCTAGGGTGTCATGATCCCAATGGCAGGGGATCACTAAAGGACAAGCACACATACAAACAAGCTCTAGGGCGATGGAACCTGAGCTGACCGCGACCCTGAACCTAACACACAAATAAAAGTAGCCGGGGAACGTGCCTACGATGATCCTAGACGTCTCGCTCCAGCCGAAGATCTAACTTCCCCTATTAGAAGAAACACAGACCTCTCTTGCCTCCAGAGAAATACCCCACAGAAATAGCAGCCCCCCACATATAATGACGGTGAAATGAGAGGAAAGCACATACGCAGTATGAAAACAGTTTCAGCAAAATGAGGCCCGCTAAAGCTAGATAGCAGAGGATACAAAAGTGAACTGCACGGTCAGCGAAAAACCCTTCAAAAAACCATCCTGAAATTACTTGAACTCATGTGCCAACTCATGGTACATGAGGAGCAATTTCAGCCCACTAGAGCAACCAGCAGCAATAATCACATATCTGCAGGCTGGACTAAAAAACCAAATAAAGCAAAACACCAAAACAGGAAAATCCAAACTTAGCATGACCAGAAGGTTCTAGGAGCAGGGAGCAGAGGTAACAAGACACACTGGATACATTGATAACCGGCGAGGAAATGCCAGCAAAGCCAGGTTAAATAGGAAACTCCCATATCCTGATGGAACAGGTGGAACCCAGAGACCCAGGAAAGACAAGTCACCCAGTACCATCAGTAACCACCAGAGGGAGCCCAAAAACAGAACTCACAACAGTACCCCCCCCTTGAGGAGGGGTCACCGAACCCTCACGAGAACCACCAGGGCGACCAGGATGAGCCCTATGAAAAGCGCGAACCAAATCATCAGCATGAACATCCGAGGCAACCACCCAAGAATTATCCTCCTGACCATAACCCTTCCACTTGACCAAATACTGGAGTTTCCGTCTGGAAACACGAGAATCCAAGATCTTCTCCACAACATACTCCAATTCTCCCTCCACCAGCACTGGAGCAGGAGGCTCAAGCGAAGGAATAACAGGTACCTCATACTTCCGCAACAACGACCGATGGAACACATTATGAATAGCAAACGATGCCGGGAGATCCAAACGAAACGACACAGGGTTAAGAATTTCCAAGATCCTATAGGGACCGATGAACCGAGGCTTGAACTTAGGAGAAGAGACCTTCATAGGAACAAAACGAGAAGACAACCACACCAAGTCCCCAACAAGAAGTCGAGGACCCACGCGGCGACGGCGATTAGCAAACTGCTGAGCCTTCTCCTGGGACAACTTCAAATTGTCCACCACATGACTCCAAATCCGATGCAACCTATCCACCACCATGTCCACTCCAGGACAATCAGAAGGTTCCACCTGACCAGAGGAAAAACGAGGATGAAACCCCGAATTACAAAAGAAAGGAGAAACCAAGGTAGCAGAACTAGCCCGATTATTAAGGGCAAATTCGGCCAGCGGCAAAAAGGTAACCCAGTCATCCTGATCAGCAGAAACAAAACACCTTAAATAAGTTTCCAAGGTCTGATTAGTTCGTTCAGTCTGGCCATTCGTCTGAGGATGGAATGCAGACGAAAAGGACAAATCAATGCCCATCTTAGCACAGAACGTCCGCCAAAATCTAGACACAAACTGGGATCCCCTGTCAGAAACGATGTTCTCAGGAATCCCATGCAAACGAACCACATTCTGAAAAAACAGAGGGACCAACTCAGAGGAGGAAGGTAACTTAGGCAAGGGTACCAGATGAACCATTTTAGAAAAGCGATCACACACAACCCAGATGACGGACATTTTTTGAGAGACAGGGAGATCCGAAATAAAGTCCATGGAAATGTGCGTCCAAGGCCTCTTCGGGATAGGCAAAGGTGACAACAATCCACTGGCCCGAGAACAGCAAGGCTTAGCCCGAGCACAAACCTCACAAGACTGCACAAAAGAACGCACATCACTCAACAAGGAAGGCCACCAAAAAGACCTGGCCACCAAGTCTCTAGTACCAAATATTCCAGGATGACCTGCCAACGCAGAAGAATGGACCTCGGAGATGACTCTACTGGTCCAATTATCCGGAACAAACAGTCTCTCAGGCGGACAACGATCAGGTTTACCCGCCTGAAACTCCTGCAAAGCACGTCGCAAGTCTGGGGAGACAGCAGACAAAATCACCCCATCCCTAAGGATACCAGAGGGCTCAGAATTTCCAAGGGAGTCAGGCACAAAACTCCTAGAAAGAGCATCCGCCTTCACATTCTTTGAACCTGGCAGGTATGAAACCACAAAATTGAAACGAGAGAAAAACAGTGACCAACGCGCCTGTCTAGGATTCAGACGCCTGGCAGACTCAAGGTAAATCAAATTTTTGTGATCAGTCAAGACCACCACACGATGTCTAGCACCCTCTAGCCAATGACGCCACTCCTCAAATGCCCACTTCATGGCCAAAAGTTCCCGATTACCAACATCATAATTCCGCTCAGCCGGCGAAAACTTTCTAGAAAAAAACGCGCATGGCTTCATCACTGAGCCATCGGAGCTTCTCTGTGACAAAACCGCCCCCGCTCCAATCTCAGAAGCATCAACCTCAACCTGAAAAGGGAGCGAAACATCTGGCTGACGCTACACAGGAGCAGAAGAAAACCAGCGCTTAAGTTCCTGAAAGGCCTCCACAGCCGCAGGAGACCAATTAGCAACATCAGCACCCTTCTTAGTCAAATCCGTCAAAGGCTTAACAACACTAGAAAAATTAGTTATAAAACGACGATAGAAATTAGCAAAGCCCAAGAACTTCTGTAGACTCTTAAGAGATGTAGGCTGCGTCCAGTCACAAATAGCCTGAACCTTGACGGGATCCATCTCAATAGTAGAAGGGGAAAAAATATACCCCAAGAAAGAAATCTTCTGGACACCAAAGAGACACTTTGAGCCTTTTACAAACAAGGAATTGGCCCGCAGGACCTGAAACACCTTCCTGACCTGCTGAACATGAGACTCCCAGTCATCAGAAAAAAACAAAATATCATCCAAATACACAATCATAAATTTATCCAGATATTCACGGAAAATATCGTGCATAAAGGACTGGAAGACTGAAGGAGCATTAGAAAGTCCGAAAGGCATTACCAAATACTCAAAATGGCCCTCAGGCGTATTAAATGCGGTTTTCCACTCATCACCTTGCTTTATTCGTATAAGATTATACGCACCCCGAAGATCAATCTTAGTGAACCATTTAGCCCCCTTAATGCGAGCAAACAAATCAGTCAACAATGGCAAAG
Source organism: Ranitomeya imitator (assembly GCF_032444005.1). Taxonomy (NCBI): domain Eukaryota; kingdom Metazoa; phylum Chordata; class Amphibia; order Anura; family Dendrobatidae; genus Ranitomeya; species Ranitomeya imitator. The sequence continues at coordinate 702,166,809 of NC_091283.1, forward strand.
GATACTGATATTTTACGGTAATCTTATTCAAAAGACGATAATCTATACAAGGCCTCAAGGAACCATCTTTTTTGGCCACGAAAAAAAAACCTGCTCCCAAAGGGGACAAAGATGGACGGATATGTCCCTTTTCCAAGGACTCCTTAACATAATCCCGCATAGCAGTATGCTCTGGCACTGACAGATTGAACAAATGACCTTTAGGAAATTTACTGCCTGGAATTAAATTTATAGCACAATCGCAATCCCTGTGAGGAGGAAGCGAACTGAGCTTAGGCTCCTCAAAAACATCCCGATAGTCAGACAAAAACACAGGAATCTCAGAAGGAGTAGATGAAGCGATAGAAATCGGAGGTGCATCATCATGAACCCCCTGACAACCCCAGCTTAACACAGACATCGATTTCCAGTCAAGGACTGGATTATGAGTTTGTAACCATGGCAGACCAAGCACTAGGACATCATGCAAATTATACAGTACCAGGAAGCGAATCACCTCCTGATGAACAGGAGTCATACGCATGGTCACTTGTGTCCAGTACTGAGGTTTATTCATAGCCAAAGGTGTAGAGTCAATTCCCTTCAAAGGAATAGGGACTTCCAGAGGCTCCAGACTAAACCCACAGCGATTGGCAAATGACCAATCCATAAGACTCAGGGCAGCGCCTGAATCCACATAGGCATCGACGGAAATGGATGATAATGAACAAATCAGAGTCACAGACAGAATGAACTTAGACTGTAAAGTACTAATGGCAACAGACTTATCAACCTTTTTTGTGCGTTTAGAGCATGCTGATATAACATGAGCTGAATCACCACAATAAAAGCACAACCTTTTTTTCCGCCTATAATTTTGCCGTTCACTTCTGGACTGAATTTTATCACATTGCATTATCTCAGGTGACGGTTCAGACGACACCGCCAAATGGTGCACAGGTTTGCGCTCCCGTAAACGCCGATCAATCTGAATAGCCATAGTCATAGACTCATTCAGACCAGTAGGCGCAGGGAACCCCACCATAACATCTTTAATGGCCTCAGAAAGGCCATCTCTGAACCTTGCAGCCAGGGCGCACTCATTCCACTGAGTAAGCACCGACCACTTCCGAAATTTTTGACAATAAATTTCTGCTTCATCTTGCCCCTGAGAGAGGGCCAACAAAGCTTTTTCAGCCTGAATCTCTTGGTTAGGTTCCTCATAGAGCAAACCCAATGCCAGAAAAAACGCATCCGCATTAAGCAACGCAGGGTCCCCTGGTGCCAATGCAAATGCCCAATCCTGAGGGTCACCCCGCAGGAAAGATATAATAATCTTGACTTGCTGAGCAGGGTCTCCAGAGGAGCGAGATTTCAAAGAAAGAAACAACTTGCAATTGTTCCTAAAATTCAGAAAACGAGATCTATCTCCAGAAAAAAACTCTGGGACAGGAATTCTAGGTTCAGACATAGGAGCATGTACAACAAAATCCTGTATATTTTGAACCTTAGCGGCAAGATTATTCAGGCTGGAAGCCAAACTCTGGACGTCCATGATAAACAGCTGGGATCAGAGCCATTCAAAGATTAAGAGGAGGAGGAAGTAGCCAGGCTGCAATAAGGCTAGGCAGCAAACTCTGAGGGAAAAAAAAAAAAAAAAAAAAAGTCCTCAGACTACTTATCCTCCTACTTCAGCCAATACAATTAACACTTTGTGGGCCGGTTATACTGTCATGATCCCAATGGCAGGGGATCACTAAAGGACAAGCACAGATACAAACAAGCTCTAGGGCGATGGAACCTGAGCTGACCGTGACCCTGAACCTAACACACAAATAAAAGTAGCCGGGGAACGTGCCTACGATGATCCTAGACGTCTCGCTCCAGCCGAAGATCTAACTTCCCCTATTAGAAGAAACACAGACCTCTGTTGCCTCCAGATAAATACCCCACAGAAATAGCAGCCCCCCACATATAATGACGGTGAAATGAGAGGAAAGCACATACGCAGTATGAAAACAGTTTCAGCAAAATGAGGCCCGCTAAAGCTAGATAGCAGAGGATACAAAAGTGAACTGCGCGGTCAGCGAAAAACCCTTCAAAAAACCATCCTGAAATTACTTGAACTCATGTGCCAACTCATGGTACATGAGGAGCAATTTCAGCCCACTAGAGCAACCAGCAGCAATAATCACATATCTGCAGGCTGGACTAAAAAAACAAATAAAGCAAAACACCAAAACAGGAAAATCCAAACTTAGCTTGACCAGAAGGTTCTAGGAGCAGGGAGCAGAGGTAACAAGACACACTGGATACATTGATAACCGGCGAGGAAATGCCAGCAAAGCCAGGTTAAATAGGAAACTCCCATATCCTGATGGAACAGGTGGAACCCAGAGACCCAGGAAAGACAAGTCACCCAGTACCATCAGTAACCACCAGAGGGAGCCCAAAAACAGAACTCACAACACTAGGGTTTGTGTTAGAGTTTGTGTTACAGTTTGTTACAGATTGGGTTAGAGTTTGTGTTTTAGGGTTAGGGTTTGTGTTAGGGTTAGGATCCCTAGGGTTAGGGTTAGGGTTTGTGTTAGGGTTAGGATCCCTAAGGTTACTAGGGATCCTAACTCTAACCCTAGGTATTTGTTTATAGTGGGTTTTCTAGTTGATTTTGATGATTGGCAGCTGTCACACACTTCTCTGTTGTGAATTCCGCTCTTGGGCTCCCTCCGGTGGTTGTAAGTGGCACTTTTGTGAGTTCTGCTCTTGGGCTCCCTCTTGTGGTTTCTAGTGGTATGGCTGCTCCTTGGAGTTAGCTGTCATCAGCTGCCTCCACTTATCGTCTCTTCTGCTCGGCTATTTAAGTCTGGCTCTTTCTTCAGCCTGTGCCACTTGTCAATGTTTCCTGGCTGGATTCACATCTCTGCTTGGATTCTCCTGGTTTCCTGACCAGTTCTGCAAAGATAAGTTCTGTCTGGCTTTGCTCATTTCAGTCCACATGTTGTTGACTTATTGTTCTGTGCATTCTATATTTGTCCAGCTTGTCAGTATGGATTATTTCTGTTAGCTGGAAGCTCTGGGAAGCAGATTTACCCTCCACACCTTTAGTCAGGTGTGGAGATTTTTGTAAACTCTGTGTGGATTGTTTTGTAGTTTTTATACTGACCGTATAGTATCCTTTCCTGTCCTATCTATCAAGCTAGACTGGCCTCCTATGCTAACATCTGATTTCATTTCTGCGTATGTTATTTTCCCCTCCTCTCACCGTCAATATTTGTGGGGGGCTATCTTTCCTTTGGGGATTTTCTCTGAGGCAAGATAGGTTTCCTGTTTCTATCTTTAGGGGAAGTTAGATCTTAGGCTGTGCCGAGGGGTCTAGGGAGCGTCAGGTACCCCCCACGGCTATTTTTAGTTGTGCTGCTAGGTTCAGGGTTTGCGGTCAGTACAGATACCACCTCCTTCAGAGCTTGTCTCATGTTGTTCCTAAACCACCAGATCATAACAGTACAAGTGGCCAAAAATGAATTAAATGCATCTCAAAAGAAGGAAAAGAAAGTTCTGAACCATTTTTTTTTCTGTGCTTTGGTTTGTCTTTTTTTTTTCCTCTTGATATCTGGGTGGTTCAGGATATATGTTTTGGCATGGATGTTCAGGGTTTGTTTTCTCGTGTGGATCAACTTGCTGTAAGAGTACAGAGTATCCAGGACTATGTTGTCCAGACTCCGGCTTTAGAGCCCAGAATTCCTACTCCTGATTTGTTTTTTGGGGACAGATCCAAGTTTTTGAACTTTAAAAATAACTGCAAATTGTTTTTTGCTATGAAACCCCGTTCTTCTGGTGATCCCATTCAGCAAGTAAAAATCATCATATCCTTGCTGCGTGGTGACCCTCAAGACTGGGCTTTTTCTCTTGAAACAGGGGATCCGGCATTATTGAATGTAGATGCATTTTTTCAGGCGCTCGGATTATTGTATGACGAACCAAATTCTGTGGATCATGCAGAAAAAACCCTGTTGGCCTTGTGTCAAGGCCAGGAAGCGGCAGAATTATACTGCCAGTAATTTAGAAAATGGTTTGTGCTCACTAAATGGAATGAAGAGGCTCTGGCTGCTATTTTCAGAAAAGGTCTTTCTGAAACCCTTAAAGATGTTATGGTGGGCTTTCCTACGCCTGCCGGTTTGAGCGAATCTATGTCTCTAGCCATTCAGATTGATCGGCGTCTGCGCGAGCGCAAAGCTGTGCACCATATGGCAGTATCCTCTGAGCAAAGTCCTGAACCTATGCAATGTGATAGGATTTTGACTAGAATAGAACGGCAGGAATTCAGACGTCAGAATAGGCTGTGTTATTACTGTGGTGATTCGGCTCATGTTATCTCTGATTGCCCTAAGCGTACTAAGAGAGTCGCTAGGTCTGTTACCATTAGTACTATACAGCCTAAATTTCTCTTATCTGTGACCCTGATTTGCTCATTGTCGTCCTTTTCTGTGATGGCATTTGTGGATTCAGGCGCTGCCCTGAACTTAATGGACTTAAGGTACCGTCACACTGGACGATATCGCTAGCGATCCGTGACGTTGCAGCGTCCTGGCTAGCGATATCATCCAGTGTGACAGGCAGCAGCGATCAGGCCCCTGCTGTGATATCGCTGGTCAGGGCAGAAAGGCCAGCACTTTGTTTTGTCGCTGGCTCTCCCGCTGACATCGCTGAATCGGCGTGTGTGACGCCGATTCAGCGATGTCTTCGCTGGTAACCAGGGTAAACATCGGGTTACTAAGCGCAGGGCCGTGCTTAGTAACCCGATGTTTACCCTGGTTACCATCGTTAAAGTAAAAAAAACAACCACTACATACTTACCTACCGCTGTCTGTCCCCGGCGCTCTGCTTCTCTGCTCTGGCTGTGAGCGCCGGGCAGCCGGAAAGCAGAGCGGTGACGTCACCGCTGTGCTTTCCGGCCGCTGTGCTTACACAGGGCAGAGAAGCATAGCGCTGGGGACAGACAGCGGTAGGTAAGTATGTAGTGGTTGTTTTTTTTACTTTAACGATGGTAACCAGGGTAAACATCGGGTTACTAAGCGCGGCCCTGCGCTTAGTAACCCGATGTTTACGCTGGTTACCGGCATTGTTGGTCGCTGGAGAGCTGTCTGTGTGACAGCTCTCCAGCGACCAAACAGCGACGCTGCAGCGATCCGGATCGTTGTCGGTATCGCTGCAGCGTCGCTTAGTGTGACGGTACCTTTAGAATTCGCCAGGCGCTGTGGTTTTTCCTTGCAGCCTTTGCAGAGCCCTATTCCTTTGAGGGGTATTGATGCTACACCCTTGGCCAAGGATAAACCTCAGTACTGGACACAGATGACTATGTACATGGCTCCTGCACATCAGGAAGATTGCCGTTTTCTGGTGTTGCATAACCTGCATGATGTTGTTGTACTGGGATTTCCATGGTTACAGGAACAGGAATCCGGTGCTGGATTGGAAAACTATGTCGGTGACTAGTTGGGGTTGTCGAGGAGTACATAGTGACGTTCCTTTGATGTCAATTTCCTCTTCCCCCTCTTCTAAGGTCCCTGAGTTTTTGTCGGATTTCCAGGATGTATTTGATGAGCCCAAGTCCAGTTTCCTTCCTCCACATAGGGACTGTGATTGTGCTATTAACTTGATTCCTGGTTGTAAGTTCCTTAAGGGCCGACTTTTCAATCTGTCTGTGCCAGAGCATGCCGCCATGCGGAGCTATGTTAAGGAATCTTTGGAGAAAGGGCATATTCGGCACTCTTCGTCACCATTGGGAGCGGGTTTCTTTTTTGTTGCTAAGAAGGATGGCTCCTTGAGACCCTGTATTGATTATCGTCTTCTTAATAAGATCACGGTCAAATTCCAATACCCCTTGCCTTTGCTTACTGATTTGTTTGCTCAGATTAAGGGGGCTAGTAGGTTTACTAAGATTGACCTCTGAGGGGCATATAATCGTGTTCGTATTAAACAGGGTGACGAATGGAAAACTGCATTTAATACGCCCGAAGGCCATTTTGAATACCTTGTGATGCCATTTGGGCTCTCTAATGCTCCATCTGTGTTCCAGTCTTTCATGCATGATATTTTCCGCAATTATCTTGATAAATTCATGGTCGTATATTTGGATGATATTTTGATTTTTTCCAATGATTGGGAGTCTAATGTGAAGCAGGTCAGGATGGTGTTCCAGATCCTTCGTGATAATGCTTTATTTGTGAAGGGGTCTAAGTGCCTATTCGGAGTTCAGAAGGTCTCTTTTTTGGGTTTTATTTTTTCTCCCTCGTCTATAGAAATGGATCCTGTTAAGGTCCAAGCTATTCATGACTGGATCCAACCCACATCTGTGAAGGGTCTTCAAAAATTTTTGGGCTTTGTTAATTTCTATCGCCGTTTCATTGCCAACTTTTCCAGTGTGGTTAAGCCCCTTACTGATTTGACGAAGAAAGGCGCTGATGTGACGAATTGGGCCTCTGAGGCTGTTGAGGCCTTTCAGGAGCTTAAACGCCGATTTACTTCAGCCCCTGTGTTGCGTCAACCGGATGTTTCTCTTCCTTTTCAGGTTGAGGTCGACGCTTCTGAGATTGGGGCAGAGGCCGTTTTGTCTCAGAGGGAGTCTGATGGTTCTTTGATGAAACCATGTGCTTTTTTTTCCAGAAAGTTTTCGCCTGCGGAACACATGCATGTAATGGAAAAGGGGGCACCACGGGTCATGGGATACCACCAGGACCTAAGATATATGAGCATACACAAAAAAAGAGAAACAGACAAGGTTCTAAAAAAGGGGATCACCACAACAAAGATATGGCAAGAAATATACACAGCTTTATTGAAATATATATACACACAAGGGTAACAAACACATAGACATATAAAAACACTTAAAAAGCATGCAAATGCTGTACACAACGGCCCCTAATACGGCCGTACCCCACATAGGACTCGAACTATATGTACAAAATATAATAACCTAGAACCAAAAATGGTCATAGAATGATAGATATAGGCCAAGCTACCTAGGCACTCCCCCGGGGAACTACAAATGGAAACAGAGCACTGATAGTGTAAATGCAAAAATAGCAAAACTATACAGCCCACATAGACATACAAATCCCTGCACTACAAGTGCTGAATAAGGGACACAAATACACGAAGCTGCCTAGCAAATGGAAACGACAGGTGTGTGCAAGACGATACATGAATGTCAAGCAGCAAAGGTATCAGCATAATACCTCAATAGCATGTGACCAACAGTCTGCCATGCCACTATACAGAAAAATAGCACCAAAATGGTATAGGCTGTAGAGATAGCATATTACCCAGGGCACATAATGCCCAAGCCTGTAGCGCCTGGAAAAGGAGTCCTAATGTGGGCTACTAAGAGACCCAACGCGTATCGCCACCACACCGGGCAGCTTCGTCAGGGGTAATCTCAATTATGATGTCGGCAATCGGGAGTTGTTGGCTATGAAGTGGGCGTTTGAGGAGTGGTGACATTGGCTTGAGGGAGCTAAACACCGTGTTGTGGTCCTGACCAATCATAAGAATCTGATTTACCTCGAGTCGGCCAAGCGGCTGAATCCTAGACAGGCTCGATGGTCCCTGTTTTTCTCCCGTTTTGATTTTGTGGTCTCGTATCTTCCGGGATCTAAGAATGTTAAGGCTGATGCCCTCTCTAGGAGTTTTTTGCCTGATTCTCCTGGAGTCCTGGAGCCGGTTGGCATTCTTAAGGAAGGGGTGATTCTTTCTGCCATCTCCCCTGATTTGCGGCGGGTGCATATTTCCATGGATTTTATTTCGGATCTTCCTGTTTCCCAGAAGATGTCTGTTATCTGGGTTGTTTGTGATCGGTTCTCTAAAATGGTCCATCTGGTACCTTTGCCTAAGTTGCCTTCCTCCTCAGATCTGGTTCCATTATTTTTTTAGCATGTGGTTCGTTTGCATGGCATTCCGGAGAATATTGTGTCTGACAGAGGTTCTCAGTTTGTCTCTAGATTTTGGCGGGCCTTTTGTGCTAGGATGGGCATTGATTTGTCTTTTTCTTCGGCGTTTCATCCTCAGACTAATGGCCAAACTGAGCGAACTAATCAGACCTTGGAGACCTATTTGAGATGCTTTGTGTCTGCTGATCAGGATGATTGGGTGTCTTTCTTGCCGTTGGCCGAGTTTGCCCTTAATAATCGGGCTAGTTCGGCTACTTTGGTTTCACCTTTCTTTTGTAATTTTGGTTTTCATCCTCGTTTTTCTTCTGGGCAGGTTTAGCCTTCTGATTGGCCTGGTGTTAATTCTGTGGTGGACAGGCTGCAGCAGATTTGGACTCATGTGGTGGACAATTTGACGTTGTCTCAGGAAAGGGCTCAACATTTTGCTAACCGCCGTCGGCGTGTTGGTCCCCGGCTTCGTGTGGGGGATTTGGTTTGGTTGTCTTCTCGTCATGTTCCTATGAAGGTTTCTTCTCCTAAGTTTAAGCCTCGGTTTATTGGTCCTTATAAAATTTCTGAAATTATTAATCCGGTGTCTTTTCGTTTGGCTCTTCCTGCCTCTTTTGCCATTCATGATGTTTTCCATAGATCTTTGTTGCGGAGATATGTGGTGCCCATTGTTCCCTCGGTTGACCCTCCTGCCCCGGTGTTGGTTGAGGGAGAGTTGGAATATGAGGTTGAGAAGATATTGGATTCTCGTTTTTCGAGGCGGAGGCTTCAGTATCTTGTCATATGACAGTATCTTGTCATATGCGGTAATAAGGCTGGTTTCACACTTGCGTTTTAAACGCAAACGCATTTGGTGCAAAAACGCGTTTAAACGCAAAAACGCATGCGTCTAAAAAACGCTGCGTTTAAACACGTTTTTGCACCAAATGCGTTTGCGTTTAAAACGCAAGTGTGAAACCAGCCTTATTACCGCATATGCCACAGCTACAGGGCAGTAGGAAGAGAGAGGCCAAGTGCCGGAATTGGCGCATCTTACAGATGCACCATTTCTGGGGTGACTGGGGGCTGGTATTTGTAGCTGAGGGGACCCAATATCCATGGTCCCTCTCTAGGCTATGAATATCAGCCCGCATCTGTCTGCATAGCCTTTTCTGGCTATTAATTATAGGGTGACCCCTATTTTAATAGCCATTAAAGGCTAAATATACAGCTGTGGGCTGATATTCATAGCCTGGGAAGCTCCATGGGTATTAACCCTTTCCCAGGCTATAGGGCCTCCAGAGACACACTGACAGGAGACTGCAATGCATCGCTGAAGAGGTTACCTGAGTTCAGGCTCACTTTACGGCAATGCTGCATGGAAACTTTCTCACACAGCGCTGCCAGTGAATGAACTCGGGTGACCTCTATCCCGGCAGCAGTGGACGGATACATCGCGTGGGATTACCTTCGCCTGTCAGTTCATCGCGGAGGCCCTGTAGAGCACTGACATCGCCCGATGTCACTGTTCTACACGGGAGATCATTGTGGGACACTCGTTATTGACCCCTTTCTGCCACTGGATGTACTATCCCGTCCATGTGACCTGGGACTTAATTCCCATGGTAGTGATTATGCGTCATAGGCTATCACAGCTAACATCCGGCACGATTGACATCCGGCATGATTGCAGCCTTCCGGTGGCATAGGGAAGCATCGCGCAGGGAGGGGCTCCCTGTGTGCTTCCCTGAGACCCTCGGAACAACGCGATGTGATCGCATTGTTCGGAGGGTCTCCTCCGTTCTCCTCCCTGCAGGCCCCGAATCCAAGATGGCCGCAGGGGTCCTTCCAGGTCCTGCAGGGAGGTCGCTTGCGAGCACATGCTGAGAGCAGGCGCCGGCAAGCCTGCAGCACTGCCTGTCAGATCGCTGATCTGACACAGTGCTCTGCAAAGTGTCAGATCAGCAATCTGACACTAAACAGTGATGTCCCACCCTGGGACAAAGTTAAAAAAAAAAAAAATTACACTGTGTAAAAATATTAAAAAAAAATCCTAAATAAAGGAAAAAATATATATTGCTCCAATAAATACAATACTTTATGTAAATAAAAAAAAACAATAAAAGTACAGATATTTAGTATCGCCGCGTCCGTAACGACCCGACCTATAAAACTGTCCCACTAGTTAACCCCTTCAGTGAACACCGTAAAAAATGAAAGAAAAAAAAACGAGGCAAAAAACAGTGCTTTGTCATCATACCGCCGAAAGAAAAAGTGGAAAAACACGCAATCAAATGGATGGATATAAATAAACATGGTACCGCTGAAAACGTCATCTTGTCCTGCAAAAAACGAGCTGCCATACAGCATCATCAGGTAAAAAAAAAAAAAAGTTATAGCCCTCAGAATAAAGCAATGCAAATTTTTTTTTTATATAAAATAGTTTTATTGTATAAAAGCGCCAAAACATAAAAAAATGATATGAGATATCACTGTAATTGTACTGACCCGAAGAATGAAACTGCTTTATCAATTTTACCAAACGCGGAACGGTATAAACGCCCCCCCCCCCCAAAAGAAATTAATTTATTGCTGGTTTTTGTTCATTCTGCCTCACAAAAATTGGAATAAAAAGTGATCAAAAAATGTCATGTGCCCAAAGATGGTACCAATAAAAATGTCAACTCGTTCCGCAAAAAACAGGACCTCACATGACTCTGTGGACCAAAATATGGAAAAATTACAGCTCTCAAAATGTGGTGATGCAAAAACTATTTTTTGCAATAACAAGCGTCTTTTAGTGTGTGACAGCTGCCAAATATAAAAACCCGCTATAAAAACCTGCTATAAATAGTAAGTCAAACTCCCCTTTATGACCGTCTTAGTTAGGGAAAAATAATCAAATTAAAAAAATGTATTTATTTCTATTTTCCCATTAGAGTTAGGGCTACAGTTAGGGTTGGGGCTAAAGTTAGGGTTGGGGCTAAGGTTAGGGTTAGGATTACATTTACGGTTGGGATTAGGGTTAGGGTTGGGATTAGGGTTAGGTGTGTGTTGGGGTTAAGGGTGTGTTGGGGTTAGGGGTGTGGCAAGGGTTGGGATTAGGGTTAGGGGCATGTTCGGTTTAGGGGTGTGGTTAGGGTTATGGTTAGGATTATATAGAATTATATAATATATAGGAGTATTATAGGGTGTAGGACTCTGTACGGTCAGATCAGCCCGGCTGGGCTTTTACGTTGGTGATTTACTACCTGGTATTTGGTGTGTGTGGATTGTCGGTATGCCCTATTAGACATCATCACATTAAGGGACTTGTAGGGTATTTAGGGCCAGTCGACGAGGAGCGGGGGCGCCATATTGCGTTCAAGAGGGTGCCAACCTCCGCAGATAGGCAGGGAGCAGATATTAGGGATATATAGGATTTTTTATCTTTTTGCTCCCTGTACCTTTGCCCTTCTCCCACCAAAACCGGGCTTTTTATAGACCCACTCCTACCATAAGGAGTTGGGATGTCGTGCTTGTTTTAATCTAATGGTTTTGAAATAAAGTTATTGTTTAGATTAGTTGTTTTTGTTTTTTTCTATTTGATACTAATTCTGGCTTATCAGAAACTGTACTTTTTTCAGATTTGCTTTGGTATTATGGCTGGTTTTCTATCAGGGCCTATCTGTTCTGAAACATGGGTGAGTGAGGCGGATCGGGTGTTTTCAGTTGACTCAGGCTACACAGGCACCGACTCTAATCCATCTATATATTCGACTTTTAAGGAGCTTACTGGTTGTTATAAAAAATATTTAAAATCTCTTTGGGAAACAAAGGCGTTAGAGAATTACATTAAGAACAACATTGTACCAAGGGGTCTACGAGTAAATATCTCCCCGTCTCCAAGAGTGAGTAACCCGTGCCTTCTGAAAGCCTGGCGGGACGAGTCTGTGGCTTCGTCGGTCAGGTTTATGAAATTATTGTTGGAGGAGGAAAAGAAGATCTTAGATACCACATCGAAACAACTGAATGAACTAATAGATAAAACGTTACAGTTCAAATCCAATCCCGACTTTAATAAAAAAGAGAGCACCTAACAAATTTCGGTAGAACGATATCAGAACCAACTGAAAAATCGTAAACACACACAGTTTATGCGAGACTCGGAAGAGTTTAAATCTGATAAAGCATATAATTTTTCAGGTGGTGTGGATTCTGTTTCTGAGATCTCTTCCTCCGAGGCAGAACATTCTGATACAGAAGGATCAGGGGGTTACTGGAGACAAAGAGGGAGAGGGGGCTATTCATCGTATAGGGGGAAGAAAAAATGGCAGAGACAAAGAGGTTTTGGGGGAGGTCATCGGGGTGGCGGAGGTCACAATCAGAACTTTATGGGTCAAACAAATGGAGCCAGTGGCTTCGGAGCACCCACGAGACCTTCAGCCTCATTTCCCTCATCCTCCATGTCGTCTGCATCTGCACTCTCCTCTACCTCCTCTTTTTTAGAGCAGGGACCCCCGGGGGGGTACGATTTGAGGAAATGAATGTAAGAACTCCATATGATGAAAATCAGATTATAAATCTTAGTACCCATGTTTTGTCACCTGGAGAGGTCAGTGTGCTAAAAAAGGGGCTTACGTTTGTCCCCACTACATGGTTTAGTACTTTCTCATGGGTCAAGGACTTGAATCTTTATTGTCGTAAACTAAAATGGAAGAAGTTTTTTTCCTTACATAATAAACAGCAGTGTTTGGAACTTGGTATATCAGAGGAAGATTTGGAGGGACTTAATGCCTTGACGGATCTCCTAGAGGAAAATGAAAGGGGGAGAGGTTCGGGTCCACAGACTGACCTGAAATTAAAAAGTAATAGAATTCCCCCTCCGGGAGACTACTCAAATATCGACATTTTTCTACAGGTGGTGGAGGATGACCTCAAAAGAATTGGTCGGAGAAACATTAATGCACCGCCCAACTTAAGTGATGAGGAATGGGAGGCATTGGATAGTTTGGAGAAGAATGACCAAATTATAGTTAAACCATCCGATAAAGGAGGCAATTTGGTCATCCTCGACCACCAGAGATATGTCGGTATGTGCAAATTAATCCTTAATGATAGAGAGACCTATGGTATACTTGAGAATGACCCTACTGAGAGGTTTATTGGGTTGTTGAAAACAATTTTGGATACTGGTCTAGACGAAAAGTTGATTTCCTGTAATGAATACAGGTTCCTGACCCCGCGCACTCCGATGATCCCGACCTTCTATGCCCTCCCCAAAGTCCATAAGGGTCTTTCCCCTCTTAAAGGGCGTCCCATAGTCTCGGGTGTTGGCTCACTAAGTCAGAATGTTGGTATCTATATAGACAACATCTTACGTCCGTTTGTGATATCATTACCCTCATATGTGCGAGACACGTCGGACCTACTCCAGAAGATAGATGGTATTGTGGTGGAACAGGGAACGATTCTAGACTCAATAGACGTGGAAGCGTTATATAGCAGCATTCCCCATGTTATGGGTTTGAGGGCGCTAGAATACTATTTGAGGACTAGGGCCATTTTCTTTGAGAAACATAACAACTTTGTGGTAAAGTTGATGGAGTTTGTGTTAACGCACAACTATTTCCTGTTTGACGGTAAGTACTTCCACCAGCTCAGGGGGACCGCGATGGGCTGCTCTTGTGCGCCCTCATATGCAAATCTCCTCCTGGTCTGGTGGGAGGAAACCGTGGTGTTCTCTGGAGTAGAGGAGTGGTGGACCAACAAGATATCAGCTTGGTACCGTTATATAGACGACGTGTTCGTCATATGGAGGGGTACGGAAACGGAATTCAGCAGTTTTGTACAAGGGCTAAATAACAACGGCTTTGGTCTCAGATTCACGTCGGAAAGTGATAGATGTGAACTAGCTTTTTTGGACGTGAAAATCACTGTTAATACCAATGGGATGCTAGATACGAGACTATTTCGAAAGCCAACAGCCACGAATGCACTTCTTAGGTGGGAGAGTCATCATCCGGCTCCCCTTAAGAGGGGCATTCCTCGTGGCCAATACCTGAGAACAAGGAGAAACTGCTCCAGCCCTGCTACTTTCAGGGCACAAGCTTATGATCTGAGGGAGAGGTTCCGGGATCGGGGCTATCCGGACGAGGTGTTGGATCCAGCCTTTAGAAATGCTCTGGGTAGGGAGAGAGGAGCTCTCCTACAGACCAATAAGAAACCAGAGGTCGATAACATCACGAGGATCATTGGAACTTATGATAATCAGTCCGACCGGGTTTTTAACATCCTCAAAAAACATTGGAGCATTCTACAGCTGGATGAAACTCTGGCAGGTTTCATCCCGGATAGACCCCAGATCTCCTTTTGTAGGGGAAGATCCCTAAAAGATCGACTCGTACACAGCCATTATAAAAGACCTAAACGTGAAGGTACATGGTTGGATAGACGTATTAACGGTACGTTTAGATGCGGCAATTGTTCCTTCTGTGATTTTGTAGCACCAGGCAAAAGTTTTACCAGTGCATCGAGTGGAAGACTTTTCTTCTGCAGGGACTTTGCCAACTATAAGACCATTGGTGTGGTCTATATGGCTACATGTACATGTCCTAAAAACTATATCGGAAAGACGAAAAGAGAACTTAGAAGGAGGATTGGGGAGCACTTAGGTGACATAAAGAATGCTAGAGATACCCCGATAGCACGACATGTATGGGAGACACATCAGGGTGACAGTAGGGTTCTCTCGTTTTGTGTCCTAGAGGTGGTAAAACAAAATGGAAGGAGAGGTGACTGGGATAGGGTTATTCTCCAAAAAGAAACCCAGTGGATTTTTAGGATGGGGTCAGTGGTCCCTGGAGGACTGAATGAGCGGTTAACCTATGGTTGCTTTGTGTGAATTGTTTACGTCAGTTCTGTTTTTTGCTCCCGATTCTTCCCTGGTATTAACTTTGTAGGACTGCAGGCCTATGAGATGGCGTGCAGTCAATTTATTTAAACATTAGGGGGTGTTTTGTTTATCCGTCATTTATGTGCACCCCAATTTATCGGTATATCAGTGAAGTTGGATTAGGTGGTTGTGGGTGTAGCGTACGCTGTCTAGATTACGTACCAACAAGTACCATCATCTGATTTTAAATTCTGCGATAATAAATCTTTGTAGAATTATATTTATTCTGCATTATGTTTGCCCATTTTAAAGAATATGCCTTTTGATATTAATTCTATGTAGGAGCCCATGTATAGTTTATTATAGAATACCACTTTTTGGAGAGATTAATGGGGCTTATGACCTATGTCAGTGGCGCAGGAGCAATGTAGAGATCCCTACGCGGCTCAGCGTTGTAAGTATGACGCTTGACTTATGTCAGGGTCTTAGGCTTATGGCTCCTGCGCAGTCTCCCCTTGGTTTGAGGTGGTACACAGAAAAATGGCGGCCGAGTTCCTGCGCAGTCCCTCGTGTGAGATGACGCATGGGAAAATGGGGGCCGTACGCATGCGCAGTCGCGTCCCGGGCGCTTCTACCTTCAGCGCCTGGGCACGGCGCATGGGCTGCTGGATAATCAAGGGACCGCAAAGCAATGGCGCCAGAGGGTGTACACATCTTAAGTGGGGCTCCAATTTCGAGGTGGTACACAGTAAAATGGCGGCCGGGTCTCTGTGTGGTCTTTCTTCTGTGTGAGACGATACATAGGAAAATGGCGGCCATGCGCATGCGCAGTCGCGTTCCGGGCACTTTTACCTCTAGTGCCTGGGAGCGGCGCACGCGCTGTGAGATAACGCTGAGGGGCCACGCAGCAATGGCGGCGGAGAGTGTACACAGCTACCATGGGGCTCCTTATGCTATTGTAGTGATGGGACGATATAAACAGTGGTACGTATGTATGATTTATAGTCCCTACATTTTTCATCCTAAAGGCGGGGACTATTTAAGGGGGGTGTTTTTGGCCAGTGTACTCCCTGCACCTACAACCGGGCACAGCATTCATCTCTGATGTGACTTAAGCACACGGAAGTCTATTTTCCCATATGCCTCCTGAGGAACCACATCATGGGGGGGAAACGCGTAGAGGCGAAACCTGACCGCAGATAAGTGGATCGGGTTTTCTAATTTTATTTTTTGTAAATTTCACCAATCTTAGACGCTTTATTGACATGTATTTAACATGAGTGCTTCTTGGGATACTAAGTCTTGGCTTCAACACTGAGGAGAGTATATCTTGGTTTATCTGTATTTCCTCAGATGGTGGGGGTATTATGTTTATCGGTCACCCCGCTTGAAGTACCTTAGAAATACCCTGTAGTTTTCAGCCATTGGTATTTGGGTATATCATTTTTTGCAAGATTATTAGAATAAAAAATGGTAGTTACCTGCCAATAACGGTATTTCTCTGATCCCATGATGGCACCACGGAGAGAGGGGTCCGCCCCCAGGGACAGGAAACCTACAGATGAAAAAGGGCGTACCTCTCTCCCACATCAGTTGGATTACAGAGCCTTATACAGAACTTCAGCTGCAACTCAATATTTACACAAATTAAACTTAACCAATTTAACTTAACAGAGGCACCGTGACTAAAACTAATTACTGGTACATTACCAAGTGCACACCTGTGTGTGAAAAGGGAGGGAATATACGGGTGCCATCATGGGATCAGAGAAATACTGTTATCGGCAGGTAACTACCATTTTCTCTATCCCCATGATGGCACCACGGAGAGATTTGAATAGATAGCTCTTAGGGAGGGACCACTGCCTCTAGAACCCTTCGCCCAAAGGTAGTATCAGAGGAGGTCAAGTCTAAGCGGTAATGCTTGAAAAATGTAGACTGGGAAGACCAAGTGGCCGCTCTACATATCTGTTGTATCGAAGCGCCAGCTCTCTCCGCCCAGGATGATGCCACTGCTCTGGTCGAATGAGCCTTTATATTCTCCGGGATGGCTGTCCCGCAGGATGAGTAGGATAGGGCGATGGCGTCTCTTATCCACCTTGCTAACGTGGCTTTCGATGCTTTTTGTCCCTTCCGTGGACCCTGGAAGCAGACAAACAAAGCCCTATCCTTCCTGCACTCCCTAGTGGCTGACAGATATTGGATCAGGCATCTTTTTACATCTAAGGTATGCAGTGTTCTTTCCCCCTCATTTTTAGGGTTGGGACAAAAGGAGGGCAAAGAAATTTCTTGCGTTCTATGAAACTGTGACGATATTTTAGGGAGGTAAGCCGGGTCAGTTTTAAGAATGACTTTGTCATCAAGTATCTGAATAAAGGGTGGACATGAGGATAACGCTTGTATATCGCTGACACGACGAGCCGAGGTTAGGGCCACTAGGAGTGTGGTTTTTAGGGATAAGATCTTTAAAGGAACTTCTGTCAGGGGCTCAAAGGGAGGTTTGGTTAGAGCGTTTAATACAAGGTTTAGATCCCATGGAGGCGAGTTGTGGAGGGGAATGGGTCTGGATCTAGATGAGGCTTTAATGAAACGCATGACCCATCGATTTTTGGCCAAGTCGTAATTATACAGTGCTCCTAAGGCTGCCACCTGGACCTTTAGAGTGCTTGTAGCTAAACCTTTTTCCAGACCTTTCTGTAAGAACTCAAGTATTTTCCCTATTGGGATCTCCCCGGACGGGTCTGCCCCTGATACCGACATAAACTTTTTCCACACTTTCCCATATATTCTAGTGGTTACGGGTTTTCTACTCTGTAATAGAGTGGACACCAAGTTGGGAGAGAACCCTTTATCCCTCAGCAACCTCCTTTCAAAAGCCATGCTGTCATGTGTAAATTTTTTACATTGGGGTGAAATACTGGACCCTGGGACAGAAGTTTTGGAGAGTCTGGTAGAACCCAAGGACTCGATATGGACATGTTTCTTAGCCAAGAAAACCATATTCTGCGGGGCCAAAATGGCGCTATTACTATCACTGTAGCTCTCTCCTCCCGAATTTTCCTCAACACTAAGGGGATGAGCGACATTGGAGGGAACGCATAGGCGAGATGATAGTTCCAAGGAATTGTTAGTGCGTCGAGAGCTACAGGGTTCCCCCGGGGATCTATTGAGCAGAATGTTTTCACTTTGTGGTTTTGGCTGTTCGCGAATAGGTCTATTTCTGGTAGACCCCAGAGATTCACGATTTGATCGAAGACCAACTGATTTAGCTCCCACTCTCCCTGCTTTAAGCTTGTCCTGCTCAGGAAGTCTGCAGTCTGGTTTTCTGAGCCCTTTAAGTGGAGAGCTGTCAAGGACTTTAGACTGTGTTCCGCTATGTGGAAGATGGATTGGGTTACCTCCATCAGAGCTCGACACCTGGTGCCCCCTTGGTGGTTTAGATATGCGACCACTACTTGGTTGTCCGAGAAGACTTTTACATGATGCCCGTGAAGGAGATATAGAAAATGTGTTAGGGCCAGCTTTACCGCTAACAGTTCTTTCATGTTGGAAGAGTCTAGCTTTTGACTTCTGTTCCAATTCCCCTGTGCCACTTGATCGTCTATGTGTGCTCCCCAACCCCAGGGGCTTGCATCTGTCGTTAGAATTTTTTCTGTCGGTAGAGCCCAAGGAACCCCTTTGGTTAGATTCCCTGGGTCCGCCCACCATGCTAGGGAGTGTATTGTGTTTGGTGATATACTTAACTGCTCGTCTAAATTCCCGTGCAGAGATATGCCTGAATCTAAAGTCTCCCACTGTAGATCCCGGGAATGACATTGTGCCCACTGTACGGCCGGGATACAGGCAGTCATGGAGCCCAACAGGGACATTGCTTTCCTCAGGGTAGTGACTGGGGATACCGTCAGCTGCAACGCTGCCTGTGTCATTTTCTGAATCTTCTCCTGAGGAAGATAGCATGTTTGCGTGATCGAGTCTAGGACTATCCCTAAGTACATCTGTACCTGGGATGGCACCATCTTGGACTTGGCTATGTTTAGCAGCCACCCTAGACTCGACAGTGAAGTCATGACCTGATTCAACTGTTGTTCGCAATGTTGGAATGAGTTCCCTGCTACAAGGAGGTCGTCCAGATAGGGAACTATTAGGATGTTCTGCTCCCGTATGTGGGCCATTACTTCTGCCATTATTTTTGTGAATACCCGAGGAGCAATAGCTATCCCGAAGGGGAGAGCCCGGAATTGGAAGTGTTTTACCTCCCCCTGGATATTCACTGCCAGTCTGAGATATTTTTGATAATCTCTGTGGATGGGCACATGGTAATATGCGTCTCGTAAATCTAGAACAGTCATGAAACACAAGGGAAAGAGTATTCTTACGCAAGATTTTATTGTCTCCATTTTGAAATGTTGTAACTCTAGGAAACTGTTTAATTTTTTTAGATTGATGATCGTTCTGTATGATCCGTCCGGCTTCTTGCGGAGGAAGAGGGGAGAATAGAAACCTGTGCCTCTTTCCTGGTATGGGACTTCTTGCAATACCCCTTTCTGGACTAGGTTCAGAATTTCCTTCTGGAGAGCTGACTGTTCGTGTGACTGTTTTTGAGGCGTTATCCTGAAGAAGTTGCCGGGAGGGACACGAAATTTGAATTTGAGGCCTTCTCGTATAATGCCTAAGATCCAGGGGCTGTTTGAAATTCTTTCCCAGGCTGGAAGAAACTCGGCTAGTCTCCCTCCGACCTGGGGAATACCTTCATTGGGATTTTTTATTATCAGGAGGGGGGGGTTTGTTGAACAAGAAGCCCCTATTTTTATTTCTTCTGTCTTCCCATCCATCCTTATTTCCTTTTGGGGGTCTTCTCCGCATAAACTTTCTGTTCCGAAAGGAACGTCTATATGACTGGTTAGGGAACCCGGGGAAAGATTTCTTTTTATCCCCCGCTTTGTCGAGGATGTCATCTAATGTTGATCCAAACAGGAATTCCCCTTCGCAAGGTATTGAGCATAACTTGGTCTTCATTTGCAAGTTCCCCGGCCAGCACTTTAGCCACAGGGCACGTCTTGCTGCGTTGGAAAAAGAGGCCGACCTGGCTGCTAATCTCACTGAGTCCACCGAAGCGTCCGCCAGAAAAGCTGCTGCCCCTTTCATCATGGACACTGACTTTTGTATTGTGTCTCTTGAGACTTTTCCCTTTAGCTGGGAATCCAAATGTTCAAGCCATACCATTAGAGCACGGGCCGTGCAAGTGGCTGCGATGGCTGGTTTTAGACCACCTCCTGCTGCTTCCCATGAGTGTTTTAAGAAAGTGTCTGCTTTTTTGTCCATCTGCTCTTTTAGAGTGCCCATGTCCTCGAAGGGCAGGGCAAATTTTTTGGAGGCCTTTGCTATGGCCACATCCAGTTTGGGTGCCTTGCTCCAGGATGAGCAGGCTGGGTCGTCGAACGGGTATTTTCTCTTGGGAGTCAAGAGAACTTTTTTATCCGTTTTTTTCCATTCTTTCTTGATTAAAGAATGAATCTTCTCATTTATCGGGAATACCCTTCTTTTCTTCTGTTCTAATCCGCTGAACATTATGTCCTGTGCTGTTCTTTTGGGACGTTCATCTACCAGACCCATGGTTGTTCTAATAGCCTTTACCAGTGCGTCTGTCTCTTCGATGGGAAAGCAACTGCGTCCCCCTTCTGACGATAGTGAAGAGGTCTCGGATGTTGATGAATCATTAGAGTCAGATGTTTCACTTTCTGATTCGTTTATGCTGGGTTCAGGAGATTTATGACCTGACCTACGTCTTTCCTTCGGAATTTTAATGCCTTTGAGGGCACTCTCCACCTGATTTTTTATTAATGTTTTCAGGTCTGATGCGAACGCCGGGGACTCCTCCTGAATAGTTTTTTCTATGCAAGACCCGCATAGCTTTTTTTCCCAGGAGGAAGGTAGTTCTTCCGAACATATCGCACAAACTTTGTGCTTTGATTTAGTTGTACACTTTCTTCCCTAGAAGAAAAAGTAATCTCGTATTACATTATTACTTTCACGTAGATCACTCACCCCTTGTGAATGAGAGATACCGTCTCTGGCCTCGGGACTACATCCACTGGATTCGTCGCCGGTCGTGTAGATTTCCCAGAGACTTGGCTGCGTTGTGACCCTGAGCGACCACTGCTGCTGCGCTGCTGGGACGAAGCATTTCCCTTCCGCTGATGCTGTGAACGCGGGTGCCGCTGCACCTGTAATTGCTCAGGTGACAGTTGTGCACACTCCTGTGCCTCTTGCTCCTCTCTACCACTCAT
Organism: Ranitomeya imitator; assembly: GCF_032444005.1. Lineage (NCBI taxonomy): Eukaryota > Metazoa > Chordata > Amphibia > Anura > Dendrobatidae > Ranitomeya > Ranitomeya imitator. The sequence goes on from NC_091283.1 coordinate 702,187,865, forward strand.
AGTGGCTCCACTCTGCAGTTTTTCAACAAAGAGGGGATTTCCACGCTTACGCCTTAGGGAACGCTGTTTTTGAATCTGCCGCCGGCAGAAGCGACCATCTGCGCAGGCGCGCGCGTCACTTCCGGTTCGCGGCACAGGCGTCCTATAGGGAAGGTATTATTGGGGACGCCTGTGCGCGCGATTTCTCGTTCCGCCTGCCCCCGCACTTCCGGTTTGGGCGGCGGTGATCGGCGGTGCTGTGGGGCGCTTCCGTCTCTAGCGCTCCTGTGCCCGCCATGGAAAGATAGCCACCGCTACCTCCATGTACCGACTAGCGGTACAGAGGCTGAATCGGTGACCGCCGTCACCTGCCTCCTTCCTCCCCCTTTTTTTTTTTTTCCCACGGGGAAGGCAGGCTGGAACCTCTTCACTGCCTTCCCCTGGCACACTCACCCACAGGGCCCGCCGACCCCAGCGGTGGTGCTTCAGGGTCGGAATAAAAGGGGGGAGAAAACCCGCTGCAACCAGCCGTGACAGGGCGCCCCCTGTCAGGAACCGACTGGCCAGCTCCCTGGAATCCCACGAAGAATCCTTCAGGTACGTGCTGTAGGTTCCCCGTCAGGGACAGGAAACCAACTGATGTGGGAGAGAGGTACGCCCTTTTTCATCTGTAGGTTTCCTGTCCCTGGGGGCGGACCCCTCTCTCCGTGGTGCCATCATGGGGATAGAGAAAATATCTCTACTCATGTACATATTGTCTTTGCAACAAGACACGCAATATAGTGTTGCTTATATCAGCTTGTGTGTGGTGTTGTGTGTATTTTGTATGGTCTGTCCGAAGCTAGAAGGGTTCAGAGTCACGGGTCACCGTTTTAGTCCCTCAGGCACCCCTCGTGTATAGTATCCACCTACGTGTGTAGGGACACAGTGAGGGTCACCAGGGTCAGCCGCCGAGGAGCGGGGGTGCCATTTGCGTTCAAGAGGGTGCCAACCTCCGCTGACAGGCAGGGTTTCTTGGTTAGGGATTCCCTAGGGCATACTAGCCATAGCTATCAGCGGAGTATTATAGGGTGTAGGACTCTGTACGGTCAGATCAGCCCGGCTGGGCTTTTACGTTGGTGATTTACTACCTGGTATTTGGTGTGTGTGGATTGTCGGTATGCCCTATTAGACATCATCACATTAAGGGACTTGTAGGGTATTTAGGGCCAGTCGACGAGGAGCGGGGGCGCCATATTGCGTTCAAGAGGGTGCCAACCTCCGCAGATAGGCAGGGAGCAGATATTAGGGATATATAGGATTTTTTATCTTTTTGCTCCCTGTACCTTTGCCCTTCTCCCACCAAAACCGGGCTTTTTATAGACCCACTCCTACCATAAGGAGTTGGGATGTCGTGCTTGTTTTAATCTAATGGTTTTGAAATAAAGTTATTGTTTAGATTAGTTGTTTTTGTTTTTTTCTGCCATACAGCATCATCAGGTAAAAAAAAAAAAAAGTTATAGCCCTCAGAATAAAGCAATGCAAATTTTTTTTTTTATATAAAATAGTTTTATTGTATAAAAGCGCCAAAACATAAAAAAATGATATGAGATATCACTGTAATTGTACTGACCCGAAGAATGAAACTGCTTTATCAATTTCACCAAACGCGGAACCGTATAAACGCCCCCCCCCCAAAAGAAATTCATTTATTGCTGGTTTTTGTTCATTCTGCCTCACAAAAATTGGAATAAAAAGTGATCAAAAAATGTCATGTGCCCAAGGATGGTACCAATAAAAATGTCAACTCGTTCCGCAAAAAACAGGACCTCACATGACTCTGTGGACCAAAATATGGAAAAATTACAGCTCTCAAAATGTGGTGATGCAAAAACTATTTTTTGCAATCACAAGCGTCTTTTAGTGTGTGACAACTGCCAAATATAAAAACCCGCTATAAAAACCTGCTATAAATAGTAAGTCAAACTCCCCTTTATGACCGTCTTAGTTAGGGAAAAATAATCAAATTAAAAAAATGTATTTATTTCTATTTTTCCATTAGAGTTAGGGCTACAGTTAGGGTTGGGGCTAAAGTTAGGGGTGGGGCTAAGGTTAGGGTTAGGATTACATTTACGTTTGGGATTAGGGTTAGGGTTGGGATTAGGTGTGTGTTGGGGTTAAGGGTGTGTTGGGGTTAGGGGTGTGGCAAGGGTTGGGATTAGGGTTAGGGGCATGTTCGGTTTAGGGGTGTGGTTAGGGTTATGGTTAGGATTGGGATTAGGGGTGTGTTTGGGTTAGGGTTTCAGTTAAAATTGGGGGTTTCCACTGTTTAGGCACACCAGGGCTTCTCAAAACGTGACATGGCGTCCGATCTCAATTCCAGCCAATTCTGCGTTGAAAAAGTAAAACAGTGCTCCTTCCCTTCCGAGCTCTCCCATGGGCAAAAACAGGGGTTTACCCCAACATATGGGGTATCAGCATACTCAGGACAAATTGAACAACAACTATTGAGGTCCAATTTCTCCTGTTACCCTTGGGAAAATACAAAACTGGGGGCTAAAATATCATTTTTGTGGAACAAAAAAGATTTTTTATTTTCATTGCTCTGCGTTATACTGTAGTGAAACACTTGGGGGTTCAAAGTTCTCACAACACATCTAGATACATTCCTTAGGGGGTCTACATTCCAAAATGGTGTCACTTGTAGGGGATTTCAATGTTTAGGCACATCAAGAAAAGTCAAACGGCGCTCCTTCCCTTCCGAGCTCTGCCATGCGCCCAAACAGTGGTTTACCCCCACATATGGGATATCAGCGTACTCAGGACAAATTGCTCAGCAACTTTTGAGGTCCAATTTCTTCTGTTACCCTTGGGAAAATAAAAAATTGGGGGACGAAAATATCATTTTTGTGAAAAAATATGATTTTTTATTTCTACGGCTCTACATTATAAACTTCTGTGACGCACTTGTTAGGTCAAAGTGCTCACCACACATCTAGATAAGTTCCTTAGAGGGTCTACTTTCCAAAACGGTGTCACTTGTGGGGGGTTTCAATGTTTAGGCACATTAGGGGCTCTCCAAACACGACATGGCGTACTATTTCAATTCCAGCAAATTTTGAATTGTAAAGTCAAATGGTGCTCCTTCCCTTCCGAGCTCTGCCATGTGCCCAAACAGTGGTTCTCCCCCACATATGGGGTATCAGGGTACTCAGGACAAATTGTACAACTTCTTTCGGGGTCCAATTTCTCCTGTTACCCTTGGGAAAAAAACAAACAAATTGGATCTGATATAAATGTTTTGTTAAAAAAATTCATTTTTTTTAAACATTCCAAAAATTCCTGTGAAACACCTGAAGGGTTAATAAACTTCTTGAATGTGGTTTTGAGCACCTTGAGGGGTGCAGTTTTTAGAATGGTGTCACACTTTGTTATTTTCTATCATATAGACCCCTCAAAGTGATTTCAAATGAGATGTGGTCCCTAAAAAAAAGTGTTTTGAAAATGAGAAATGTTGCTTCCAAAATTGTGCTGATGTAAAGTAGACATGTGGGAAATGTTACTTATGAAGTATTTTGTGTGACATAATCTGTGATTTAAGGGCATGAAAATTCAAAGTTGGAAAATTGCTAAATTTTCAACATTTTCACCAAATTTCCATTTTTTTCCACAAATAAAATTCAAGTAATATCAAATAAATTTTACCACTAACATGAAGAACAATATGTCACGAGAAAACAATGTCAGAATCACCGGGATCCATGCAAGCGTTCCAGAGTTATAAAGGGACAGTGTTCAGAATTGTAAAAATTGGCCCGGTCATTAGCGTGCAAACCACCCTTGGGGGTAAAGGGGTTAAATGAATTACATCGGATCAGGGAGTATACTGTTGGTTTATTATTATTTTTTTTCAGGTGATTGAGGGCTTCGGGGACTAGGTGATTGGTATGTACTGTATGTGTGTGTTGTTGTTTTTTAGGCCATGTGCACTCGTTGCGGATTAGCCTCTGGAATTTTCTGTGTGGATTCTGCATCTCTTGGCAGAAAACGGAGGTGCAGATTTTGTGCATTTTTCCTGTGGATTCTGTGCGGATTTCAGGTGTTTTTACATCTGCGGTTTTGCTGCGGATTGGCCTGACCCAATGGAAGTCAATATGTGCAGAAATGCTGCAAATCTGCAAAAATAATTGACATGCTGCGATTCTGTGCGTTTTTTCCCACAGCACGTGCACACCAAGTGTCAATTTCACATAGGCTAACACTGTTTGTGCACTACACTACTGCAGATTTAATGGAAAATACAAAAAACCCTATGTGTCATATTTTTCTATACCTATGGTAGATTTTTTAGTCATATTTGTCTGTACATATGCCTATGGTAGATTTTTTAGAGTGTGCGGGAAATCAGCAATTCGCAAAATTAATGAACATGTTGCTTTTTTTTCCGCGATTCGTTTTTTTCGCGGAAAAAAATCGCAACATTTGCACAAGTTTTGCGGATTCCATTGAAACGATTGGGAACCATATGTAAGCGTTTTTATCGCGTTTTTATAGCAAAAAAAAACGCAAAAAATACTAAATGTGTACACATAGCCTTATAACACTTCTCTGTGTACCTGTACTGCGAGAGGGAGGGGGATGTTTTGAGTGAGATAAGGCTAGAAGCTAATGTTAATATTGTCTACCTTGAGATAGTTTATAAACCCTCCTCTCACACATCCAGTACCCTAGCAACCACAGAATGCAGAGTAAGTGGACATGCTAGCTGGGGCATATCTTACTGAAGTCAAGCTGCAACACCAGGCTCTCCCATCATCACTGTGGTAAGTATTACGAATAACCGTTTTAAGCTCCGTTTTTTTAATTGGAATAAGTTAATATTAGTGACAGAAAGTTACTTTGCCAGTTTCATTAAGATCTTTTTAGGGATTCAGCCTTAATGCGCTGCCATATTCTGCCATACCTATGCCTAGTGTGTTATCATGGTTGGAAACTAAATAACGGTTTTAAGCTCCATTTTTTTTATTGGAATAAGTTCATATTAGTACAATAACGTTATCTTCCAAGTTTCATTAGGATCTTTTTAGGGATTCAGTCTTTATGCGCCATATTTCTGCCATACCTATGCCTAGTGTGTTATCACGGTTGGAAACTGAATAACGGTTTTAAGCTCCGTTTTTTTTATTGGAATAAGTTCATATTAGTACAACAACGTTATCTTACAAGTTTCCTTAAGATCTTTTTAGGGATTCAGTCTTTATGCGCCATATTCTTCCATACCTATGCCTATGGTAGTTTTTTTCTAAAGTTGAATTTTTTTCATCTATTTTTCCTTTCCACTTCACTCTATTTAAAAATAAATTAGCGGAGGTTAAACTTTAATTGCGTTTTCAACAAGGCAAACCCATACATTTCTATATAGTAACTTTAAATTTGAAATAAACACTGAATCCCTAAGATCTTGATGCAACTTTGAAAATAAGTTTGTCATTAATATGAACTTTTTCCAGCAAGAAAAACAAAGCTTACAAATGTAATTTTGTTTTCAACAATGTTAATTCATACATTCCTATATAATAACTTTACATTTCAAATAAACAGTGAATCCCTAAGTATATCTTTATCGAAAATGTTTGCTTTAGGCCGACCTCACACTAGTGTGTTTTACGGACGTATGAGCTGTGCAGAAAATACAGATTGCATACGGTACAATGCTTCTCTATGGCCCAGCTCCTATCTGCCGTATTTTACTGATCCGTATTATACGGCTTTCTACGGCCGTAGAAAATCGCAGCATGCTGCGTTAGTCACCGTATTGCGCAAAAAATGCGCCAAGGAAAGTCTATGGGGGCCAGAAAAATACGGATTCCACACGGACCAGCAGTGTGACTTGCGAGAAATACGCAGCGGTGTTCTATAGAAAAGCCGACAATTCAGTGCGGTGTACAGTAAAATCACACTGACAGGTTAGAATAGAATAGCTAAAATAAATGTCTACACATAGTATAGGGGTGTATAGATATATATATATATATATATATATATATATATATATATATATATATATATATATATACACTAGATGGTGGCCCGATTCTAAGGCTAGGTTCACATTGCGTTAATGGGTTAACGCTAACGGACAGCGTTGCATGGCAAAAATGACGCAATTAACGCAATGTTATTTCTGCCTGTGGCGCATTGCTAGCGATGTGCCATTCTTTTGTGACGGACCTTGGACGCTGCTTGCAGCGTCTGAGGTGCGTCCGAGGTCCGGTCCTCACTAGCGCAGATCGGGGATCTGCGCTAGCGGGGATGGCGAACGCGGACCAAAAAGAAACATTGCGTTAGTGCAATCTGCTAGCGCCATGCGCTTAACGGATTGCCCTAACGCAATGTGAACCTAGCCTAACGCATCGCGTGTTCTAGAATATGCATGTCCACGTAGTATATTGCCCAGTGACGTAGTATATTGCCCAGTGACGTAGTATATTGCCCAGTGACGTAGTATATTGCCCAGTCACGTAGTATATTGCCCAGTCACGTAGTATATTGCCCAGTTACGTAATATATTGCCCAGTTACGTAATATATTGCCCAGTGACATAGTATATTGCCCAGTGACGTAGTATATTGGCCAGCCACGTAGTATATTGCCCAGTCACGTAGTATATTGCCCAGTCACGTAGTATATTGCCCAGTCACGTAGTATATTGCCCAGTTACGTAATATATTGCCCAGTTACGTAGTATATTGCCCAGTCACGTAGTATATTGCCCAGTCACATAGTATATTGCCCAGTTACGTAATATATTGCCCAGTTACGTAGTATATTGCCCAGTCACGTAGTATATTGCCCAGTCACATAGTATATTGCCCAGTCACGTAATATATTGCCCAGTTACGTAGTATATTGCCCAGTCACGTAGTATATTGCCCAGTCACATAGTATATTGCCCAGTCACATAGTATATTGCCCAGTTACGTAGTATATTGGCCAACCACATAGTATATTGCCCAGTCACATAGTATATTGCCCAGTCACGTAATATATTGCCCAGTTACGTAGTATATTGCCCAGTCACGTAGTATATTGCCCAGTCACATAGTATATTGCCCAGTCACGTAGTATATTGCCCAGTTACGTAGTATATTGGCCAGCCACGTAGTATATTGCCCAGTCACATAGTATATTGCACAGTCACGTAATATATTGCCCAGTTACGTAGTATATTGCCCAGTCACGTAGTATATTGCCCAGTCACATAGTATATTGCACAGTCACGTAGTATATTGCCCAGTTACGTATGTATATTGCCCAGTCACGTAGTATATTGCCCAGTCACGTAGTATATTGCCCAGTCACATAGTATGTTGCCCAGTCACGTAATATATTGCCCAGTTACATAGTATATTGCCCAGTCACGTAGTATATTGCCCAGTCACGTAGTATATTGCCCAGTTACGTAATATATTGCCCAGTTACGTAGTATATTGCCCAGTCACGTAGTATATTGCCCAGTCACATAGTATATTGCCCAGTTACGTAGTATATTGCCCAGTTACGTAGTATATTGCCCAGTCACGTAGTATATTGCCCAGTCACATAGTATATTGCCCAGTCACGTAATATATTGCCCAGTTACGTAGTATATTGCCCAGTCACATAGCATATTGCCCAGTCACATAGTATATTGCCCAGTCACATAGTATATTGCCCAGTTACGTAGTATATTGGCCAACCACATAGTATATTGCCCAGTCACATAGTATATTGCCCAGTCACGTAATATATTGCCCAGTTACGTAGTATATTGCCCAGTCACGTAGTATATTGCCCAGTCACATAGTATATTGCCCAGTCACGTAGTATATTGCCCAGTTATGTAGTATATTGGCCAGCCACGTAGTATATTGCCCAGTCACATAGTATATTGCACAGTCACGTAATATATTGCCCAGTTACGTAGTATATTGCCCAGTCACGTAGTATATTGCCCAGTCACATAGTATATTGCACAGTCACGTAGTATATTGCCCAGTTACGTATGTATATTGCCCAGTCACGTAGTATATTGCCCAGTCACATAGTATGTTGCCCAGTCACGTAATATATTGCCCAGTTACGTAGTATATTGCCCAGTCACGTAGTATATTGCCCAGTCACATAGTATATTGCCCAGTCATGTAGTATATTGCCCAGTTACGTAGTATATTGTCCAGTCACGTAGTATATTGCCCAGTCACATAGTATATTGCACAGTCACGTAGTATATTGCCCAGTTACGTATGTATATTGCCCAGTCACGTAGTATATTGCCCAGTCACGTAGTATATTGCCCAGTCACATAGTATGTTGCCCAGTCACGTAATATATTGCCCAGTTACGTAGTATATTGCCCAGTCACGTAGTATATTGCCCAGTCACGTAGTATATTGCCCAGTTACGTAATATATTGCCCAGTTACGTAGTATATTGCCCAGTCACGTAGTATATTGCCCAGTCACATAGTATATTGCCCAGTTACGTAATATATTGCCCAGTTACGTAGTATATTGCCCAGTCACGTAGTATATTGCCCAGTCACATAGTATATTGCCCAGTCACGTAATATATTGCCCAGTTACGTAGTATATTGCCCAGTCACATAGTATATTGCACAGTCACGTAGTATATTGCCCAGTTACGTAGTATATTGCCCAGTCACGTAGTATATTGCCCAGTCACATAGTATATTGCCCAGTCACGTAGTATATTGCCCAGTCACATAGTATATTGCCCAGTCACATAGTATATTGCCCAGTTACGTAGTATATTGGCCAACCACATAGTATATTGCCCAGTCACATAGTATATTGCCCAGTCACGTAATATATTGCCCAGTTACGTAGTATATTGCCCAGTCACGTAGTATATTGCCCAGTCACATAGTATATTGCCCAGTCACGTAGTATATTGCCCAGTTATGTAGTATATTGGCCAGCCACGTAGTATATTGCCCAGTCACATAGTATATTGCACAGTCACGTAATATATTGCCCAGTTACGTAGTATATTGCCCAGTCACGTAGTATATTGCCCAGTCACATAGTATATTGCACAGTCACGTAGTATATTGCCCAGTTACGTATGTATATTGCCCAGTCACGTAGTATATTGCCCAGTCACATAGTATGTTGCCCAGTCACGTAATATATTGCCCAGTTACGTAGTATATTGCCCAGTCACGTAGTATATTGCCCAGTCACATAGTATATTGCCCAGTCATGTAGTATATTGCCCAGTTACGTAGTATATTGTCCAGTCACGTAGTATATTGCCCAGTCACATAGTATATTGCCCAGTCACGTAGTATATTGCCCAGTTACGTAGTATATTGCCCAGTCACGTAGTATATTGCCCAGTTACGTAGTATATTGCCCAGTTACGTAGTATATTGCCCAGTCACGTAGTATATTGCCCAGTCACGTAGTATATTGCCCAGTCACGTAGTATATTGCCCAGTCACGTAGTATATTGCCCAGTCATGTAGTATATTGCCCATTTATGTAGTATATTGCCCAGTCACGTAGTATATTGCCCAGTCACGTAGTATATTGCCCAGTCACATAGTATATTGCCCAGTCATGTAGTATATTGCCCAGTTATGTAGTATATTGCCCAGTCACATAGTATATTGCCCAGTCACATAGTATATTGCCCAGTCACGTAGTATATTGCCCAGTTACGTAGTATATTGCCCAGTCACGTAGTATATTGCCCAGTTACGTAGTATATTGCCCAGTCACGTAGTATATTGCCCAGTCACATAGTATATTGCCCAGTCACGTAGTATATTGCCCAGTCATGTAGTATATTGCCCAGGTACGTAGTATATTGCCCAGTCACATAGTATATTGCCCAGTCACATAGTATATTGCCCAGTCACGTAGTATATTGCCCAGTTACGTAGTATATTGCCCAGTCACGTAGTATATTGCCCAGTCACATAGTATATTGCCCAGTCACATAGTATATTGCCCAGTCACATAGTATATTGCCCAGTCACGTAGTATATTGCCCAGTTACGTAGTATATTGCCCAGTCACGTAGTATATTGCCCAGTCACATAGTATATTGCCCAGTCACATAGTATATTGCCCAGTCATGTAGTATATTGCCCAGTCACGTAGTATATTGCCCAGTCACATAGTGTATTGCCCAGTCACGTAGTATATTGCCCAATCACGTAGTATATTGCCCAGCTACGCAGTATATTGCACAGCCATGTAGTATATTGCCCAGTCACGTAGTATATTGCCCAGCCACGTAGTATATTGCCCAGTCACGTAGTATATTGCCCAGTCACATAGTGTATTGCCCAGTCACGTAGTATATTGCCCAGTCATGTAGTATATTGCCCAGTCACGTAGTATAATGCCCAGTCACATAGTATATTGCCCAGTCACGTAGTATATTGCCCAGTCACATAGTATATTGCCCAGTCACATAGTATATTGCCCAGTCACATAGTATATTGCAGAGCCCACGTAGTATATTGCCCAGCCACGTAGTATATTGCACACTGACGTAGTATATTGCCCATACACGTAGTATATTGCCCAGTTACGTAGTATATTGCCCAGTTACGTAGTATATTGCCCAGTTCATAGGATTTGGTCTTCCTTAGGTTTACATGGTACTGTAAACCTGATGGAATACTGCTACGAATTTGCGGCGGCCAATCCGCTGCGGATACGCGGCCAATCCGCTGCGGATCCGCAGCCAAATCCGCACCGTGTGCACATACCCTAACCCTAGCCCTAACCCTAGTTCTAACCCTAACCCTAGTGGAAAAAGAAAAAATATATATTTTCTTTATTTTATTATTGTCCCTACCTATGGGGGTGATAAAGGGGGGGGGGGGGAGTCACTTACTATTTTTTTTATTCTGATCACTGTGATAGGTTTTATCACAGTGATCAAAATGTACAGGGAACGAATCTGCCGGCCGGCAGATTTGGCGGGCGCACTACGCATGCGCCCGCCATTTTGTAAGATGGCGGCGCCCATGGAGAAGACGGACGGACACCAGGAGGCCCGGTAAGTATGAAGGGGGGGAGATCTGAGCATGGGGGGGGATCGGAGGACGGGGGGGGGGGTGGCATTGGAGCGGTGGCATAGGTGTCACAGGTCGGATTGGCACCGACTTTCATGACGCCTACGTGGAAGGGGTTAAACATCAACCGTCTGGAAAATCAGAGAGGCAACACCAAGACAGAGAACCTCTGGAAAATTCACAACACTGCACGGGCGTCCCCAATTATGCAGGTATCTCAACACTGTACACATGTAAGTATAGGGACACCAGTTTATGCTTCTGTGTAAGGCTACTTTCACACTAGCATCGTTCGACGCACATCACAATGCGCCATTTTGAAGAAAAAACGCATCCTGCAAAGTTGCCTGCAGGATGAGTTTTTTCGCCATACTTTCATTAGCGACGCATTGCCACATGTTGCATCCGTTGTGCGACGGATGCGACGTGTTTTTTGCAGTCCGTCGGGACAAAAAAACGTTGCTTGCAACTTTTTTTGTCCGTCGGGTCTTCTTTTTCCGACTGCGCATGCGCGGCCAAAACTCCGCCTCCTCCTCCCCGGACCTTACAATGGGGCAGCGGATGCGTTGTAAAACTGCATCCGCTGCCCCTGTTGTGATTTAACTTCACAGCATGCATCGGTACGTCGGCCCGACGCTCTGCAACGGGCCTGTACCGACGCTAGTGTGAAAGTAGCCTTGTGCAGGCGTGTACTACAGAGGACGGAGAATGAACTTCAATCCAATATTGCAGCCAGTGTGCACTAAGCGGGTAAGGAAAGGGTGAATCAAACACCCAAAAACCCCACCTCCATGGCTGAAGATTGTTCCCTCCAAATTCAGGTGACTGTCCCTTTAATGCAATTCCACGAGTCCAAAACCCCTACGGATCTGCATCAAAATCCGCCCCGTGTGCAGACAGCCTATTTACATGTCCCAGAACCGCTGCAGCCTGTGATTGCTGAGAAGGTAGCCATGAGAATGGGATTATGCCCGGACAGTATCTGCTGCGTAATTTGCGGACACATTATACGTGTATATGGCAGAGCCCTACCTGTGCCGTATGGGGGCAGTGCGGGCGCTGCACTGGGGAGAGCCTCGGTCTGAGTCATGGCCACGCCCCCTGAGGACGCGCTAGCAGATAAGCTGCAGTCACAGGACCGGCCGGACTATGCTGCTCTAGCTGCGGGCCGCTGGGATCTGCTACCTGTGAGTACGGACTGCATGCTGGGATTTGTAGTGCTTCGTATGAGGCAATGGCTTCTGTGGGTGCTCCCCAGCACTTGTCCTGCTTTCTTGCTTTTCCCTCTTCTCATGTCCTCCGCTTAGCTGCGTTTTCTCCCGGCTCCTGCTGCGCTCTGTTTGCCCCAATTTCCCCGCAGCGTCTCCCCGTGTGTGAAGTGTGAGGGACGGCCCAGACACACGAGGGCCCGTAGGACACTGCAGCCCAGTCCCGCACCTGTGGGCGGCCGGTCCCCCGCACCTGTGAGCGGCCGGTCCCCCGCACCTGTGAGCGGCCGGTCCCCCGCACCTGTGAGCGGCCGGTCCCCCGCACCTGTGAGCGGCCGGTCCCCCGCACCTGTGAGCGGCCGGTCCCCCGCACCTGTGGGCGGCCGGTCCCCCGCACCTGTGGGCGGCCGGTCCCCCGCACCTCTGAGCGGCCGGTCCCCCGCACCTGTGGGCGGCCGGTCCCCCGCACCTGTGGGCGGCCGGTCCCCCGCACCTGTGGGCGGCCGGTCCCCCGCACCTGTGGGCGGCCGGTCCCCCGCACCTGTGGGCGGCCGGTCCCCCGCACCTGTGGGCGGCCGGTCCCCCGCACCTGTGGGCGGCCGGTCCCCCGCACCTGTGGGCGGCCGGTCCCCCGCACCTGTGACGCCGGTGTGTCCGGGCGCCTGCTGGGTTCAGTGCACTTTATTCTCACTCACTTGAATGGGTGAACAGTGATCCGCGTCACATGTTGCAGATTCAAACTAAAACTGCAGAGTGTGAATGAGATTTTAGAGATCCCATTAGAAGAGCCTCCTTGTGCGGCACTAATGCTGCATTCTGACAAGGTGGCTCTTCTTTTAGTTATGCTCCCTGCACACGCTGAAATAAACGTTTATGAAATGTGCCCCCTCATCCCGTGAAATGTTCCCGAGGCGGGTCTTTCCTTGCTAATGAGACGCAGCACAGCCGTCACTCCAGGCCTGTGCGCATCGGGCGCCTCTTGCTGCATTATCATCCTCGGCGCCTGCGCTGTAAGTACGAAGGGCAGCGCATCTGCGTACGCCCGGAAAAAAAAACTTAATGCGCAGTCGCCAGGAACGATAATGTAGCAAGAGGAGGTGGTGCCCGGAGTGCACGCGGCGGCTTCCGTTCCCAGGGATGCATTGCGCGAAGGACCTGGGATGACGTCATGGCATCACAAAGGGCCTTTGTGCAAAGCATCCCTGGGAATGGAAGCCGCCGCGTGCACCGCTCAGGAGACTGGGGGCCGTCCGAAGGTGAGGAGAACTTTTTTTTTAATTATTTATTTTTAACATTCTATCTTTTACTATTGATGCTGCCTATGTAGAATCAATAGTAAGAAGTTGGTCACACTTGTCAATGTTTGGCAAGTGTGACCAACCTGTCAGTTTTCCAAGCAATGCTACAGATCTCTTGGAAAACGCTAGCATTCTGCAAGCTAAAAACGCTTGTGTTTAGGGGGAAAACGCATGCCAATTCCGCATGCGTATTTCCACAGCAGGGAGTTCCGGAATTGCCACAGAAATTTCCGAGGTGTCCACGTAGCCTTAGGGTAAGTTCACACAGGGCGTTTTTGCTGCTTTTTACAGTACCAGCAAAGCCTATGAGATGTCAGAAATCTCATGCACACACATTGGTTTTGTGTCATCGGGACTTTGTGCTTTGCTGTGTTTTTTGGACATTGAGTGTGTCACTTCTTTCAGAGTTTTTGCAGCGTTTTTCACCCATTGGCTTGAATGGGTGTTGCACAAAACGCAGGAACCATTAGGCCGGCGTCACACTAGGCGTAAGTAAATACGGTCCGTTTTTTACGGCCGTAATACGCAGTAATTGTCCCAAAACACTGTTCCGTATTCAATGCGAGGATGCAAATTTTTTTTTTTTTTTTTTTTTTCACGCACAATTTATCCGTGTGGCTTCCGTATGACTATTTTTTTTTTTTTTTTTTTTTTCTTTTCTCGCAGGCTTGCAAAATGGACATATCATGGATCCATCGGCTCAAATATTCTTAAACATATATACAGTCTACATACATACCTATTCTATGTGTACACATTTATTCTACCTATTCTGTCAGTGTGATTTTACTGTACACCGCGCTGAATTGCCAGCTTTTCTCTAGAACACCGCTGCGTATTTCTCGCAAGTCACACGCATGGTCCTTGTGTAATCCGTAATTTTCTCTCCCCCATAGACTTTCATTGGCGTATTTTTTGCGCAATACGCTGACAAACTCAGCATGCTGCGACTTTCTACACCCGTAACATACCGTATATTACGGATGCGACGGCAGCCTTATTTGCAGCATGTTTACTGCAGAAAGTCAATGAACATTAGCATGGACTGTCCAAATACGCACCTAAACCTGCAGCTTCTTTCCTGCCAAGAAGATCAGGTTTTGCTGCAGGAAAAAAGCAGCAAAAACGCCCAGTGTGAACTTACCCTTACTGTGCTGGAACTGGAAAAACTGCAATAATGCCACTAAAAGAAGTTGCTTAGGAGGTGGACATGGACCCATGCTCTGTGTGACCCCGCTGATAGTTACCATAGTAACAATCTAAGGGCTTGTTTCCACTTGCAAGAAACACGTCCGTGTCTCGCACGTGAAATCCAAGCTCTGGCGCCAGCACTTGTGAGCGGAGCGTGCAGCTCCATGTGTTGCTATGCAGCCGCACGCTCCGCTCTGGAGTGCCGGCGCCACAGCTTGGTTTTCAAATGCGAGACACGGACGTGTTTCTTGCAAATGGAAACAAGCCCTTATTGTGAAGCCCACTAGACATATAGAATGTCACCTGTTGGATCACGAGGGGTTACTAATACAAACAAGACCTGTTGCTGGTAACTTTAAATCTTGTTCCTGCCCCTTGTCCGTCTGTGGTGCGGTGCCCGGTGAGCCCGACGCTGTGTAAGGCTGATTTCACACGTCAGTGGCTCCGGTACGTGAGGTGACAGTTTCCTCACGTACCGGAGCCACTGACACACGTAGACACATTAAAATCACTGCATCTTTTCAGATGTCATTGAATTTTTGCGGACCGTGTCTCCGTGTGCCAAACACGGAGACATGTCAGTGTTCGTGGGAGCGCACGTATTACACAGACCCATTAAAGTCAATGGGTCCATGTAAAACACGTACTGCACACAGACGTCCGTGTGCCGTGCAGGAGACAGCGCTACATTAAGCCCTGTCCCCCCCACTGGTGCTGAATCCGCCATTCATATCTTCCCTGCAGCAGCGTTTGCTCTAGAGAAGATATGAATAATAGTGTGTAAAATCCAGATCCAGGTCATCGCCGCCCCCCCGCTGTGATTAAAATACTCACTTAACTTCCGGATCCCTCACAGCAGCATCCTGTCCTGGCCGCACCATGTACTGTATGAGCGGTCATGTGGGGCTGCCGATTAAAGTCATGAATGTGCAGCTCCACCTCCCATAGGGGTGGAGCCGCATATTCATTACTGTAAATGAGCGGCCCCACGTGACTGCTCATACAGTAGAAGGTGTGGCCAGGACAGGATGCTGCTGTGAGGGATCCAGAAGCTAGGTGAGTATTTTAATCACAGCGGGGGGGGCGATGACCTGGATCTGGATTTTACACACTATTATTCATATCTTCTCTACAGCAAACGCTGCTGCAGGGAAGATATGAATGGGGCTTCAGCACGATGCCGGGGACAGCGCTAAATTTTAGCGCTGTCTCCGGCACGGTGCGCGTGGTACCCAGTGGGCACACGTGTGCCACACTGATGGGCCACAGAAACGCACCGGCACACGGACACGGATAATTCCGGTACCGATTTTTCCGGTACCGGAATTATCTGGACGTGTGAGACTGGCCTAATCACGTATTACAGAAGGGATCCCCATGTTACCGCCCCGAGGCCCCCCATCAGGCCAGCTCACAGTGGGAAGAGGCCAGCACCATGCTTCATCCCTCCCCTCCACAGCCAGTGTTGTCTTGTTGTTTGCAAGTTGCTAATTCCTTTTATTTTTTTTTTCTGGTAATGTTATCCTGACCATAGCTGTATGAGGGCTGTTATTGCAGTGTGACGTGTAGCTTTGAATAACATTAGAGCTACTTCACACGTCTTTGCAAACCGGTTGGAAGTAGCCACAGCCATTCTGTGCACTGCAGACT
This sequence comes from Ranitomeya imitator, assembly GCF_032444005.1. Taxonomy (NCBI): domain Eukaryota; kingdom Metazoa; phylum Chordata; class Amphibia; order Anura; family Dendrobatidae; genus Ranitomeya; species Ranitomeya imitator. Next base: position 702,204,265 of record NC_091283.1, read on the forward strand.
GCTTGGACTGATTGGCATGGTGGTCTGAAGCCGCTCTGACCCGGATTCAAATTTACCAAGTAATTTCTGTTTTTTCCCTAGTGGTGCTATTCATGAAGTACTCAACAATGAGGGGGGCACATAATACCCTCCAGGGTGGACTGTTAGGCTATGTGCACACGTTGCGGATTTTGCTGCGGATCTGCAGCTGCGGGTCCGCAGCAGTTTCCCATGTGTTTACAGTACAATGTAAACCTATAGAAAACACAATCCACAGTGCACATGCTGTGGAAAAAAAAAAACGCGCAGAAACGCTGCGGGTTACATTCCACAGCATGTCAATTCTTTGTGCGGATTCCACATTGGTTTACACCTGCTCCATAATACGAATCCGAAGGTGTAAAAACGCAGGTGGAATCCGCACAAAAACCGCGGTAAATCCACAGGTAAAACGCAGTGCCTTTTACCTGCGGATTTCTCCAATCCGCTGTGGAAAAATCCGCAGAGCTCAAAACTACATGTGCACATACCCTAAGGGTCATGTGCTTTTCTGATGTTCACTTTCTCCTTTTGTATCCTATATATGACTATATAACAAAAATTCCCCAAAAGTGACCCTATTCTAAAAACTGCACCCCTCAAGGTGCTCAAGACCACATTTAAAGTTTATTAACCCTTCAGACGACTCATGCGGAAGCATCCACATATATCTGCATGGCCTGCGCACCCAATGTTAAAGGAAACCTGTCACCCCCAAAATCGAAGGTGAGCTAAGCCCACCGGCATCAGGGGCTCATCTACAGCATTCTGTAATGCTGTAGATAAGCCACCGATTTATCCTGAAAGATGAGAAAGAGGATAGATTATACTCACCCAGGGGCGGTCCGGGGCCTCATCTTCTTACGATGACGTCTTGTTCTTGTATTCAAGGGGATATATGCAAGCTAGGGAGCACCACAACTGGGCAATCATCATATTTATAATGAGCATATAGAGGGGTGCAACTCAATGCACAGCAAGAGAATCCTAAAAAAACAACAAGAAAAGGAGCCATGCAAATAGAGCGCACACCCAAGAAATTACAAGCTGAATAGCAAAAAATACAAAGACGATTTATTGGGGAAAAGGACAGGTGCACAAAAATAAAAACATATTAAAATACAACAACCACACTACTGGTCCCAGGATGCTCATATACAGATGGCCCAAATATAAATGGTGTTAAATAACAACAATAAAAATACGCCACAGTTGAATTGTAACAACATAGAAATAAAAAAAAAAAAAAATATATATATATATATATATATATATATATATATATATATATATATATATATATATATATATATATATATATATATATATATATATATATATATATATATTCTATCCTTCCCAAAGCGGTATGCGGGAAAGACCTATAATATGGGGAATAAAAACCCCATAATTATTAAATGAGTAAGATATAACTCAATATTTCAAATGGCCAAAATATAACAATAACCACATATACACGAGCACAGAGAGTCTGGGCGTCCCCAGACGACTTTATAATAAATAAAGTGCCCTAATATAGAAAAGGAGGCTAATATCACAAATGGGGCCCCAATAAGCAAATAAGAAAACAATATCAATAAAGTAAGATGTTAGCCAAGTAAAAAGATATACGAAAAGAAGGATAGCCTGGTGGCAAAATGAAACCATCCAGGCTTGGAGAAAATGCCCACAAGAATGGAGGTATGTGGCACAATAATAAATGAGACACAGGGGTTAAGGATAAATCACCCAAAATAGATCATCCAGTCTGTGGCGTAGGTCGTCGGCTGTCAGGAGTCAAAAGTAAGGGAGGGTGATCCCGGGATCCAGAAGGTGTGGGGGGAGCGTGGTACACAACCCGTAAAAGTAATGACATAAGGTATCTGAAAGGCCAAAGCGGATGTGCAGAACGTAAGTCCACAAAAAATACAACATCCATGAGGGGGAGAACAGGTGTTCTAATGCTGAGGGTCAAAATTCCTATGAAGGTCCCGAGAATACCTCTGGGGGTTGTAACATGGTGCTGTAAGCTTTACTCCGTGCATGCGTCATACGTTTGTTCTGCCATGGGCTAATCCCAGCCTCTCCGACATCACACAAGCTCTACCCCGAGCGGTGTGTTGTGCGCACACGCTCTTCTGACATTCAGTATCAAGTGTTGTGCGCACTTTCACTTCTTGTGATCACTTCGTATAGACGCCGGTGCCCTTCCTCAATCCCCTATGTTCATCAAGGTATGTACTCGAGCATCGCCTGCCCACCTGCCAGCAATTGTTTTCAATCTACCTACCAATTGCCAGCAATTGTTTTCAATCTACCTACCGCTACTTAAGACTTCCCTACCTGTCCCTCAGTACTTCCCCTGACGAAGCTGCGTTCAGCAGCGATATGCGTGGGGCTCCCCCCACACCTTCTGGATCCCGGGATCACCCTCCCTTACTTTTGACTCCTGACAGCCGACGACCTACGCCACAGACTGGATGATCTATTTTGGGTGATTTATCCTTAACCCCTGTGTCTCATTTATTATTGTGCCACATACCTCCATTCTTGTGGGCATTTTCTCTAAGCCTGGATGGTTTCATTTTCCCACCAGGCTATCCTTCTTTTCGTATATCTTTTTACTTGGCTAACATCTTACTTTATTGATATTGTTTTCTTATTTGCTTATTGGGGCCCCATTTGTGATATTAGCCTCCTTTTCTATATTAGGGCACTTTATTTATTATAAAGTCGTCTGGGGACGCCCAGACTCTCTGTGCTCGTGTATATGTGGTTATTGTTATATTTTGGCCATTTGAAATATTGAGATATATCTTACTTATTTAATAATTATGGGGTTTTTATTCCCCATATTATAGGTCTTTCCCGCATACCGCTTTGGGAAGGATATATATATATATATTATATTATATTATATTATATTATATTATATTTTTTTTTTTTTTTTTTTTTTTTTTTTTTTCTATGTTACAATTCAACTGTGGCGTATTTTTATTGTTATTTAACACCATTTATATTTGGGCTGTCTGTATATGAGCATCCTGGGACCAGTAGTGTGGTTGTTGTATTTTAATGTTTTTATTTTTGTGCACCTGTCCTTTTCCCCAATAAATCGTCTTTGTATTTTTTGCTATTCAGCTTGTAAATTCTTGGGTGTGCGCTCTATTTGCATGGCTCCTTTTCTTGTTTTTTTATGTTCTTGTATTCACACTCCGGCGCAGGTGTAGTTTATCTGCCCTGTTGAGGGCAGAGCAAAGTACTGCAGTGCGCAGGCGCTGGGCCTCTCTGACCTTTTCCGGCGCCTGCTCACCGCAGCTCTACTCTCAACAGGGCAGACAAAGTATGCTGGAGCCACAGTGTGAAGACAAGAGGACGTTCTCCTATGAAGATAGGAGGCGCTTGAACGGACCGAGACGCCAATCGGATCGGACTGCCCACCCAGGTGAGTATAATCTAACCTTTATTTCTCATCTTTCAAGATACATCGTGGGCTTACCTACAGCATTCCAGAATGCTGTAGATAAGCCCCTGATGCCGGTGGGCTTTGCTCACCTTCGATTTTAGGGGTGACGGGTTCCCTTTAAAGATGGATGCATGCAGATGTAGGTGGAGCTGAAGGAAGAGGCAGGACAGTGGGCGGGGCTTCAGAGGAAGAAGGCTTTCACCCGCAGCCCTGCCAAACGCTATTGTGAAACTAGCCTAAAGCATTGTACAGTGTAATCTGTACAATGAGCACAGACATTATTTTGTACCGGACTTTTTCTTTTCGCATGGCACTGTATGGTTTTGAGGTTCTAGGAGATCTACACCCATGAACTTCTTATAATCCAGGATACAATCTAGCTGTGAGCCTTGTGGTGGTGTACCTCGGACAGTGACCAGGGAGCTGCTGTCACGGTGTATGGTGGCCAAGGTAAGGTCATCCCTCCTGTTCTTATACTTGACCTCCAGCATGTTCTTGCGGCATTGTGCTCTGCTGTTGACATATTTCTCAGCATTTGCACAATTAGTGGCTTAGGGAGGCTTTTTTTTTTTTTTTTTTTTTTTTCTCTCCTCACATTGCCAGATGCAATTGTACCTCTGACAGAGAGGGTCTTGAAAAGTGGGATGCTGGTGTAAAAGTTCGCTGTAGAGGTGATGACCTTTATCGAGCAGTGGGTGCAGCAACACCCACACAATTTTCCCACTCAGCCCCCCAGGACAGGGGGTGTCAATCTAGGTGTCCTTCCCTTCGTAGGCCCTAAGTGTGTGTGTGTGTGTGTGTGTGTGTGTGTGTGTACCCTGAGGTACTCTCCCTCAGCTTGTACATTTATTTTTATTTATTTTTTCCAGGATGTCCTCCTGACAGCACCCTGGGAGGACGTCCTCCTCCCCTTGCTGGGACAGGAAACACACGAGTTTAAAAGGTCATGTCCCACCCCCATTCCTCAGTGTTTTTCCTGTCCCTGCAAGGAAGGGACGCACGAGTGATAGCTGCGCAAGGCTTACCAGGAGCTCAGGGGGATCGTGCGGCTTGCCAATATCCTTTCCCCTGTCAAGAGGCTCAGGGCAGAAACCCTCCGGGGGGTCCCTCTGCTCCAAAGACCAGGAGCGGGAAGAGGCTCCTGGTGGCAGCCGCTCCTCTCGGTGGGAGGCTCTCGACTGCGGACGCCATCCACGTTGAGTGCTGAAGCAGTGTGGTTTCCAGCTCGGCGTCTCCAGTCGGAAGTTCGCAGGGACGCGTCACTTCCGGTTTTTCGGCATCTGGTGCCGTCACTTCTGGTATCGCTGCATGTGTGGGGGAAAGTGTGCATTCCAGCACGGTTTGCAGAGCGGCTGAAGCGTTCCTGATCTGGCGCTAGCAGCCGTGGGGACCTGCAAAATTGAATCATGGATGCGAGCATGCCAGTCGAGGAGGGGGTAAGTGCGCATAGCGCGGATTCCCCTACCTATACGCAGGAGCAGGCTTACCCCAATGCTTATCCCTACCTTATGTCTTTAAGGATAAGGGAACCCCCGCTGGCCCCTCTGGTCAAGTCAAAAGATCCGGCAAGGCCTCTGGGAAGTCCATTAGATGCCCTATATGTAATACGAAGCTCCCAGACTCATGGGAAGACCTTGTGTGCAGATTGCACATCTAAGGTCATGAGGGACGAACAACCCGCCCTGCTGTCTGAGATGAGATCTCTCATACGCGAAGAAGTTCAAGCTTCTTTATCCAGCATGGTGCAGAAATCCAGTCCTATTCCCAGCCGCAAGAGAGCCAGACTGGAGAGAGACTTAAGAGGGCAGGAGTTCACTTCTGAGGACAAGTCTGACTCTGAAGACTTTGTCTCAGAAGAAGATGGAGAAATTCCATCAGGGAGCCAGGATCACCAAAGAAAATATCTCTTCCGAGCTGAAGAGACGAATGACCTAGTGCAGGCTGTACGTTGCACTATGCAGATTGAAGAGACTGTTAAGCCGCAATCCAGGCTGGACCTAATGTTTGGGGGACTTATGTCACACCAGCAGACAGTGTTCCCGGTCAGTGAGCATATTAAGGCTATGATCCTGGAAGAGTGGAAAGAGGCGGAACGCCGGCTGGTACTTACTAAAGACTTCAAAGCTCGTTTCCCATTCGAGCCTGAAGACATAAGACTTTGGGAAGAAATTCCCAAGGTAGACGTTCCAGTGGCAAAGGTGGCTAAAAAGACAGCTATACCGTTTGAGGACTCGTCAAGCCTGCGGGATCCCATGGATAGGAAGACTGACATACTCTTGAAAAGAGCCTGGGAATCTTCTGCGGCTCTAATAAAAACTAACATAGCGGCTACTTCGGTAGCTCGCTCTATGTACCTGTGGATGGGTCAATTGGAAGAGCACCTGTCCAATAAGACTCCGAGATCTGAAATCCTAAATTCTCTCCCTATAATGAGATCCGCCACGGCTTTTCTGTCTGATGACTGCCGAATCAGTCAGATTTTCGGCTAGAAGCGGCTCTCTATCCAACGCGGCTAGGAGGGCGGCTTGGCTGAGATCCTGGTCTGGGGATAGTGTGTCTAAATCTAAGTTATGTTCTATTCCCTTCTCAGGTGCAAGAGTATTTGTGCCCTCCCTGGATACTATTCTAGAGTCGGCCTCTGATGGAAAGAAAGGGTTTCCGGAAGAGAAACCTAGGAAACCTCAGTCCTTTCGGAGAGGATTCCCCTTCAGGAGGCAGTCAGATTTTAGAGGTGGCAAATCCAATAGAGGTTCCTATAGGAGTTCCTGTAGCCAGGGAATCAGAAACAGAAGTTTCTTCTTTAGTCCCTCCTCAAAATCTAAGACACAATGACGCCACACTCATGGGTCGGCTCCGTCTTTTTGCGCACAATTGGTCCCGGGTCACCCAGAACCAGTGGGTCCTTCAGACTGTGTCAGAAGGCTACAATATTGAGCTTTACTTCCCTCCAGACAGATTCATAGCGCCTACGGTAGTATCTCGAGACTCTCCCATGCTAATAGACCTAAGGGATATGCTTTCCTCAGAGGTCATAGTTCCAGTACCACCACTAGAGGTAGGCCGGGGTCACTACTCCTCCTTTTTCTCTATAACAAAACCTTCCGGCGAGACTCGCACGATAATAAATCTGAAACCTCTGAATGCCTGGGTCAGGTACAAGAGCTTCCGTATGGAGTCCACTCTATCAGCTGTCCTCCTTATAGATCAGGATGCCGTGATGTGTACTCTCGACTTGAAGAGCGCCTATTACCAGGTTCCCATCCACCTCTCTTCTCAAAGGCTTCTGAGGTTTGCGGTGGTTCTGCCGTCCGGGACCTGTCACTTCCAGTTTCAGTGCCTTCCGTTCGGTCTTGCCTCTGCACCCCGTATCTTCACAAAACTGGTGTCAGAGATTGTCGCATTCTTAAGAAACCAGGGGATCATAATAATCCCATATCTAGATGACTTCCTCCTGGTTACAAGAAGGTCAGATACTATCAGACCACAGGGACAGAGCCATTTCTGTGATGGAAGATTTAGGTTGGGTCATAAACTGGCGGAAATCCAACCTAACTCCAGCAAGCAGGAAGACCTTTCTGGGAGTATGTCTGGACTCAACAATCAGAATATCACTCTTACCTGAGGACAAGCTGGAGGCTATACAGTCCCAGATCTGGCTCTTATTAGAGCACAGTGTCAATAAGGACGGCCATGAGAGTTCTCGGCCTAATGACGGCTTGCATTCCATGTATAAGATGGGCACAGTTCCATTCAAGGCCACTACAGAAGCTAATCCTTTCCAGATGGGACAGGCATCTGTCTTCTCTGGACAATACTTTTTAAGGCTACCACATTCCGTAAGAAGGCCTCTCCTCTGGTGGACAGAGCCAACGAACTTAAGAGGAGTGTCATGGTCTGTCGATCCCTACGTGGTAGTTACTACAGACGCCAGCGCCTGGGGCTGGGGAGCTCACTTAGAAGACAGGATTCTTCAGGGGAGATGGCCGGAAGACGTCGTCCACTGCTCCTCCAATTACAAAGAACTGTACGCTGTTTGGGAGGCCTTGAGAAGGAACAGACATGTTCTGGAGAATCGCCACGTCAGAATAATGTCCGACAATGTGACAAGTCTCTTTCCTGAAACATCAGGGAGGCGCAAGACACCATCAGCTTCAGGAATTGTCAGGGAGAATCTTTCGTTGGGCAGAAAGATCAGTCCTATCCATTACGGCGATTCACCTGGAAGGCTCCCAGAATGTCATAGCGGACTATCTCAGCAGGAGAAGGGTGTTCCCAACAGAGTGGGAACTCAACCAAGATGTCTTCCAGGACCTGTGTCTACGCTGGGGAGCTACCTGCATAGACCTGTTCGCAAACAGAACAAACTCCAAGGTCTCGAGATTCTTCTCTCTGAACCCTTGGGATCTTCCGGAAGGAATAGATGCTCTGAGCAAGGTTTGGACAGAACCTCTCTCGTATGCATTCCCTCCTCTGGCATTAGTTCCGGCTGTCCTCAGGAAGATCAAGGAGGATCAAGCTCGCGTCATTTTGATCGTTCCGTACTGGCCAAGAAGGAGTTGGTTTTCCCTTCTACTGGAGCTGGCAACCGAGAATCCAGTAGAGCTTCCTCTAAGAGCAGACATAGTCCATCAAGGTCCGGTACTTCACCCGAACCCAGAGAAGCTCCATCTTTCAGCGTGAATCCTGAAAGGTTCATCCTGAAGGCAAGAGGTCTGTCAAGCCAGGTTATAACTACTATCAAGTCCAGTAGGAAGCCCGTTACTTCGGCAATTTATCTGGAGGAGGTTTTGTCTGGAAGGTGGCAGGTCTGAGGTTTCGGTGGGCTCTCCCGACTTACCCAGAATTCTAGACTTCCTACAGGCTCAAACCAAGTACCTTGAAGGTGCAAATTTCTGCACTTAGCTCCTTTCTTGACTATCCCCTAGCATCGCACCCGTGGATAGTTGATTTATCAGAGCCACCCAGAGGTTGCGTCCCACCATCAAACACTTATCGCCTTCCTGGGATCTTAATTTTGGTTCTTAGATTCCTCTGTAAAGACCTCCTATGCTTCATCCGATAATATGCCCATCTCGGTTCTCACGGAAAACTGCTTTTTTAGTAGCAATTAACCACGGCTAAAAGAGTGGGGGAAATTCAGGCCCTGTGCACAAGGGACCCTTACCTCCAAATTAGAGAAGATTGTATAATTCTTAAACTAGACCCCTCTTTTATTCCAAAAGTAGGAACATTTTAAAAATAGAAATCAAGAGATCGTGTTACCATCTTTCTGCAATAACCCTGCTAATGCTAAAGAAAGGGCCCTTCATTCTCTGGATGTCAGGCAGGCAGTTTTAGACTACCTGGCAGCCACCAACTCATGGCGCATTGACCCAAACCTATTCATTCTGTATGGGGGGAAAGAATAGGGGTAAGAAGGCCTCTATCGCGAGGTGGATCACTTCTGTGATCTCGGAGGCCTATCAGTCGGAGGGTGTCTCTCCTCCAGAAGGTCTCCATGCACATTCTACTAGAGGGATGGCTACTTCTTGGGCAGAGAGGGCAGGTGCCTCTCTAGATCAGATCTGCAGGGCAGCAACGTGGGCTAGTGCCAACACCTTCTGTAAACATTATAAGCTTGATGTTTTGTCTGGTCAACATACTGCATTTGGGAGAAAAGTTTTCCAAGCGGTAATCCCACCCTGAGGAGGTGCTTTAGTACTATCCAGGGTGCTGTCAGGAGGACGTCCTGGAAAATGGGTATTAAGCTTACCGTTAATGATGTTTCCAGGAGTCCATCCTGACAGCACGGGTAGTTCCCTCCCTGTAATATCTATATCAGATTATAGTATCTTGACTTGGATGTATCATGTTCCTAGCATATGATGTAATATGTTTTTGGATACAATGTAATATGTGTTACTATTAAACGTTTTTTCTGCATTTCCTTGAAGCGGTTCTTGTTGCAACACTGAGGAATGGGGGTGGGACATGACCTTTTAAACTCGTGTGTTTCCTGTCCCAGCAAGGGGAGGAGGACGTCCTCCCAGGGTGCTGTCAGGATGGACTCCTGGAAACATCATTAACGGTAAGCTTAATACTATTTTATTTATTTTTTTTTTTTTTTATCACTTGTAGCTGGCCCTTTTACTGGGCAGGTATTGATGGAATTGTAGCCTCCCTTTAAAATGAACCAGAGATTCATCTATAGCAGTGTCCCTTTGCGGGTTGTACGCTTCAGCAAATTTTCTTCTGAAGTGTTCAACTACTGGCCTAATTTTATATAGACTATCAAAGTTTGGATCGTCTCGGGGAGGACACTGCGCATTATGACTATAATGTAAAATATTTGGATCTCTCCAAATTGTGTCCTAGTCATGGCCGTGCAGAATACCGGTGTAATGTAGAGTATCAGTATTGCCAAAGCTTTAGTTTTCCGACCTATGCCCCTACGCAGTACAATGCCCCAAAATGTCATAATTTCTGCTGCATTGACAGGAGTCAATCTGGCGTATAACTGAGATTTTGGGTGACAAATTACTCACCCAGGGTTGTTCTCGCTCCGGTCCAGCGCCTCCCATCTTCCTACGATGACGTACTCTTGTCTTCACGCTGTGGCTCCGGCGCAGGCCTACTTTGTCTGCCCTGTTGAAGGCAGAGCAAAGTACTGCAGTGTGCAGGCCCCGGGAAAGGTCAGATGCCCGGCGCCTGCGCACTGCAGTACTTTGTCTGCCCCTGTGTGTGAGTGTTCATGTCTGAAATCAAATGAACTGTGGAGAGAGGGACTTATCTGGAGCTAATGTGGACTTCCATCATCTGCTCTGTCCAGGTGCGTACAGATGTCTTGGCAAGTCAGACGTGTTCCAAAAAAACTTACTGTCATGGATGTTGCTGAACGTAGAAGAAAATGTAACTTTGTTCATCTTAATGAACAGGACATAGATCCAGCATTGACTCCAAAACCTGGAGTCTAGTTTAAATGGAGACACCAGGGTGGGCCCCTGCTTCACAAGTGAAGGCCGGGTCTTGGACTGTGAGGTGCAATTCAACAGTAATGACAAACATATATATATTTTTTTTTTTTTTTTTTTTTTTTTATGGACAGGGTAAAAGTGTCTGGTCTGGACTGTCCGTGTCTGGACTGTCCGTAACGGTTTAAGAAAGTTGCACAACTGTGTTTGAAGATTCTTTTTACATAAATTGTGTTTAAAGGTGAAAATATGTTAGACTGGGTTTTTATCATGCCACTATTGGCTCAATAAAACTTAGGCTGTCGAGACAAGAAAACTCTTAATCATTCCTTGCTAGCGCATAAAAGCTCTTCTATGTGTAAGTCTTCCCTGACCTGTATTCTAGCAGCTATCTGCCTTTATGTCGTACATTAGTGAGAAGCTCTGCTTGGGTAACTTGAATATTATGTTTTTTTTTTGTCTTTGAATATGCATCTTAAATATAGTGTTTTTAAAAAATAAAGCTCAAATGGTAATTTTGGCATTTGTGTGACCGCCACGTATGAAATCAATGAACGGAGAGCCAAATGTTGCTTTGCTTTCATTTCAGTGTGTGTGTGGCAGTACTTTGAGATTCATATAACTTGCTGCCTAACTTTTTTTTTCTTTTCTTTTTTATGGCAAGAGATTACAATGTAATATTTCCCATGATTCTTGTGTTGCACAAATAAGGTGTTACACTTTTTTATCAGCATGACTTTGGGCAATATCAAATCTTTTTAGTAGGGATGTGTTTTTTTTTTTTTTTTTCAGTACTCAGTTTTCCATCAACTTGGCTATATGTGTATATGTGTATATGTGTATATGTGTATATGTGTATATGTGTATATGTGTATATGTGTATATGTGTATATGTGTATATGTGTATATGTGTATATGTGTATATGTGTATATGTGTATATGTGTATATGTGTATATGTGTATATGTGTATATGTGTATATGTGTATATGTGTATATGTGTATATGTGTATATGTGTATATGTGTATATGTGTATATGTGTATATGTGTATATGTGTATATGTGTATATGTGTATATGTGTATATGTGTATATGTGTATATGTGTATATATATATAATTTTTTTTTTTTTTTTTTTTTTTTTTTTTTTTTTTTTTGTACAAACAGATTTTTGATCATTAATGGAGGGTTATTCAGACAGATATGCAGTAAATTTTTGTGACTTTAGACTGCAGCATGACAGTGTGCGGTAACATACTCACCCAGCCTGCCACAACAGAAAGGAATTGGGAGAACACTGATGCCAGTGACACATGACTGCTAGGGATGAGGGAGCCTGCACTATGAAGTTCAAGGTTCATACCGGACACCTAGTGTCCGGTACCACATCCCGAACACTGACTTTAAGCCGACAGTTCGGTTTACTGTTCGGATGCCCAATAAAGTTTGTTGGCTGCGTTTAATCAACAAACTTTTATGCTGTGGACACTTCCGGAGCCATACAGCCCTGTATTGGCATGACTGTGATTGATAAGCGCACCATGTGACCCAGCCGGTTTTAAATGGCATTTCATCAGGCAATGTGTGACGTGTCGTTTGCATGCTGTGCCTGAAGCGAAGCATAAATCTTCTGATCCTGAATACTACCTGCATTACGAGGAATCTGAATTCCAAGTACAGGTACACTGGTGTCTCACAGTACATTGTACCCAGCAACCACTACTTTTTCCAGGTGTGCCATGCCTACACAGAACATGCATGTTACGGACCACATCAAGTTTGTACTATGCAACGCCATCAGTAGCAAGGTCCAAATAACCACCTTTATGTGGAACAGTCGGCACAGCCAGGGACATTAAATTTCCTTAACAGCCCACTGGGTAAGTGTAGTGGTGGCTGGTACAGAGGAGTAAGGCATTCTAGTGCATGTCCTACCACCACCTAGGATTACTGGATATTTCTCTGTCCAGGTTGCCTCCGTCGCCTCCTCCGCTTCCTTCACTGCCCCCATCTGGTTACCGTAAGGGCTTGTGCACACGTTGCGGTTTTTGCTGCGGATCCGCAGCAGTTTTCCATGCGGTGTACAGTACAATGTTAACCTATGGAAAACAAAAACCGCAGTGCACATGATGCGGAAAAAACCGTGCGGAAACGCTGCGGGAAAAAAAAAAGTAGCATGTCACTTCTTTCTGCGGATTCCGCAGCGGTTTTCAACCTGCACCAATAGGAAAGTGCAGTTGAAAACCCGCAGAAGAAACCGCGTGAAAATCCACATTGAAAACCGCACTGATTTTGCACTGCGGATTTTCCAAATCCGCTGTGGAAAAATCCGCAGTGAAATCCGCATCGTGTGCACATAGCCTAAGACCTGCACCACAAACTTCAGCACAGTCATGGGAAAACAGCAGACTGTTCTGAAGCTCCTGTTTGAAGGATAAATCCCATAACGTGCAGGAGCTGTGGACTGGGATCTAACAGGAGACTGTTGAATGGTTGGTTGCCTATGAAATGTCAAAGCAGCTCTGGGCCTAGCCGGTATGCCGCACATGACTTGCCTGGCACATGTGCTGAATTTGGTGGTGCAGAGCTACCCAAAAACCTACCCGAATACCATATATACTCGAGTATAAGCTGACCCGAGTATAAGCTGACCCGAGTATAAGCCGACCCCCCCCCCCCCCCCCCCCCTTTAATTTTGCCACAAAACTGGGAAAACTTAACTGAGTATAAGCCTAGGGTGGAAAATGCAGCAGCTACCGGTAAATGTCAAAAGTAAAAATGGATACCAATAAAAGTAAAATTGAGACATCAGTAGGTTACGTGTTTTTGAATATCCATATTGAATCAGGAGCCCCATATAATGCTCCATAAAGTTTGATGGGCCCCATTAAATGCTCCATATTAAAATATGCCCCTTATAAGCCTGCAAAAAGGGTAATAAGGGCCCCATAAGATGCTCTATAGACACATTTGCCCAATATAATGCTGCACAAACGTTATGGCCCCATAAGATGATCCATACAGTCACTTGCCCCATATAATGCTGCACAAGCGTTATGGCCCCATATGATGCTCCATACAGTCACTGCCCCATATGCTGTGGCTGCGATAAAAAAAAAAAATCACATACTCACCTGTCGCTCAGGACCAGGGCACCGGCACTTTCACCTGCTCCTCGTTCGGGTGCGGCTCCGTCTAGCACTGACGTTCAGGAGAGGGCGCACACTGACCACGTCATCGCGCCCTCTGACCTGAGCGTCACAGCCAGAGGATGCTGATGACGGAGTCGCACCGGAATGAGGAGAGGTAAATATTGTGCAGCGCTGCGCTCCCCCTCCCCGTACACTTACCTGCTCCTGGTGCGGTGCAGTCCCTGCTTCTCCCGGCGCTGCATATTCTTCCTGTACTGAGCGGTCACCGTTACCGCTCATTACAGTAATGAATATGTGGCTCCACCCCTATGGGAGGTGGAGCCGCATATTCATTACTGTAATGAGCGGTACCATGTGACCGCTCAGTACAGGAAGAATATGCAGCGCTGGAAGAAGCAGGGACCGCACCAGCAGTAGATGATTATAATTAGATAGCCCCAGCTCCCCCTCTCCCGCCGACCCCTGGGTATGACTCGAGTATAAGCAGAGAGGGGGACTTTCAGCCCAAAAAAATGGGCTGAAAATCTCGGCTTATACTCTAGTGTATATACGGTATGTAATATCTGCTACTGAGTTTGTGCACTGTGAGCCCGCTTTCAGTTTTCTCACCTGTCTGTGCTGCAATGTCACATCTGCTTGCCTGCTCACCGCCTCATATGTGATGTACAAACAAGGTGAAACTCTACCTTTCATATGCTGGAGAGACAGCAGCAGGCAATAGTGGAGTTTCAGCTGCAGCATGCATGGCTGAGTCGCTCTGCGGAACACCACTTCACCACCAATGAGTGGGCCTCCATGTGGGACTTGTGCTGCTTTAAATACTCCACCAACCTGGCCTGTGCTGATGACTCCATCATCAGCATTACAATACTACTTGTAAGCCTGCTAGAAAAAACACTTCAGGCGATGACTGAAGAGGAGCAGGGCCTGTCGTCCACACCTGGCTCGGAAGGGGATTCTGTACCAATAGTCCACAACTGTCTGGCAAGGGTGCAGTTTTGGAGGGGGCAGGACAGTGCTCACAGCAGGTTGGCACTTAAAGCTGCTCATGGACATCACTGGAGCATGGCTGGGGGGATACAGAGGACCCAGAACATATACCTCCCACCGAGGATAGCTGGTTGTTGCCCTTGGGCAGCCATGTACTCATGAGCAATCGTGCTGTTGTGCTTGCGCAACAGCTGCAGAGTTGCCTGTATTATCAGTGCTGATTACTGGTTGGCCATGCTGCTTGAACCCTGCTACAAGAAAACATACCATCATTACTTTCGTCACTGGAGTGGGATCGCTAAACGAGTAAATACAAGTGCGTGCTGGTAGAGAAACTGATGGCGGGGGCTCAGTGGAAGAACAAGACGGAGGAGGAAACTGCGAACATGGCTGTCACACAGCCACCACCTCAGAAGGCAGGATTAGCATGGCGAGAATGTGGCAAAACTTTGAGCACGCCACAACATCCGGCTGATAGAGGCTGTGTTACAACTTGAGATGAGTGAATGTTTGTCTCTCTCCTTATTCGGCAAGCTATACGGGTTACCAAATAAGCTGCCGTGGGAACCCGGATATATGGATTGCTCCTGCTGATCAGCTGTCCAGCTCTGCAGCTGCATGTGTCGCTTTTGTTTTCAGTCACAACACATGCATTGCGAGCCTGTTTGTTGTGTTCTCCATGTATGTGTTGTGACTGTTGGACAGCCGTGACACATGCAGCTGCGGCATCGGACAGCTGATCAGCAGGAGCGATCCAGGTATTTGGGTTCCCTCTGTAGCTTATTCAGAAAGCGCAATGGCTTTCTGAATAAGGATGGAGCCAAACATATTCGCTTTTCTCTAGCTACAGGCTGGATGAAGAGTAAGTGTCCCCACATACTAACTGATGGGTCTTTCCCTATTTAATTTTTGGGTCTCCATATTGGATACATGGTCTGAGCTTGCCCTTTATGCCTTGGAGGTGCTGGCCTGCCCTGCATCTAGTGTGTACTGTCAGGTCATGTGTATAGCACGGCAGGGGGTTTGATCAGACAGGCGTGTCCTCTGTCCACAGCCAATGTGAGGGAAGCTAACATTCATTAAAATGAACCAAGTGTTTTCCATACTTGGTCGGATTAAACAACTATACCAGCTTCACCCAGCCAGTGTTCAACTTTAGTTGCCATGCATTGTATTTGGCTGCCTCCCAAATTTAAATAAATAAAATGTTGGCTGCTTCCACCTACACCGCTATGTCTCCCTCCAATGGATCTCCTAGTTCAAGATTAATATTTTGTCTGCTCTGCTTGGTGTAAGTACAGGATGCAGCTGGAGTGAGGGACAGTATTGAGTTAAGTTGTGCAGTTTTCCAAAAACTGTTCTGTGCATAAAAACACATTTTTCTACTCTTCTGCACCAATGTGCGTACAAAACTTTTACTACGCTACAATAGTGTATGTGGGAGTATTTTGCCTTAAAACCACTACAAAAAAAGTGAGGAAAGCATCAAATGTCAGACGTGGTGCTGCTGGTGGAGCGTGCCCATAGTGCAGCTCTTCCACAGTCAGTAACTTGATTTCCACCGCCCCCTAACTGACTTAATGTGATGTTTTTGTTTTGTTTTTTTTGTTTTTTTTTTTTGTGAGCTGTAGTCAGAAAATTAATCAAAGTAGGCCAAAGTAACGCAATGAATAACCATTGTTTGACTCTACCATCGGTGTATACATGTTACTGGAGCGAGCTGGAATTACTGTGGCTGCGGGCACCAGATTTTCCCTCCAACAAATCCCCGTTAAAGGATGTAAAGTACTCATTCCAGTTAAGAGCCTCTATATTGTCATTGATGGTTATTTTTCTTTCTACATCACCTGTTCAGAATTGGTTAATTTGCACGACTACTGCCTTTTTTTGGATGTGGTAGCCATTTTTCTGGCTCCCATTATGGAATCAAACCCTGATTCTCCATTACCAGTTGTCGCATGCAACGGAGCCCGTACAGCGTGAGGGGAAGTGAGGGTGGCTTCCTGTGCTAGCAGGTCCTCGAAAAACCACCCTTGCATGGGGAGGGTGAAGTGACTGGCCTTCAGAGGAGACCACGGCTGTCCTGCCTCGTCACCCACCACACCTAAGGTGATGTACAGGGTCGCTTGGGAGAGGGATGAGAGCCTATTTCAAGCTCAGACCTGCCTCCACCAAAGTTCTGGTTGCCATTGACTTCTATTGGGTACGGGATCACGATCGGATGCCGAACCTGAACATCCACGGATCCGCTCATTCCTAGTATGTAGATTGCAGTGATGTCATCAACCTCTTGCACACGGAAAACAGGACATTTGTTACTGTTCTCACAAAACTTAACTTTTTGATGACATTTCAGTTATTCAATACAAAAAGTGAAACTCGTATAGGAGTCATTACAAACAGTGATCTATTTCAAGTGTTTTATTTCTGTTAATGTTGATTATTATTGCTTACAGCCAATGAAAACCCTAAAGTCTTTATCTCAGTAAATAAGAATAATTAGCAAAAAAAACCTGCAAAGGCTTCCTAAGCATTTAAAAAGATCCCTTAATCTGTTTCAGTAGTTTCCACAATCATGGGGAAGACTGCTGACATGACAGATATCCAGAAGGCAGTCATTGGCACATTCCACAAGGAGGGTAAGCCACAAAAGGTCATTGCTTAAGAAGCTGGCTGTTCAGTGTTGTAAACAAGCATATTAATGGAGAGTTGAGTGGAAGGAAAGTGTGGTAGAAAAAGGTGTACAAGCAACCGGGATAACTGCAGCCTTGAAAGGATTAAGAAAAGGCCATTCAAACATTTTGAGGAGATTCACAAGGAGTGGACTGCTGCTGGAGTCAATGATTCAAGAGTCACCACACACAGACATCCAGGATATGGGCTAAGTGTCACATTCCTTGCATCAAGCCTCCCATGACCAATAGACAGAAGCGTCTTACCTGGGCCAAGGAGAAAAAGAACTGAACTGTTGCTCAGGTGGAAATCAAGGTCCCAGAGTGAGGATGAACGCTGGAGAGGTACACAATCCAAGCTACTTGAGGTATAGTGTGAAGTTTTCACAATCACTGTTGGTTTGGGGAGCCATGTCATCTGCTGGTGTAGGTCCACTGTGTCTTGTTTTGTGTGTTTTTTTTTTTTTTTTTTTTTTTTTTTTTTAACTTTTGTCATGCTTCAATAGTCCACATGGGAGACTAGAAGCTGCCGTAACCCAATTGGCTCTGCTACATACAGGCGATGATCAGTTCGCCTGTATGTAGTAGAAATGCTGACTTCCTATGAGTGCCGATCACTGGGAGGGGGGCGCTCCTAGCAATCCGGCAGTGACAACCATAGAGGTCTGCTGGAGACCTATAGTCTTATGCCAACCCATCGGCGACCCTCAGTCATGTGACAGGAGCGAGATTTCTGGTGCGCTTGCTGTGTTTAAATGCCGCTGTCAGTTTGACAGCGGCATTTAACTAGTTAACAGGCACGGGTGGATCGCGATTCCATCTGCGGCTGTTAGAGGCACATGTCAGATGTTTAAAACAGCTGACATGTGCCGGAAAAGATACGGGCATTGTGCCGGAGCCCACATCAAAGTGAGGGAGTCTGACATTCGCGTACTATTATGCCCGGTATCGGAAAGGGGTTAAAAATCACTTTTCAAGCTGGTGTTATAACTTTTTCTAATTTACTGAGATAATGACTTTTGGCTTTTCATTGGCTGTAAGCCATAATCATCAACATTAACAGAAATACACTTGAAATAGATCACTGTTTGTAATGACTTTGAGTTTCACTTTTTGTATTGAAGAACTGAAATATATTAACTTTTTGATATTCTAGTTAAGTGAGAAGTGCTTATAGCTCTCTATTCTAGCCAATTTGAAATGTGGAGAGGAGCCTGTAAATCCTCAAATAGAGTTGAGCAAAATAATTTGCAGACGCAGATCCAATGATCAAGTTAGAAGTCTGACCACTGGACCAAATCCCTATAAGAGTATCTGCACACGTTGCGGATTTTGCTGCGAATCCGCAGCGGATTGGCCTCTGCGGATTTGCAGCAGTTTTACTTGAGTTTACAGTACCATGTAAACCTATGGAAAACACACTCCTCAGTGCACATGCTGCGGGAAAAAAACGCACGGAAACGTAGCATTATTTGTTCCGCAGCATGTCCATTCTTTGTGCGTATTCCGCAGCGGTTTACACCTGCTCCATAATAGGAATCCGCAAAAAAATTGCAGTAAATCCACAGTGCGGTTTACCTGCAGATTTACCAAGATCAGTCTGGATAAATCAGCAACATGTGCATGTGGCCTGAGCCTTTCCTACCCCTTGGCGTTCCTGGTGGGTCTGGTGCAGTTGTCATGCGTGATTCACATTGTAGTTATGTCACAATGGGCCTTCTAATTAAAGTTGTGCTGGGGATGCCAGCAGGTTGGTGGTGGTTTGCAGAGGTGGCCACTGGCTACTAATGTGTCTGCTAGGCAAGGGTTCTGCAAATCCTTTATCACCACTACCTAATTCTCCTCCTTATGCCAGTCTCACACGTCCAGATGTTTCTGGTACCGGAAGAAACGGTCCCGGAGCTATGTGTCCGTGTGTGCACGTAGGCCATCTGTGTGCTGTCCATGTTTTGAAACAGTTTGTTTCAATTTTAACCCTATGACTTTAAAAAAGAACATGGACGGCATCCGTGTGCGGAAAGTGTTTACACGGACCCATTGACTTTAATGGGTCCGTGTGATCAGTTTGCTCCCACGAACAGACATGTCTCAATGTTTTACACAGTCCGTGAAAACACACTGAAATGTGCAGACACATTCATTTTAATGTGTCTACGCTTGTCAGTGTCTCTGGTACGTGAGGAAACTGTCACCGCACATACTGGAGCCACTGAGGTGTGAAACCGGCCTTACAAAGCTCCTTTTCTAAGGCAACGTTCCCACGATGAGCTTTCGGTGCCTTTGATGCGGTGTTCCTGCTGCATCAAAACATGCAGCGTCTTAGACCACATGCACACGTTGCGGAAAGCGGTGCGGATTTTTCCAGACTGATTTTGGTAAATCCACAGGTAAACCGCACTGTGGATTTACAGCAATTTTTTTGCAGATTCCACCTGCGGTTTTACACCTGCAGATTCCTATTATGGAGCAGGTGTAAATCGCTGCGGAATCCACACACAGAATTGACATGCTTCGGAATAAACAACGCTACGTTTCAGCGGGTTTTTTTTTTTTCCGCAGCATGTGCACTGTGGATTTTGTTTTCCATACGTTTACATGATACTGTAAACTCATGGAAAACTGCTGCGAATCTGCAGCGGCCAATCCACTGCAGATCGGCAGCAAAATCCGCAACGTGTGCACATACCCTTACAGTTCTAGCAAAGTGGATGGGATATATAGACCTCAGGCCCACTGTGCTTCTTTATAAGAGTATAAACTGACCTATGGTGCGTATTTCATATACGCAGTATGTCAACTTCTTTTGTGGGTACGCTGTTCTCTGTGTGGATTTTCCCCATAGACTTACATTAGATGTGGAAAATCTTAAGTGAGTTTACGTTGCAGACACTTTTTTATTATTTTTTTTTTTTTTTTTTTTATTTTAAACTCTGTTGTGTTCACACTACTGAATTTGGTCAAAACTTCTGAGTTGGCAGCCGGTCTGTTAGGGTAGATTGGCATGCAGCAGATATATTACTGTATTTTTGTATTCCTGTATTAAGTCCAATGCTATGGAAACGTGACGTTATCCTGCGGTTCCAGACCCATCAGATGGGATAAACACCTGTTATCTTTGTCCTCCCAAGGTTCCTCTGTAAGTAGCTCACTGCTGAGTGATTTAATACTGCCCTTATGCCCTGTCGCCATTATCTGTAATCTGCATACAGAGGATTGCTGGAATTATCCCCTCCTTCTCCAACCACACGACACACAAAGCCCATGAAATGAAAATATTCTGACCACCATGTACCTTGTGACATTGATCCTTACTAGTATACTCATTGCTCGGGTTTCCCCCCCCAACCCCCCCCCCCCGAACATTCTCTGGTGACCTCCTAGTATTTATTGTTGCTCGGAGTTAGTTTTCCCCTCAGTTGCATGATTTACGGCTTCCAGATACACTGAATACATGTTGGAATTCACTAACAAAAAGGCATTCCTCACATGTATTCAGCGTATCTGGAAGCTGCAAATTGTGCAACTGAGGCGATAAACTATATCTCCGAGCAATAACTAATACTCGAAGGTCACCCAAGCGTGCTCCGAAAAACCCGAGCAACGAGTATACTCGCTCATCACTAATCCTTCCTACATGAACCAAAATTCTACTTTTGTCACAAAATACACTACTCAAAAAAAAAAAAATAAAGGAAACACTAAAATCCCACATCCTAGATATCACTGCATGAAATATTCCAGTTGTAAATCCTTAATTCATTACATAGTGGAATGTGTTGAGAACAATAACGCCTAAAAATGATCAAGGTAAATCACAACTAATATCCCACGGAGGTCTGCAGTTTGATGCTCAAAATCAAAGTGGAAAATGAAGTTACTGGCTGATCCAACTTTAGTGGAAATGCCTCAATCCAAGGAAATGATGATCAGTAGAGTGTGTGTGTGTGTGTGTGTGGCCTCCACGTGCCTGTATGACCTCCCTACAACGCCTGTGCATGCTACTGATGAGGCGGCAGATGGTCTTCTGAGGGATCTCCTCCCAGACCTGGATTAAAGCATCCGCCAACTTTTGGACAGTCTGTGGTGTAACGTGACGTTGGTGGATGGTGCGAGACATGATGTCCCAGATGTGTTCAATCGGATTCAGGTCTGGTAAACAGGTGGCCAGTCCATAGCTTCAATGCCTTCATCTTGCAGGAACTGCTGACACACTCCAGCCACATAAGGTCTGGCATTGTCCTGCATTAGGAGGAACCCAGGGCCAACCGCACCAGCATATGGTCTCACAAGGGGTCTGAGGCTCTCCTCTCGGTACCTAATGGCAGACAGGCTACCTCTGGCGTGTACATGGAGGGCTGTGCTGCCCTCCAAAGAAATTCCACCCCACACCATTACTGACCCACTGCCAAACCGGTCATGCTGAAGGATGTTGCAGGCAGCAGATCCCTCTCCACGACGTCTCCAGACTGTCACGCCTATCACATGTTCTCAGTGTGAACCTGCTTTCATCTGTGAAGAGCAAAAGGGCGCCAGTAGTGAATTTGCCAATCCTGGTGTTCTGTGGCAAATGCCAAGTGTTGGGCTGTGAACACAACCCCCATCTGTGGACGTCAAGCGCTCAGACCATCCTCATGGAGTCGGTTTCTAACAGTTTGTGCAGACACATGAACATGTGTGGCCTGCTGAAGGTCATTTTGCAGGGATCTGGCAGTGCTCCTCCTGTCCCTCCTTGCACAAAGGCTGAGGTAGCGGTCCTGCTGCTGGGTTGTTGCCCTCCTACAGCCCCCTCCACGTCTCCTGGTGTACTGGCCTGTCTGCTGGTAGCGCCTCCAACCTCTGGACACTACGCTGACTCACAACAAACCTTCTTGCCATAGCTCGCATTGATGTGCCATCCTAGATGAGCTGCACTACCTGAGCCACTTGTGTGGGTTGTAGAGTCCGTCTCATGCTGCCACAAGTGTGAAAGCACAACTAACATTCAAAAGTGACCAAAACATCAGCCAGAAAGCATTGGCACTGAGATGTGGTCCCCACCTGCAGAATCACTCCTTTGAGTGTCTGGATAATTGCCAATTTCCATGTGTTGTCTATTCCATTTGCACAACAGCATGTGAAATTGTCAGTCAGTGTTGCTTCTTAAGTGGACAGTTTGATTTCACAGAAGCTTGATTTACTTGGAGTTATATTCTGTTTAAGTGTTCTTTTTTGTTTGTTTTTTTGTTTGTTTTTTTGAGCAGTGTATATATTGAATTGCACAAATATTTCTCATTTACTCCCTATTTTATTTACTTTCACACCTATAATAAAGATTTGTCTATAGATGCTATAGATCCATTTATGGATGCCATATAAAATAAAGCGGCAGCAGACGTGCTGTAACAATTTTTTTTTTTTTTTTTTCTTTTTACAATGGGCAAAGCTGGGAATATAGGCCGATCTGCTCGCTTTAGGTTAAGATGGTAGCGTGCTTTTACTCCAATACCCCCCCCCCTGCAAACATCACCACTGCAGCTAGTCACTGAGCTCCGTGCCTATACTGATGCACATGGCACCAGTCCGTGGCCTCCTACAGGGCAATCCATCGATCAGGCTCCTGCTCCACAAAGCTCCAGTTTAGCTGACTTGCCAGTGAAGATATGGCTGTAATATTACAGTGAAATGTGATTATTATAATTTGCTCTGAAACCATTATGCATTGTAGGTTGTCATTTTTACAAATCTTTTTGTTTCAGAGATGTGGGGCGTGCCAGAATCTGAGATTTATGCTATGGCAATGTGGTCGATCAGTGTTGGAGCTCTTGGAGCGGCAGTGATTGGGATTATTTTGGCCAACACAGACTACTTCCTTCCTACGACAGACAAGGCTACCTTGGAATATTTAGAAGACACAGATCTGAAGCCTATATCAGATGGTAAACGCAACTTACGGTACCAGTGGAATCTGAAATGCCATAGCTAGTGATGAGCAAATGTATTCGTTACTCGAGATATCTCGAGCATGCTCGGGGGTCCTTTAAGTATTTAATGCTTGGAGATTTAGTTTTCTTGCCGCAGCTGAATGATTTACATCGTTTTGCCAGCATAAGTACATGAGGGGGTTGCCTGGTTGCTAGGGAATCCCCACATGTACTTAGCCAGCATAACAGATGTAAATCATTCAGCTGCGGCAAGAAAACTAAATCTCCAAGCATTAAATACTTAAAGGAACCCCGAGCATGCTCGAGATATCTCGAGTAACGAGTATATTCGCTCATCACTAATCATAGCGCCATTTATTCCATGGTGCTTTACTTGTGGGGCGAGGGATACATAATAAAAAAGTACAATCTTAAATACAAGTCACGACTAGTACAGGAGGAGACAGGACCCTGCCCACTAAGGCTCACAATCTGCAAGGAATGGGTAAGGATGCAGTAGGTGAGGGTAGAGCTGGTTGTGTAGTGGCTTGGTGTCTATTGCAGGTTGTAGGCTTGTCGGAAGAGGTAGGTCTTCAGGTTCCTTTTGAAGGATTCCTCAGTGAGAGCCTGATATGTTGGGGTAGGGAGGATGCGCGGGTGAAATCTTGTATGCAATTGTGGGAAGACGAGATGACTGGAATAGAGAAGGAGATCTTATGAGGATCGGAGATTGCATGCTCGTAGGTACCGGGAGACGAGGTCACAGATGTATGGAGGAGACAGATTGTGGATGGCTTTGTATGTCATGGATAGGGTTCTGAACTGGAGTCTGTGGATAATGCGGAGCCAATGAAGGGATTGATAGAGGGGAAAGGCCAGGGAATAGCAGGGGGACATGTGGATTAGTCAGGCAGCAGAGTTTAGAATAGATTAGAGGGGTGCAAGAGTGTTGGAGGGGAGGACACAAAGTAGGTGATTGCAGTAGTTAAGGTGAGAGTTAATGAGTGCATGGACTAGGGTTTTTGCAGATTTTTGATTGAGAAAATTGTTTATTGCTCAGTCATTTTCTGTAGAAAACCTGTTACATTGAATTATTTGATATGCAGGCAGCATATTATAATATTATAGAACAGGGGGATCTGACTGAGTAGACTGCACCTCATTGATGGTCCTTGCAGTGACTACAGCGATGGTGTTCTGGTTTCATAGCTTGAAGATTCTTCCTGGACATACAACAAGGAGAAAAACCTAACAGGCAAGGCTTTTACTAACACCACAACAAAGTTGCTTTCTTTTGTGGGTATGTCTGTGTTTTGACGAGGCTTCTGAGCAGTTTGTGGGAGTGGTGGGGTTAGTTTGGTTTCTGAAGTTACATGTGATGGTTGCAGGGATTGCATTTGTAGGAATCCTTGTCTTTCTCATGATTTCATCTAATACATTGCTAATACTAAGTCTGTAATTTAGAAGGCCACTGTAGAATTCCTATCTACTATATAATTGTCTAAGGGTCATTTCCGTCTGTCACGGATATTCATTGGTCGCGGCCTCTGTCTGTCATGGAAATCCAGTCGCTGATTGGTCTCGCCAGCTGCCTGTCATGGCTGCCACAACCAATCAGCGACTGCCACAGTCCGATTAGTCCCTCCCTACTCCCCTGCAGTCAGTGCCTGGCGCCCGCTCCATTATCCCCGCAGTCACCGCTCACACAGGGTTAATGCCAGCGGTAACGGACTGAGTTATGCTGCGGGTAATGCACTCCGTTACCGTCGCTATTAACCCTGTGTGACCAAGTTTTTACTATTGATGCTGCCTAAGCAGCGTCAATAGTAAAAGGATCTAATGTTAAAAACAATTTAAAAAATCATTATATACTCCCCTTCCGCCGCCTTTCCCACTCCTCGCGACGCTCCGGTAACCGCTCCATGCAAGCGGCAGGTTCCGGTGGCAAGGATGATATGCAAGAAGGACCTGCCATGACGTCACGGTCATGTGACCGTGACGTCCTCACAGGTCCTGCGCTACCAACCTTGGGACCGAAAGCTGCCGCGTGCACCGCACACAGGCGACATGACTACAAGGGCTCCCTCGGAAGGTGAGTATATGTTTATTTTTTTTTTTTTTAACCTGTGACATACGTGGCTGGGCAATATACTATGTGGCTCTGTGCGGTATACTACGTCACTGGGCAATATACTACGTGGGCTGTGCAATATACTACGTGGACATGCATATTCTAGAATACCCGATGCGTTAGAATCGGGCCACCATCTAGTATACAACATATATCCAAGAGTGCAGAACTGACTGAACAATAAACTCTGATATAAGGCAATTATTGCAAATTATTTATATATAATTATTTTTTTTTTTTTTTTTTTTTACCCTACAGAATCAAGAACCCTCAAAGCAAAAGAACTGTGGGAGAGGAATGGGGCGGTGATCATGGCTGTGCGCAGGCCTGGCTGTTTTTTATGCAGAGAGGTAACTTGGCAAATAAACAATAAAAATCTGTAATCTGTCATATACCTGTCTAATTTGCTGAATATTCTACTTGAGGACTGCAATATTTTGTCAGATATTCTTGTAATGTTTTATGCATACAATTATGTAGGATCTGTCTTCTGTGTGGTTAACGTTAAGAATTATATACCATTTAAAATCTGAGCTTGAAAACCATCCATTACCCTGAC
The DNA here is from genome assembly GCF_032444005.1 of Ranitomeya imitator. Lineage (NCBI taxonomy): Eukaryota > Metazoa > Chordata > Amphibia > Anura > Dendrobatidae > Ranitomeya > Ranitomeya imitator. The sequence goes on from NC_091283.1 coordinate 702,230,101, forward strand.
ATGCCCAACAATCAATAGAACGGTCTCCTGTTCCTACAAGTGGACTCTTCATTAGTAGTGGACCCTTGGTTTTATTCAACTGGTGGATAGATATTGGACCTCAGATTGTGTCCTATGCACAGGACCTGGTCACTGAAGTTGCACCACTATACGGGATACTTACTGAATGTATTTGTGATTGATTAACCCTTGGAGAGCACTCCCTATACAGTACTTATTTGCAACCTTGCATTTACTGCTACATACATAGACCCATTGAATTTTGCTTGAGTTTAGCATTTTGGGGCTGATGGATGGTATTCAGGCTCAGATTGTGAATGGTATACTCTCTACTCTAGACGACCTACAGGTGTCCGTTTGATCTACTGCTGCAGGTCACTGTAGTGAAGGTACCTGGTGAACATCAACCTTCAGTATTGATTACCTCACCTTTTGTCTTACAAGATGACATGCGTGCTGGTTGTTATCTGCGATCACTGATTTCTCTCATAATCCGCCCTCTTTGGTGTGTGGCCGTGTCAGGTGTAGCTCAGCCTTATGTACACTAACGAGGCGGCGCTGCAATATCCGACACAGCCCTTGGACAGGAGTGGTGTGATTTCTGAGAAAACCAAATGCAGAAAGCGTGTTTTTTTTTTTTTTTTTTTTCTAATTCTATTTAGCTCGCTCTTAGGTCGATTTCACATTTATACGGTGCATTCTGCTTGAATTAAAAAAAAATAAAAACAAATAATAAATACATTGTGCTAAGATGTAGGCAGATGTATCCATCAGCTAAAATGGGCAAAATGTAGTTTTAAAAAGTCACATTTGCAGCATACTGTGGGGTGTTTTTTGTTTTGTTTTTTTTTCTTGTCCCTTGCGCTTTTTTATTTAGATAAACATTGGGTTTTATAACATCCGTATTTGCAGACATAACCTGCATGACAGCATTCTATAATCAGCCATGCGGAGGATGTGACTGAAGATCATAAGCATTATTTCTTTCAATTCTTGTGGTGGTGTATGTCAGATTTCTTCACAAAGAGAAATGAGGCAATGGAATGGAGTTAATTCTTTAAAATCCTGGTGTGAAGTCTTAAACCTGCACTGCCTAACCAAAGCCTGTATGCGAAAAGGAAGCGTACGGTTCCTGTGTGTGTGGCATCCAAGTGACTTTAGAAAACCTATCACCATTCTCTATTGTAGGAGGCCTCAGAGATATCTCAACTCAAGCCTGAGCTTGACCAGTTAGGAGTCCCCCTTTATGGTGTGGTGAAGGAGAAGATTGGAACAGAGATCGACCAATTCCAACCCTACTTTAAAGGGGATCTTTTTCTTGATGTAAAGGTACTGAGATCTTATTTTTAAAATTATTTTACTTAAGGAGGTAACAAATGATTTAAAAAAATAAATAAATAAAAAAAACAGGCAGTTTCTTTCCCACCACAAGCCCATCTTCCTCATTCAGGTAAAGTGGATATAAGTCAACACGCCACTGTTTCAATGCCAGATTTGTCATGGGGGAGGCGGGAATTCTCACCAAGAATAATTTCAGAACTTTTCCACTTTTACTATAATTGACAATGTGTACAAATCTATTGAGACTCAAAATCTTTTCAGGTGGAAAAAGAAAGATTAAGATGGTAGGTGCATAAATATTCACACCCTTAAGCCACATTCGCCATTTTTAAGCCAAAACCAGGAGCGCGTGAAAAATACAGAAGTGGTGACATGTTGGGAATATACTTACCACTGTGTGCTCCACGCCTCCTAATTTTGGCCTACAAATACTGATGTAAAATACTGAAAATTGCCTTTGGCCAGAGTCACATTATTGTACAACACGGCCAAGTGCTGTGCGATAAAACCTTGCATAACACGCGGCCCAGTGTTACTCTATGGGGCAGCTCAGATCTACTACTTTTTTTTCCCCTCATGCCAGTTCGGCATGCGGTAACAATCACCGCATGCTGCAATTGGCAGTGAGACTCGGCTTACTTGCATTCATATGTCTATGGGTGCAAGTGAAACATCGAATTGCACTCTGATATCACCTGAGTTCAGCGCGATATATACCGGCAGCAGAGGAGATGGAGAAATTAATTTCTCCGCCTCTGCAGCTGTGTTCCGATCCAGTCAAGCTAGAGGATCGGAGCACTGACACTCTGCTCACGCTCGCAGCAGAGCAGGAGCCAAGGGTCATTAGCATATCTCCTCTGGTGCCATATGCTGGTGTGACTTCAGCCTTAGGCCAGTCTCGCACGTCCAGATAATTCCGGTACCGGAGTTATCCGTGTCCGTGAGCTCACGTAGGCCATCCGTGTGGCACACGTGTGCCGACTGGGTACCACACGGAGCGTGCAGGAGACAGCGCTAGAGATAAGCGCTGTCCCCTGCATCTGGTGCTGAAGCCGCCATTCATATCTTCTCTCCAGCAGCGTTCGCTGGCGAGAAGATATGAAAAATATTTTTTGGGGGGGTTTTTTCGTGTTTAAAATAAAGATCCCTGTCCCCACCCCCTGTGCGCCCGGCCGCTGTTAATAAAATACTCACCCGGCTCCCTCGCAGAGTCCTGTCCTCGCCGCACCTTCTCCTGTATGAGCGGTCACATGGTGCCGTCCATTACAGTGATGAATATGCGGCTCCGCCCCATGGGAGGTGGAGCCGCATATTCATGACTGTAATCGGCGGCCCCACGTGACCGCTCATACAGGAGAAGGTGCGGCGAGGACAGGACTCCGCGAGGGAGCCGGGTGAGTATTTTATTAACAGCGGGCGGGCGCACAGGGGGTGGGAGGGGGTTGGGGACAGGGATCTTTATTTAAACACGAAACCCTCCCCCCCCCAACCCCCCCCCCCCCAAAAAAAAAAAGATTTTTCATATCTTCTCGCCAGCGAACACTGCTGGAGAGAAGATATCAATGGCAGCTTCAGCACCATGTGGGGGGACAGCGCTTACTGTAGCGCTGTCCTGCATGGCACACGGACAGCGTCCGTGTGCGGTACGTGTTTTACACGGACCCACGGACTTTAATGGGTCCGTGTAATACGTGCGCTCCCACGAACACTGACATGTCTCCATGTTTTGCACACGGACACACGGTCCGCAAAAAATCAATGACATCTGCACAGACGCATTGATTTCAATGTCTACGTGTCAGTGGCTCCGGTACGTGAGGAAACTGTCACCTCACGTACTGGAGCCACTGACGTGTGAAACCGGCCTTAAGCGAATTCTTTGTTATAGTAGCCTTTGATTTAATGACCGCATATGGCCTTCTTGGGTAGGCGTTTACCATGGCACATCTAGTATTTGAAATTTGTACCAACTCTTGGACTCGCTACTTCAAGGAAATAGGTCATCTACAGATTTTCAATTGGTTTGAGGTCTTTGCTATGGCTGGGTAATGGCAAGATATTAACCTTCTGGGAAAGCCATTTTTGTTTTTGGGGGGATGCTTAGGGTTGTAGTTATGCCGGAAGGTGAAATTCATTTTTAGCAGAGATATATTTGAACTGTTAAGAATTCCCTTCATCTTGACTAAAGCACCAATTCCAGCTGCTAAAACCAAGAAGAAGAAAAAAAAAAAAAAAACCAAAGCAAAATGCTGCTTCCACCATGCTTCACTGTGGGTATGGTGCTCTTCTGGTGATGTGCTGTACTAAGCAGACTTGGTCTCCTCAGCTTCAACTACTATTACTATAGTACATGGTCTACCAAATATACACTGCTACTTAATACTAAAATTAATTGCTAATCATTTATGGCACAGCTTGGTAGATGGGAACAAAACTTTCTGTAAAGGTACAGCACCTCTATCCACTTTTGTTCATTCTTCAGAAACGCTTTTATGGACCTCAGAAAAGGAAAATGATGTTGCTGGGATTTATACGGTTGGGAGTATGGCAGAATTTCCGTAGAGCCTGGAAAGCTGGCTTTGAGGGTAACCTGGAAGGGGAAGGCCTTATTCTTGGTGGAGTGTTTGTGGTTGGCTCTGGGAAACAGGTAATGTGAATTTCTTCTTACAATGGTTCATTTACATGTGTGTTGCTCACTTCCTGATGACTTATGTGTCTCCTCTCAAATTTACATCACTGATCTGGCCAATAAAATGGCAAATGTGCAGTCCTACTAATCATGGAGGCCCCTCCAGACCTTTCCTGCTGCTTATCAATCACTCCTAATTAGTAATTCATGGAAGGGGTCTTTCCATTTGGCATGAGACCTGGCTGTTTCCAGAACCCTCAAAGATCTAGTTGAAAAGAACCACTCCATTGAGCAACAAGGGCTTATCTGACTTTAGCCTGTATTCACTATGACTTGTAGTTAGTCAGCAAATCCATATTTTCCTAATAAGGTATATCCCATTTATTTATTTTTAACGGTCTGATACCTGAGAACATGGTCAAGAATTGACATTCGTAAGGACATTTACTCTGTTTTCAGTTTCTCCATACATATTCCATAACCTGTGATGTAATTTAATAAATTACTTGTAGGTAGTGAAACTATAAAACATTAATATTTAAATTATTAACTCTTATAAAAACAAGAATATTGCCTCAGTGCAACAGATAAAAATGTCTGATCTAGTTACACACATTCCAGTGGACTTATACATTTTCTGCTTACTCAAGGTTTGTTATTTCATATAGAGATGAAAAATGAATGGTGCAATTGTGCTGCTTATTAAATTGAAAGTGATTTATTCCATTCTTGGTCTCCAAAACTAATGTAAGGGTATGTGCACACGTTGCAGATTTGCATGCAGAATTATCTGCACCTCTTGGCAGAAAAGGCAGTTAAATATGCGCACGTTTTTGGTGCGTATTTCATGCGTTTTCTTTTCATGCAGATTTGCCTGCGTTTTTCTAACCTAAATATCTATTTAAAAAAATAAATAAATAAAATTGTGACGTCATTTCTCTGTCCAACCTTATTTTACATATTCCTATTCCATGGAAGAATAGTGTTGACACACACATGGACTGTAGATAGACGGATATAGATGGTAGGTAGATGGAAAAACTGGTACATAAAGACACACACTCTGCACACAATCTTTAGTTTAAAAAAAAAAAAAAAAAAATGGAATCCCGCACAGCTCTCTGCACCAGAGTGGGAACTCCGGGGGCCAATATTTCTAGCCTGGGAAGGGGTTAATACCCATGGAGCTTCCCAGGCTATGAATATCACCCTGTATATTTAGCCTTTACTGGCTATTAAAATAGGGGGACCCCCCAAAAAAACTGACATGGGGTCCCCCTATAATTTATAGCTAGAAAGGCTACACAAACAGCTGCGGGCTGATATTCATAGCCTAGAGAGGGGTGTCTAATGGTGTCACTGTAGCAGGCACAGCCGGATGGAAGTCAATGGGTGTAAAAACGCTGCAGATCGGTAAAAAGAAAGCTCCATTTCCCGTAGATTAACATTGGCTGTGCACTACACTGCGGATTTGGTGCAAATCCGTGCTGCCAAAAAAGCTGCTGATCCGCATGTAAATCTGCAACGTGTGCACATAGCTAAGCCTGGATGTAAATGATGGCATCTGAAGCCGAGCAGACCCATTAGATAGTTACCAGGTGGCACTAGAGTTCTAGTCCTCTTCCTCTCTGAAGAGACAGTTAGCATATTTACCAGAGGAGCATTGCAGCTTTAAGTCTCCTCACCTTGACATGATAAGCATGTCGCTCTCCACAAGGAGAAATTATACTTCTTGGATCATAGCTACCAGGCAAACACTCATTTGACTAATCGCTACCTCTCATAAACCTTCCACACAAATTCAGGCTCTGCTGAGCATTCATGTGTTCTAACAGGAAAGGGGAAAGTAAGGATAGGGCCACATGACTACTTTGCTGAGGGTACTGCGACAAACGGCAAGCAAGTCAGAAAAAACCATCTGCTGTGTTTGGATGACTTGTGTGTCGGGTCGCAATGTGATTCCATTCACTTGTACTGCACTGCGATGCAGCAAAGTGGCCAATGTTGCCGTGTACGTAGCCTCAGCCCAAATTGCTACTAGACATCTGAAAATGCAAGGATAGGTCATATAAAATCTAACTGCCCAATCTTTCTCCTGTTACATCTTCTGTAAGGGGAGACTCAGACGCATTAAACACTAGTCAATTGGTTGACTGGTCCTGTTCAATTAAGCGAGTTCAGCTGATACTATGTATGGCCAGCTTCTGTGATGGTGCAAATGTGCTACCAGGGTCTGAGAAGAAAAGGATGGGACATATTAACATCTAGCTGCCTGAACGCTGTCTACCTCCACATGCACCATCAGAGAAGAGATGGGAGGTCCCAAACATTAATTAGATGGTCAGTCCATCTCTCAGATATTGCAGTGTTCCAAATGTATAAACCGCTGACAAAAATTAAGATACCACTGCAAAATACTCAGTTTGTGGTTTTTTTTTTTTTTCTCTTTTATAGGTACATTTTTGAGTAAAATGTAAATTGTTCTTTTCGTCTATAATGACCTGACAACATGTCTCTGAATTTCCAAGCAATAAATTTTGTATGTATTTTCTGAAAATGAGAAATGGTCAAAATAACAAAAAATGCATTGCTTGCAGACATCAAATAATGCAAAAAAAAGTTCATAATTTAGAAACAACAATACTTATGTTTTAACTCCGGAAGAGTTCAGAAATCAATATTTTGTGGAATAACTGATTTAGGTCTGCAAGCAATGCATTTTTTTTTTTTTTTTGAACATTTCTCATTTTCAGAAAATACAAAATGTATTGCTTGGAACTTCGGAGACATGTTGTCAGTAGTTTATAGAATAAAAGAACCATTAACATTTTACTCAAAAATATACCTAGAAAGAGAAAAATCAGACAAACTGAACTTTCGCAGTGGTCTTTTAATTCTCTCAATTTTTGCCAGAGCTGTATTATTTTTTTATTTTATTTTTTTCACACTTGATGTTTTTTGCAGAGTTACTTTTTTTTTATGCAAATTTTCAGCTGTTTTACAGTACCAGCAAAGTTTGTGAAATCTCATGCACACAGCTTATTTTTTTTTTATCAGGATTTTGGGCTTTGAATTTATTTTTTATCTTGCACAGTGGGTCATTTCACGTATTTCAGCATTTTTTTTTTTTTTTTTTAATCTTTCTTCATTATTCACCCATTAAAATGAGTGGGTGGTAAAACAAACACAAGGAAAGGGAATCGTGTTTTTGCTGATTCCCCCAACACTAAATTTAATCAGCATGCACAAGAGGCAGATCTAGCATGCCAAAACCGCAGAGAAAAAAAACGCAGCTTCTTTCCAGCTAAAAGATCAGGTTTTTCTGCAGGGGGGGAAAAAAGCCTAGTATGAACTTACCCTTAATGTGTGATCAGCTTTAGGGTGCAGATGCCACTGCCTTGCTTTTATAACTCTTTGCATTTCACAATTTCCAGGGAATTCTCCTTGAACATCGTGAGAAGGAATTTGGAGATAAAGCAAATCTGACAGCTGTCCTTGAAGCTGCTAAGAAGATAAACACGGAAGTTCATTAACACGTTGGATAGATTTCCTCATTTAGCTGCAAATTCCAATTACCATGAGATTCTATTGATGGCGCTAATTTTCAGCTGTGGAATGCAACTTATTTATTAAACTGATAATGGAAGTGATGTTGTGTTTTATTCACAAATGTACATGAGACCTTTTCAAGAGAATTATCGACACTTGTTTTGCTCATGGCTTCAATAAAATATTCTCTTTAACAATGTTAGATCCCACACAAGACACCAAAACAGTTGGCTTCCTGTTCTTGACTGGGGAATCTTTTGTCTGAATGTGTCGGCGATACCCAAAGAAAAGTTTTTGTTAGGTTTTTTTTTTTTGTTTTGTTTTTTCCCGGGCCCAGCCATTCGGTTTGGCCAACGGCCCTTTCCATGCATAGGCCAGTGCAGGGGTCCTTTTTGAAGTGCTGCACGTGACCAGGGTGGCTTGGTGGTCGTGCAGGCACGAATAGTGGTTCCATTCTCTGTAGTTGGCTGGCTGTGCAGGGTGCATGCAGAGGACACTTGAACCAAGGGTGATCCTTCTCTTCCGGGTTGGGATTGGAAAAGGCATCAGCAGAGAGATGTGCTGTCTGGTTGGACGTACCTTTAAAATTTGGGGCTGGAACTTGGGCTCAGGATTGGGGCTTGGGCTTTGAGTTGGGGCTTATTGTCAGGGTTGTGGGTAGTGGATGGGCTTAAACTTGGGCTTTAGGGTAAGGTGTTGAGGGTAGGTGTTCCCCCCCCCCCCCCTCCCAGAAATTACACCAAATAAAAGTTGACAATATGGAGATACGTCCAATATGACAACCTCATGTTATCAAATTATGTATAGTACCTGTGGGTTAAAAATATTCACTTTACCCTCTGGATAAAATTCTTGATGGGTGCAGTTTCCTAAATGGAGTCACTTGGGTGTTTCTGCTGTTTAGGCACCTTAGGGGCCCTATAAATGTGACATGGTGCCCGTAATATATTGCCGCCAAACTTTTCTCTTTCCCACATGACTGCACCACAGAGAGGGATCTGCCCTCAGGGACAGGAAACCTATAGGTTAAAAAGGCGGTACCTCTCTCCCACATCAGTTGGTTTCCTGTCCCTGTCACACCCCCCCCCCCCCCCCCCCCCCCCATGTGCCCCCTCATACCGTGAAATGTTCCCGGAGGCAGGTCTTTCCTTGCTAATCAGACGCAGCACAGCCGTCACTCCTGGCCTGTGTGCCGAGGGCCACCTCTTCAGCGCTGTTTTTAAATGAGCCGGCACCTGCGCTCTTTTCTCAAGCCTTGGGTATGCGCAGTGAGCACTGCCCATCCTCTGTCCTCATTTGCAGTCTAGCTGACTGCGCCTGTGCAGCCGCCCTGCCTGGGATCCTGCCCTGTAGTGTCTTCTGATTTATTTTCACTGTGGGGCTGGGATCTCGGGCAGGGCGGCCGCACAGGCGCAGTCAGCTAGACTGCAAATGAGGACAGGATGGGCAATGCTCACTGCGCATGCTCAAGGCATGAGATAAGAGCGCAGGCGCCGGCTCATTTGAAAACCGCGCTGAGGAGGCAGCGCGCACAGGCCCGGAGTGACGGCTGTGCTGCGTCTGATTAGCAGGGAAAGACCCGCCTCCGGGAACATTTCAGGGTAAGGGGGGACACATTTTGTAAGTGATTTATTTCAGTGTGTGCAGGCATCATAACTAAAAGAGCCACCTTGTCAGAATGCAGCATTTGTGCTGCACAAAGTGGCTCTTTTAGTTACAAATGCCTGCGGGGGGTGACAGGTTCCCTGTAAGGAATCACCGTGGGATGCCAGGGGCCCGATCAGTACGGTTTCAGGCAGTGGGGCTCCCTGCCTCGGCTGGGTCGTTAGCATTTTTTTTTTCCTCCCCCCCTGAAGCCCCACCTCCGGGGTTTGCGGACCTTGAGGGTGAGTGGGGAGAGGCAGTGAAGGAGGAACAAGTCTGCCTCTCCCAGAAAGAAGGAAAAAATATATCTTCCCCTTAGTGGCGGCGGTCACTTGGAAGGGGTACCCCATAGCAGCGTGCGGCTCAGGTTGAGGGTGGCAGCGGCCACTGCATTCATGCAACACAGCTTTGCAGCCATGCCGCACAGTGTGGGGTGGCGGCGGCCTCGGTATACACGACGGGGCCTCTGTACAAACCCACAGCTATGCGGGGCAGTGAAGGACGCCGACGTTCATGTGCATTCTCCTAAAGAAAAGAGCGGCGCAGGGCACTGCTGGGAATCGCAGTGCACATGTGCGAAAATGTCATTTCCACCAGTGGCGCGGTGCATCACAGAAGTGATTGCGCTATGCTTCCTGGTGGGGAAAAGGGAAAGTTATTTAAAACCCCTTAAGGGGAATAGGGATATCGGCAGTCACGATGAGTGACCATGAACCGCAAATTGTGCAGGAGGCTGTGCAGCAGGCCCCTGAACAGATAGAGGCAGTGGCAGAAGCGCCAGCATCAAGGGGATACCGCTTCCCAACAGCGCAGCGGTCGCTCGGCGTTGCAGCGCAGCCGAAGCTCCATTAAAGCGGCACGGCCAGAAGTGGATCCAGTTGTGGAAATTACCCTTAGGCCTGAGATGGTTTCTCTTTCTACAGGAGGGTGAATGATCTCCGTGAAAGTCTGCTTGTTAATGTGGGGTTTTCATTTTTTTTTTTTTCTTCTAGGGGAAGAAATGCGTTGCCAAATCCAAGCACAGGGTATGTGCTATATGCACTGAAGAGCTACCTTCTACATGGGAGAAAAAGTTGACCTTAAAACTCTAAGAAGCCAAGTTGAAGATGCCCTTGAAGGGGTTAAGACCTTAAAGAAAAAAACGTAGGTCTAGGCATAGATCCCCAGAATCTAGTACGATTGAGTCAGAAAGTGAATTATCTGACTCAAGTAGTTCGTCATCCTCACAGTCTTCATCATCCTCCAGAAGGGGGACGCAGCTGCTTCCCTATTGAAGAGACACCCTTGTAAAAGCTGTAAAAACAACTGTGGGGCTGGTAAACTAACGTCCTAAAAAAAAAAAAACAGCTCAGGATATAATGTTCAGTGGCTTAGAACAAAAAAAACGGCGAGCGTTCCCGATAAATGAGAAAATCCACTCCCTAATTAAAAGAGAAAAGGAGAACCTTATCAGTTTTTTTCCAAACACCTAAAAGAAAATATCCCTTTGACGATCCAGCCTGCTCCCTATGGAGTAAGGGGTCAAAGTTTGCCCAAAAAATTTGCCCTGTCCTTCAAAGACATGGGCACCCTGAATGACTCAATGGATAAAAAAAGCAGAAACTTTTTAAAGAGCTCCTGGGAAGCGGCAGGGGGAGGATTAAAACCGGCCATAGCAGCCATGCGTACTGCCCGCGCCCTAATGGTGTGGTTGGGTTACTTAGATTCCCAACTAAAAGAGAGTCTCAAGAGAAACAGTTCAAAAATCAGTTTCTGTAATGAAAGGAGCAGCAGCTTTCCTCGCGGATGCATCAGTGGATTCGGCTAGGTTAGTGGCCAGGTCAGCCTCCTTCTCAAACGCCGCAAGACGCGCCCTATGGCTAACATGCTGGCCCGGAGACTTACAGACTAAATCTAAATTCTGCTCAATTCCTTGTGAAGGGGAATTCTTATTCGATTCAACCTTAAACGACATCTTGGATAAGTCTGGGGACAAGAAAATATCCTTCCCCGGGTTCCCCAGTCAATCATACAGGCGTCCTTTTTGGAACGGAAGATTTATGCAAAGAAGGTCCCCCAAAAAGGAACAAAGAGGGATGGGAGGACAAACAAAATAAGAACAAAGGCTTTATGTTCAATAAGCCCCCCCCCTTGATAGCAAAAGCCTCAATGAGGGTGTTCCCCAGGTCGGAGGGAGATTGACCTACTTTCTCCTGGCCTGGGAAAAAATATCCACAAGTTCTTGGATACTGGGCATCATAAGAGAAGGTCTACAATTGAAATTCCGTACCTTTCCAAACAATTCTTTCATGATAACGCCCCCAAAACCATCACACGAACAGTCGGAACTTCAAGAAGAAATCTTGAACCTGATAGAGAAAGGGGTATTTACAAGAAGTCCCCTACCAGGAGAAAGGCGAAGGCTTCTACTCCCCCCCCTCTTTCTTCACAGAAAGCCAGATGGAACATGCAGGGCGATCATAAACCTAAAAAGACTAAACAAGTTCGTGGAGGTCCAACATTTCAAAATGGAAACAATAAAATCTTGTGTAAAGTTGCTTTTTCCATCGTGTTTCATGACGGTATTAGACTTAAGAGACGCATACTACCATGTGCCCATTCACCGAGACCACCGGAAATACCTCAGAGTATCGGTGGCAATCCAGGGGGAGGTAAAACATTACCAATTCAGGGCTCTCTTTCGGGTTAGCCATTGCACCAAGAGTATTTACAAAGATAGTGTCAGAAGTAATGGCCCACATAAGGGAACAAAACCTCCTAATAGTCCCATATCTGGACAATCTCTTGGTAATAGGTGTCTCCTTCCACCACTGCAAACAGTTGGATACAATCATGAGATCTCTATCGAGTCTAGGATGGATGCTGAATATACCCAAATCCAGAGTTGTACCAAATCAGGTACAGGAGTACTTGGGGATAATCCTAGACTCAATCAAACAGAAATGCTACCTTCAACAGGAAGATCCAAAAAAATGACACAGATGGTCTTACAAATGATAGATTCCCCGGTCACTACTCTGAGAAAGGCAATGCCCCTGCTGGGATCTATGACAGCCTGCATCCCGACAGTGCAGTGGGCACAAAGCCATACCTGGGACCTGCAGGGGAAATACTAGACGAAGGCGTTTCTCTACACAGGAACTTAGATGGGCAATTAAACATCTCGTCAATGACCGTACACTCCTTAGCATGGTGGGTGGACCCAGTCAATTTAACCAAGGGGGTTCCTTGGGTATTACCGGCAGCAAAAACCTTAACCACGGATGCGAGTCCTTGGGGGTGGGGGGCACATCTAGGCAATCAGATAGCCCAAGGTCCCTGGACTCAAAAACAAAAATGAACCTCCTCGAACATGAAGGAGTTACTGGCAGTAAAACTAGCTCTCGTTCACTTTCTAGATCTTCGCTCCCAACACCTAAGGGTCTTCTCGGACAACCGGGTAGTGGTAGCATATCTAAACCAAAAGGGGGCACCAGGTCTCGAGCATTGATGGCTGTAACCCAGTCCATCTTTTGTCTAGCAGAACACAATCTAGGGTCTCTGACAGCCCTCCACATAAAAGGCTCAGAGAACTGAACTGCGGATTTTTTAAGTCGAACACCTCTAAAACAAGGGGAGTGGAAATTAAACCAGTCAGTATTCAACCAGATTGTAAAACTCTGGGGTCGACCCGAAATAGACTTAATTGTGAACAGTCGGAATTGGAAAATAGAAACCTTCTGCTCAATCGATCCCCAGGGAGGGCAAGTAGCTCTAGATGCTTTCACAATACCCTGGAATTATCATCTCGTTTATGCTTTCCCACCAATATCCCTCATCCCCTTAATATTGAGGAAAATACAGGAGGACAAAGCAATGGTAATCGTGGTAGTTCCTTTCTGGCCTCGGAGAATATGGTTCTCTTGGCTGAGAAAGATATCTGTCGTAGACCCCTGGGTTCTGCCGGACACTCAAGATCTTTTATCCCAGGGACCAGTGTACTACCCACACACAAAAGATTTACACATGACCGCTTGACTTTTGAGAGGGAACTCCAAAGCAGTAGGGGTTTCTCATCAAACTTGGTATCCACTCTACTACAGAGTAGAAAATTGGTTACCACTAAAGCATACCGGAAGGTATGGAAAAAAACTGATTACTTACCGGTAATACTTTTATAGAGCCACGACAGCACCCACTTGAGAGAGGGGATCCGCCGCTAGGAACAGGAAACCTTATGGAGAGATAAAAGGGGCAGTCCCCGGCTGGGTTACAGAGATTGAGAGGAACCACCTGCCAGTTTTAGTAAGCAATCCAATATTATTTATATTTAGTTACCTTAAGTATGACTAACTAAATGAACCATTCACCCTTATCAGTGCTCTTATGCAAAATAACTTATTAGGGAGGGAAGTGAAGGGGTGCTGTTGTGGCTCTATAAAAGAGTATTACCGGTAAGTAATCCGTTTTTTTCTCTTCGCCACGACAGCACCCACTTGAGAGACTTAGAGTCATTTGGGGGGATCACCGTGTTAAGAACTGATCTACCGAAAGATGTCAGAGGAGGAAGAAAAGTTCAATCTATAGTGACTATAAAAGGGAGAAGACAAAGTTGCAGCCTTACATATAAGGGTATGTGTCCACGTTCAGGATTGCATCAGGATTTGGTCAGGATTTTTCATCAGTATTTGTAAGCCAAAACCAGGAGTGGGTGATAAATGCAAAAGTGGAGCATATGTTTATATTATACTTTTCCTCTAATTGTTCCACTCCTGGTTTTGGCTTACAAATACTGATAAAATCCTGACCAAATCTTGATGCAATCCTGAACGTGGACACATACCCTTAGTTCTATTGGGACCTCCGCTCTTTCAGCACAGGATGATGCTATCGCCCGGGTGGAGTGTGCCCTTATGATCTCAGGCGGATTCTCCCCTTTTGACGAATAAGCCAAGCATATTACATCCCGAATCCACAGGGATAACGCAGTTTTCATGACTCCAGATCCTTTCTTATGGCCCTGGAAAGAAACAAAGGGAGCCCTGTTGTTCCTCCAAGGGCTAGTTCTGTATAGGTAAGCTATTATGGCCCTTCTTATTTTTCCTCTTCCTGATTTGCGGGGTTACTATAGAAGGAAGGAAGATTTCTTGACACCTATAGAATTTGGTACCTACTTTAGGCAAGTAAGAAGGGTCTGTTTTTAGGAAAATTCTATCCTGGAATATTGACAGAAAGGGAGGATCTATTGACAATGCCTGAATGTCACCTACTCTTCTTGCTGATACTAAGGCAACAAGAGCAGTCTTAAGGGAGCTCGAATGGGTGCCTTGTTAAGGCTTTGAGAACTAGATTAAGATCCCATGGCAGTATGTGGGGAATTTGGACTGGTTCTGACCTTTGGCATGCTGAAATAAATCAGGCTATACACCTGTCTCCTGCAATATTGTGACTATATAAGGCTCCTAGAGCAGATACTTGTACTTTCAAAGGAATAACTGATAGGCCTAAATCATGCCCTCTTTGGAGAAACTAAGATAGCGGAAATGGGAATTTCTTTTGACAGAGCTGCTGGGTAGAAACTAAGAAATTTTCTCCATACCCTTACATATACAGTTGTTGTAGTTCTTTTCCTACTTAGTAGAAGGGTATCAATTAGTTTATCTGAAAAACCTCTTAAGGTACCGTCACACTTAGCGACGCTGCAGCGATACCGACAACGATCCGGATCGCTGCAGCGTCGCTGTTTGGTCGCTGGAGAGCTGTCACACAGACCACTCTCCAGCGACCAACGATGCCGGTGACCAGGGTAAACATCGGGTAACTAAGCGCAGGGCCGCGCTTAGTAACCCGATGTTTACCCTGGTTACCATCCTAAAAGTAAAAAAAACAAACACTAGATACTTACCTACAGCTGTCTGTCCTCCAGCGCTGTGCTTCTCTGCTCTCCTCCTGTACTGGCTGTGAGCACAGCGGCCGGAAAGCAGAGCGGTGACGTCACCGCTCTGCTTTCCGGCTGACCGACGCTCACAGCCAGTACAGGAGGAGAGCAGAGAAGCACAGCGCTGGAGGACAGACAGCTGTAGGTAAGTATGTAGTGTTTGTTTTTTTTTACTTTTAGGATGGTAACCAGGGTAAACATCGGGTTACTAAGCGCGGCCCTGCGCTTAGTTACCCGATGTTTACCCTGGTTACCAGTGAAGACATCGCTGAATCGGTGTCACACACACCGATCCAGCGATGTCTGCGGGGAGTCCAGCGACCAAAAAGTTCTGGACTTTCTTCCCCGACCAGCGACAGCACAGCAGGGGCCTGATCGATGCTGCCTGTCACACTGGACGATATCGCTAGCGAGGACGCTGCAACGTCACGGATCGCTAGCGATATCGTCTAGTGTGACGGTACCTTTAGCTTTAGTAGCTGCCTCTCAAATTCCAGCTTGTCAACCGTAGGCCCTTCACATGAGGGTAGTTGAAGGGGCCCTGGGAGAGGAAATCCTGAACCTCTGGGAGAATCCATGGATCCGAGATTGACATGGCTCTGAGGCAGGAAAACCATGGTCTCTTGGGCCAAAATGGTGCTATTAGAATCATGTTTGCTCTGTCCTCCCTTATCTTCCTGATCAATGTTGGAAGAAGTATCAATGGAGGAAATGCATATGCTTGCCGGAATGTCCACAGAACTTGGAGGGCATCGAGGATATTGGGGTTGTCTGTCAGAAACAGTGAAGCGAACTTTTTGACTTGGCAGTTGCTCTTTGTTGCAAAAAGGTCTATTTCGGGTGTGCCCCATTTCTCGGTTATCATTGTGAAGATGTGACGGCTGAGTACCCACTCTCCTTGGTGGAGGGAGTGATGGCTGAGAAAATCTGCTTTTGAATTGTCCACTCCTCTGACATGCAGTGCTGACAAGGATAGAAGATGTTTTTCGGCTATAGACAGGATGTTGTCTGCTATAGACATGAGAGCTCCTGATCTCGTTCCACCTTGATCATTTATGTACGCGACGGATGTCATGTTGTCTGATAGTATTCTTGTGTGTGTTCCTTGTAACTACGGAAGGAATTTACTCATGGCATGATAGATGGCTTTTAGTTCCCTTTCATTAGATGAATCGTCTGACTCACTAATAGACCATTGTCCTTGAACTATCTGATGTGCTCCCCAACCACTAGGACTGGCATCAGTAAAAATTGTTTTGAGGTTATTACCACCCAAGGGACCCCACCTACAAGATGATTTGGGTTTACTTCTATTGGT
Organism: Ranitomeya imitator; assembly: GCF_032444005.1. NCBI lineage: Eukaryota > Metazoa > Chordata > Amphibia > Anura > Dendrobatidae > Ranitomeya > Ranitomeya imitator. The sequence goes on from NC_091283.1 coordinate 702,246,499, forward strand.
AGGGATAGACTACTTCCTAAATGACCCTGTAGTCTCTCTCCTTCCTGTAGTATGGTATACTGCAGCCGTCTAGTATGGAATTGAGCCCATGGCACAGCCAGAATGCATGATGTAAAGCAGAGGTCCCCAACTCCAGTCCTCAAGGCCCACCAACAGGTCATGTTTTCAGGATTTCCTTTGCATTGCACAGGTGATGCAATTATTACCTGGGCAAGACTAAGGAAATCCTGAAAACATGACCTGTTGGTGGGCCTTGAGGACTGGAGTTGGGGACCTCTGATGTAAAGGAACGAAGAAGGGACATGCCTTCCCTGAGGGAAATTATCGGGTTATTAACAACTGATTGTACTTTATTCCTTATTGTTTGTTTTAGATTCTGGAAGGAAACACCTCTGACTTACGGAGTCTAAGAGAAGACATAGGAATGTCTGGCGGGTTGTTGGAGACAATCTGGATTTTTCCCAATTCCTGCAGGGATAAAACTGTATCAAACAGGCGTTGCTGACACTGTGAAGGGGAATTTCCTACCACTAAAGGGTCATCTAAGTATGGGACTATGAGGGTATCTTTTAACCTTAATTATGACATCACTTCTGACATTAATTTGGTTATGACCCTGGAAGCTATTGACAGTCCAAAGGGCATTGCTGTATATTGAAAATGACATACTTGTCCTTTCATCATGACCGCCACACGAAGATACTGCTGATGTTCGATATAAATTGGTAGATGGTAATATGCATCTTTTAGGTCGAGGACTGCCATAAAGCACCTGGGACACAGAAGTTTTACAGTGGATCGGATAAACTCCATCTTGAAGGTTTGGTTTTCTAAGAAAATATTCAATTTCTTAAAATTTATTATAGTTCTATATGACCCATCTGGTTTTGGAACCAAAAATAAAGCGGAGTAAAATCCCTTTCCCCTCTGATGAAATGGGACTTCTACTAATACCCTTTTGGATAGGAGATTTATTATTTCCTCCTCCAAAAACTCCTGTTGAGATTGAGAATTTAGAGAAGTCAACAGGAAGGGGTCTGGAGGGACTCGGGCAAATTTTAATTTTAGGCCTGAAGTTACGAGGCTAGTTGCCCATGAGTTGGATGTTACTATTCCCCATTGTTGGGAGAAAAAAGACAATCTACCACCCACTGGTAAATCTGTCCTAACATGGTTTGTCATCCATTTTGATGAATCATATTTTTTCCTGGTTTTAATTTCTGGAATACTATCTGAACCCCTTAAGGTTCGTAATTCCTCTCTGATCATTTGTCTAATATCTTCTGACATTACTGAGGATTTTTCACGTAAGGTGGACTCAATACATGTGTGACATCCTTTTTGTATGACTATCCGGGAGGAGCTGGGAGCATAAAGCACATGGTTTGTGCTTAGATTTTTCAGTTCTTTTTGCCTAGGGTGCATAGAAGAAAGAGGGAACAACAATCAGCTTAATCGGTTGGGAAATACACACCCCAGTGAAGCTTTCAGGTCAAGGTACCGGCTGAAGAGGAGGAGACGGAGGCACAGGCTGAGGGGTAGATCGATTGATCTCTTTTCTTTAGCGCTCCTTGTGGAGGATCTGCTCTGCTTGCAGTGTCCGCTGTTGCTTGTACGGCTGCGAGCTGCAACTGCTGTGTCTTCTAAAGAAGGCACCGCTGAGTCCTTAGGAGAAGCCATGCTGGACACCAGAGTATCATCGCTGGTGTCTTTTTATAATGGAAGCCACCATCTTCTTTCTGATGCACCTGGAAGTACTTGTCGCGGCCATGTTGTATGTGCCTGCGCACTGCCGCTGTCCCCAGCGCAACTGCCGTCTCTCCTCGCATCACTTCCCTATGGAAGACACACTGGTGCCACACGACCGCGCGTGCGCCCACCGAGCACGGCGTGGTGATGCGCTTACCTGCGTGTTTTCGTCCTCCCGCAGGCCACGAGAAGATGCTCATCCTCCGTGAGCCAGGCGACTCCCCGAACCTGGCCTCACGGCACCTGCCAGAAGTGGGGGAGCTGAAGACAGGACTCACGACGCTGCTTCCAGCTCTGGAGCCCTTGCCGTCCTCAATGTAACCGCGCAAGTGGCATCCAGGCTAGGCATCCTCTTCTCTCCATGAGTTCTCTTAGGCCGGCGTCACACACAGCGTATGAAAATACGGTCCGTATATTACGGCCGTAATACGCTGAAAAGTCCCGAAAATAGTGGTCCGTAGCTCCTCCGTAGGCAGGGTGTGTCACCGTTTTTTGCGCATGGCATCCTCTGTATGTAATCCGTATGGCAGCCGTAATGCGTGTTTTTATCGCAGGCATGCAAAACCGGCATACGGCTAGACAAGGGATCCATGTGTAAAAAAAAATTAAAAAAAAATATATACTGTGTATGTGTATGTGTATATATATATATATATATATATATATATATATATATATATATATATATATATATATATATATATATATATATATATATATATATATATATATATATATATATATATATATTTCATCCAGCGCTAGATAGCAGAAAGCCGGTAACTCAATTACCGGCTTTTGCTTTCTCCTTCCTAAACCCGACATGATATGAGACATGGTTTACATACAGTAAACCATCTCATATCCCCATTTTTTTTGCATATTCCACACTACTAATGTTAGTAGTGTGTCTATGCAAAATTTGGCCGTTCTAGCTAGTAAATTAAGGGGATAAATGGCGGAAAAAATTGGCGTGGGCTCCCGCACAATTTTCTCCGCCAGAGTAGTAAAGCCAGTGACTGAGGGCAGATATTAATAGCCTGGAGAGGGTCCATGGTTATTGCCCCCCCCCCTGGCTAAAAACATCTGCCCCCAGCCACCCCAGAAAAGGCACATCTGGAAGATGCGCCTATTCTGGCACTTGGCCACTCTCTTCCCATTCCCGTGTAGCGGTGGGATATGGGATAATGAAGGGTTAATGCCACCTTGCTATTGTAAGGTGACATTAAGCCAAATTTAATAATGGAGAGGCGTGAATTCTGACACCTATCCATTATTAATCCAATACTAGTAAAGGGTTAAAATAAAACACACACACATTATTAAAAATTAATTTAATGAAAAAAACACAAAGGTTGTTGTATTAATTTATTCTACTCTCAATCCACTCACTGAAGACCCTCGATCTATAAATCAAAAAAAAAAAAATAAACCAAGAATATACATACCTTCCGAGGATCTGTCACATCCAACGATGTAAATCCATCTGAAGGGGTTAAAATATTTTGCAGGCAGGAGTTCTGCTAATGCAACGCTACTCCTGCCTGCAAAACCCCAGCGAATGAAGGTAAAGTAGGTCAATGACCTATATTTAGCTTCATTTGCGGTGAGGCGCCCTCTGCTGGTTGTTCCTAGATCGTGGGAACTTTCCTAGAAAGCTCCCAGGCTCGAGTTCATATGAGGACAACCAGCAGAGGGCGCCTCTTATGATCTCGAGCCAGGGAGCTTTCTAGGAAAGTTACCACGATCTAGTAACAGCCAGCAGAGGGCGCCTCACCGCAAATGAAGCTAAATATAGGTCATTGACCTACTTTACCTTCATTCGCTGGGTTTTTGCAGGCAGGAGTAGCGTTGCATTAGCAGAACTCCTGCCTGCAAAATATTTTAACCCCTTCAGATGGATTTACATCGTTGGACCTTACAGATCCTCGGAAGGTATGTATATTCTTGGTTTATTATTTTTTTTTTATTTACAGATCGAGGGTCTTCAGTGAGTGGATTGAGAGTAGAATAAATTAATACAACAACCTTTGTGTTTTTTTCATTAAATTAATTTTTAATAATGTGTTTGAGTTTTTTTTAACCCTTTACTAGTATTGGATTAATAATGGATAGGTGTCAGAATTGATGCCTCTCCATTATTAATTTGGCTTAATGTCACCTTACAATAGCAAGGTGACATTAACCCTTCATTACCCCATATCCCACCGCTACATGGGAATGGGAAGAGAGTGGCCAAGTGCCAGAATAGGCGCATCTTCCAGATGTGCCTTTTCTGGGGTGGCTGGGGGCAGATGTTTTTAGCCAGGGGGGTGCCAATAACCGTGGACCCTCTCCAGGCTATTAATATCTGCCCTCAGTCACTGGCTTTACTACTCTGGTGGAGAAAATTGTGCGGGAGCCCACGCCAATTTTTTCTGCCATTTAACCCCTTAATTTACTAGCTAGAACGGCCAAATTTTGCACATACACACTACTAACATTAGTAGTGTGGAATATGCAAAAAAAATGGTGATATGAGATGGTTTACTGTATGTAAACCAGGTCTTATATCATGTCGGGTTTTAGGAAGGAGAAAGCAAAAGCCGGTAATTGAATTACCGGCTTTCCGCTATATCGCGCTGGATGAAATATTAATATATATACATATATGTGTCTCAATGACATATATATATATATATATATATATATATATATATATATATACAGTGGGGCAAAAAAGTATTTAGTCAGTCAGCAATAGTGCAAGTTCCACCACTTAAAAAGATGAGAGGCGTCTGTAATTTACATCATAGGTAGACCTCAACTATGGGAGACAAACTGAGAAAAAAAAATCCAGAAAATCACATTGTCTGTTTTTTTAACATTTTATTTGCATATTATGGTGGAAAATAAGTATTTGGTCAGAAACAAAATTTCATCTCAATACTTTGTAATATATCCTTTGTTGGCAATGACAGAGGTCAAACGTTTTCTGTAAGTCTTCACAAGGTTGCCACACACTGTTGTTGTTATGTTGGCCCATTCCTCCATGCAGATCTCCTCTAGAGCAGTGATGTTTTTGGCTTTTCGCTTGGCAACACGGATTTTCAACTCCCTCCAAAGGTTTTCTATAGGGTTGAGATCTGGAGACTGGCTAGGCCACTCCAGGACCTTGAAATGCTTCTTATGAAGCCACTCCTTCGTTGCCCTGGCGGTGTGCTTTGGATCATTGTCATGTTGAAAGACCCAGCCACGTTTCATCTTCAATGCCCTTGCTGATGGAAGGAGGTTTGCACTCAAAATCTCACGATACATGGCCCCATTCATTCTTTCATGTACCCGGATCAGTCGTCCTGGCCCCTTTGCAGAGAAACAGCCCCAAAGCATGATGTTTCCACCACCATCCTTTACAGTAGGTATGGTGTTTGATGGATGCAACTCAGTATTCTTTTTCCTCCAAACACGACAAGTTGTGTTTCTACCAAACAGTTCCAGTTTGGTTTCATCAGACCATAGGACATTCTCCCAAAACTCCTCTGGATCATGCAAATGCTCTCTAGCAAACTTCAGATGGGCCCGGACATGTACTGGCTTAAGCAGTGGGACACGTCTGGCACTGCAGGATCTGAGTCCATGGTGGCGTAGTGTGTTACTTATGGTAGGCCTTGTTACATTGGTCCCAGCTCTATGCAGTTCATTCACTAGGTCCCCCCGCGTGGTTCTGGGATTTTTGCTCACCGTTCTTGTGATCATTCTGACCCCACGGGGTGGGATTTTGCGTGGAGCCCCAGATCGAGGGAGATTATCAGTGGTCTTGTATGTCTTCCATTTTCTAATTATTGCTCCCACTGTTGATTTCTTCACTCCAAGCTGGTTGGCTATTGCAGATTCAGTCTTCCCAGCCTGGTGCAGGGCTACAATTTTGTTTCTGGTGTCCTTTGACAGCTCTTTGGTCTTCACCATAGTGGAGTTTGGAGTCAGACTGTTTGAGGGTGTGCACAGGTGTCTTTTTATACTGATAACAAGTTTAAACAGGTGCCATTACTACAGGTAATGAGTGGAGGACAGAGGAGCCTCTTAAAGAAGAAGTTACAGGTCTGTGAGAGCCAGAAATCTTGATTGTTTGTTTCTGACCAAATACTTATCTTCCACCATAATATGCAAATAAAATGTTAAAAAAACAGACAATGTGATTTTCTGGATTTTTTTTTCTCAGTTTGTCTCCCATAGTTGAGGTCTGCCTATGATGTAAATTACAGACGCCTCTCATCTTTTTAAGTGGTGGAACTTGCACTATTGCTGACTGACTAAATACTTTTTTGCCCCACTGTATATATATATATATATACCTATTCTATGTGTACACATTTATTCTACCTATTCTACTGTAAGCTGTCAGTGTGATTTTACTGTACACCGCAATGAATTGCCGGCTTTTCTCTCTAACAGCGCTGCATATTCCTTGCAAGTCACACTGCTGGTCCGTGTGTGATCCGTATTTTTGGGGCTTCCATAGACTTTCATTGACGTTTTATTTGCGCAATACGGTGACAAACGCAGCATGCTGCGATTTTCTACGGCCGTAGAAAGCCGTATAATACTGATCAGTTTAATACGGCAGATAGGAGCAGGGGCATAGAGAATAATTGTGCCGTATTTTTTGCGAGTTTTACGGACGTAGTTTCTGCGCTCTTACGTCCGTAAAACTCGCAAGTGTGACGCCGGCCTTAGGAACAGGAAACCAACTGTGGGAGTGAGGGGGACCGCCTCTTTTATCTCTCCATAGGGTTTCCTGTTCCTAGGGGCGGATCCCCTTAAGTGGGTGCCATCGTGGCGAAGATAAAAAATTCATTTGTGTCAGGTTCTGACCCAACTGGAGAAATCCCAATAGACAAAATCTTTGAGTTCCTACAGAAAGGGTTAGAACAGGGGTTAGCCACCAGCACCTTGAAAGTACAGGTAGCGGCCTTGGGAGCGTTGTACAACCATGATTTAGCCAAAAATCGCTTGATTATGAGATTCATTAGAGCCTCAAGCAGATCCAGGCCTATCCCTCTCCATACTACTCCTCCCTGGGACCTAAATCTTGTACTAAATGCACTAACTAAAACCCGCTTTAAACCCCTGTCTGAGGTTCCTTTAAAAATCTTATCCCTTAAGACCTCTCTTCTTGTAGCCTTAACTTCTGCCCGCCGCGTTAGTGACATACAAGCTTTATCGGCGTACCCACCCTTCACTCAAATACTTGAAGATAGTATAATTCTTAGGACGGAACCAGCTTACCTCCCCAAAGTCTCATCACAGTTCCAAAGGACTCAGGAGATCTCCTTGCCCTCCCTCTGTCCCAGTCCCAAGAATAAAAGGGAAGAAGTACTGCATACTTTAGATGTAAAAAGGTGACTGGTCCAATATTTGACAGCCAAAAGAGAGTGCATGAAGGATAGGGCTCTGTTTGTCTGCTTCCAGGGTTCACGAAAGGGACAAAAGCATCGAAGGCCACACTGACAAGATGGATAAGAGAAGCCATCACCCTATCCTACTCTTGTGGGGTGGCCATCCTGGAGGACATAAGAGCCCATTCAACCAGGGCAGTGGCATCATCCTGGGTGGAGAGAGCCAGCGCTTCAATACACCAGATATCTAGAGCTGCCACCTTGACTTTTTCCCTCTACATTTTTTCAAACATTACCGCTTAGACTTGACTTCTTCAGATCTCACCTTTTGGGAAAAGGGTTCTGGAGGCAGTGGTCCCCCCTAATGTACAATCTATTCAATTCTCTCCGTGGTGCCATCATGGGGGAAAGAGAAAATCGCAGTTACTTACCAATAACGGTATTTCTCTGATCCCATGATGGCACCCGTACATTTCCTCCCTTTCACACACAGGTGTGCACACTAGAGTGAGTTAGTTAATTAGTATTTAGTCACGCGGTGCCTCTATTAAACTTAAATTGAATACATTTTGTTTTGTATAACCATTTTAGTTGCAGCTGAAAGTTCTGTATAATGCTCTGTAAACCAACTGATGTGGGAGAGAGGTACCGCCTTTTTCACCTGTAGGTTTCCTATCCCTGAGGGCGGATCCCTCTCTCCGTGGTGCCGTCATGGGATCAGAGAAATACCGTTATTGGTAAGTAACTACGATTTTTGACTACATGTAAATGGTATTTGTGCGCTTGTAAGAAAGTAGGCAACAGTTTGTGGTGTCCACTTTTTTGTGTTTTCTCTTGTAAAAGTGAAAAAATTGTGGCTAAAGCACCATTTTAGATGTACAATTTTTTTTTTTTTTTTTTCATTCCACGTTGCATTAATTCCTGTATATCACCTGAAGGGTTAAAATTCCCTGACAAGTTTTGAAATATTTCAGGGATGCAGTTCAGAAAATAGTGTTGGGGGGATGTGTTCAAAGGGTGGTTCCGATGGACCAGGGCTCGTCCCACGGACCTCAAGCTTTTCTTTTTTTTTTTTTTTTGAGGGGGGGGGGGGCAAAATACTACTTCAACAGCACAGGGTGAGGGTAAAACAGAGGTGGTTCAATAAACTTGCCACAGGCAGACATTAACATATAGCACTGTGCTAGCAAAATAACCAAGATGGTACAAAACTACAGAGTCTATGCTGACTCACTGGGATTAACCCCTTAACTACCGCCGATATGCCTTATAACGGAGGTAGTTAAGGGTACTTAAACCACAGTGCTGATAATTAATGGCGCTGTGGGAAAAGTGTATAGCGCCCACCAGAGTCGGATTTTCTCTGAGGTCTTGGTTGCCGGGGGGTAGACCCCAGAGAACATCATTTGGGTCGCTTTTTACTGACCCCGGGTTGCGATCGCTGGTAATTAACAGTTTACCGGCGACCGCAAAAAAAAAAAAAAAAAAGCGTGATTTTCCATTTCATTTTTCTGTTTTCCGATGTGATCGTACATCAGAGGACAGAGAAATGGGGTCCCTGATCCTCCTCCCCCCCCCCCGCTACCTTCCGGTGCTCCTGGGCCCCGTGATTCCCCCCCATGGGCGCTGCCATCTTCTTCTGGCACCCAAAACGAATCTTGGGGCTGACGGGGGTAGCCGAGAACCAAAAGAACATGATCTGGGTTGGTTTTTACCAACCCCCTGTTTTGCGATCGCCGGTAATAAGTGCGCCCACCGTGATCTGCCGGCCGGCAACTAGAGGGAGATTATTCCTCGTTTCATTTTGGTCACTTTGATAGACCCTATCACAGTGGTCAAAATAAAAAAAAAATAGTAAAGAACCCTCCCCCTCCCCACCCCCCATTTTATCACACTCTTATTTAGGAAAAATAAAAAAAAAATGTATTTCCATTTTCCAATTGGGGTTACAGTTGGGTTAAAGTGAGTTGGGCTAATGTTAGGGTTGGGGCTAAAGTTAGAGTTTGGATTATGGTTGGGATTAGGGTTAGGGGCGTATTGGGATTAGGGTTAGGGCTGGGATTAGGGGTGTGTTAGGGTCGTGATTAGGATTATGGATCGGGTTAGGGGTGTGTTGGGGTTAGGGTTTGAGTTCGAATTGGGTTTCCACTGTTTAGATACATTAGGGGGTTTCCAAACGTGACAAGGCTCCACCATTAATTCCAGCCCATTTTGCGTTCAAAAAGTCAAATGGTGCTCCCTCCCTTCTGAGCTCTGCCGTGCGCCCAAACAGTGGTTTACTCCCACATATGGGGCATCAGAGTACTCAGGACAAATTGGACAATAACTTTTGGGGTCCCGTTTCTCCTGTTACCCTTGCAAAAATAAAAAGAGAGCTAAAAAATAATTTTTGTGGAAATTTTTTTTATTTTCACGACTACGTTATAAACTTCTGTGAACCACTTGGGGGTTTAAAGTGCTCACCACACATCTAGATAAAAAAAAGACACAAAAAAAAACCAACAGTCTCAGAATCAGTGAGATCCATTCAAGCATTCCAGAATTATGACCTCAAATTGACTTTTGTCAGAATTTTAATAATGGCCTAGTCAGGATGGTGAAAACAGGCTTCGGGGCAGCAGAGATGTGTCAACATAGAATGGTATGAATGTACAGGGCAAGATGGCTGTACACCAAGTAGTCGCTTCAGTTCGTAGATCTATTGTACAGTGCTGAATGAGAAGTCACAGCTTTATAGAAAGACAATTCAGGTTTTTCCGTTCCTCCCCACTCAGCTGTTACTAGATTCTCTTTCACATTGGACGGAATGTTCTGTATTCACATCTAGTATCTTAATACCACAGCCTGGACAAAGTCACTTATTGACACTCCCCAGCCACTTAGACCCTGGGGCAAAGATGCTGATTTCCCACCTCATTATGACCCCCGGGTACCAGTAATCATAAGAGCAGGCATCTCACCTTTTATACTATGTCATATGAACATTAAGAGATGCCATTTGCTGCAATTCTGAACGTAAAGCATTCAAGCAGAAAGTGCACACCAATTGCAAAATTGTGTAAACAAGTTATGTCATTACACATTTTAGAGCTTGCTCATGTTCTGCGTTTTTTGCCACAGAAAAATAGCAGCCTTTTATAGGATCAGGAGAGTGAAGGAGATTTCACATATCTGCTTAATTTTTCCCCTTCTTGCAGATTTAACCAGATGAAATAATTTTTCAAGATGATAATGCATCCTGCCATAGAGCAAAAACTGTGCAAACATTCCTTGAAAATAGACACATAAGGTCAATGTCATGGCCTGCAAATAGTCCGCATCTCAATCCAATTGAAAATCATTGGTGGAAGTTGAAGAAACTGGTCCATGACAAGGCCCCAACCTGCAAAGCTCATCTGGCAACAGCAGTCAGAGAAAGTTGCAGCCAGATTGATGAAGAGTACTGTTCGACACTCATTAATTCCATGCCTCAGAGACTGCAAGCTGTTATAAAAGCAGGAGGTGATGCAACAAAATACTAGTGATGTTTGAGTGTTTTTTTGTTTGTTTTTCATGATTCCATAATTTTTCCCCTATGCTTGGTTAAAAAATGTAACCATTACTGACTACCACATTTTTTTGTTCTTGATTTCTTTGTGTTTCTTAAAGCGAGAAAGATGCCATTTGAAATTACTTTAGTTTTGTGCCATGTCTGTGATCTGCTTTTTTCTCTTTCCCCCATGATGGCACCACGGAGAGAGGGGTCCGCCCCCAGGGACAGGAAACCTACAGGTGAAAAAGGGCGTACCTCTCTCCCACAACAGTTGGTTTCCTGTCCCTGACGGGGAACCTACAGCACGTACCTGAAGATACTTCATGGGATTCCAGGTGCTGGTCCAGTCGGTTCCTGACAGGGGGCGCCCTGTCACGGCTGGGTCGAGCGGGTTTTCTCTCCCCCCTTTTTCCCTTCCCTGAAGCACCACCGCTGGGGTCGGCGGGCTTATGGGTGAGTGTGAAGGGGGAGGCAGTGAAGAGGATCAAGCCTGCCTTCCCCAGGGTAAAAAATAAAAAAAGGAAGGAGGCAGGTGGCGGCGGTCCCCGACATAGCCTCCGTACCGCTGCACGGCGGTACATGGGGGTAGTGGCGGCTACCATTCCATGACGTCCCAGGCACAGAAGCCAGTATCTGGAGCGACACGTGGACCGCTGAAACGCTGGTGCCATTGCCGCCTGAGCCGGGGGCTCCAAACAGGTATGCGGGCAGGCGCCGGTAGGCAGAACGCTGGGGCGCGCGCGTGGGCGTCCCCGCTTATATCTTCCCCTATGTGGGCGCCCGTGGTCCGGAGAGCGACCAGAAGTCGAGCGGGCGCATGCGCAGATCGCCACTTCCGCCGGCGGCGCAAGATATTAAAGGGGCGCTTCCAGGTGGGAAAATGTGGATAATTCAAACCTCCTTTGCACTAAACGCAGGGCGGAGGCCGCTATGAGCGAACAGCAGCAGCAGGATGCACAGGAGATTGTACAGTTGTCGCCTGAGCAAGCGCAGGTACAGCGGCACCAGCGCACACAGCATCAGTGCAAGGGAAACACTTCCTCTCAACAGCGCATCAGCAGTGGACGCTCAGGGTCACAACGCAGCTGAGTTTCTGCGAAAACCACGCGACCGGTGACGAATCCAGTGGTGGATATAGTCCCCAGGCCTGAGACGGTATCTCTTATCCACAGGGGGTGAGTGATCTACGTGAAAGTGCTGAGTTTAATACGGGGTTACTCTTTCTCCTAGGGAAGAAAATGTGCAGGCAAATCAAAGCACAGAGTATGTGCTATATGTTCAGAAGAGCTTCCTTCCTCATGGGAGAAAAAGCTATGCAGCACTTGCATAGAGAAAACGATTCAGGAGGAATCCCCGGCGTTTGCCTCAGACCTAAAGTCATTAATAAAGAGTCAGGTGGAGAGTGCCCTCAAAGGCATTAAAACCTCAAAGAAAAAGCACAAATCAAGTCATAGGTCCCCTGAATCTAGTGTGGATGAGTCAGAAAGCAAAATATCTGATTCTACTGTAGTGATTCATCAGCCTCTGAGACCTCTTCGCTATCCTCAGAAAGGGGACGCAGTTGCTTCCCTATCGAAGAGACAGACGCTCTTGTAAAAGCCGTCAGGACAACAATGGGTCTGGTAGATGAACGCCCCCCAAAAAAACGGCGCAGGATATAATGTTCAGTGGTTTGGAACAAAAGAAAAGAGCATTCCCAATAAATGAAAAAATTCCCTCTCTAATTAAGAGAGAATGGAAGAAACCAGACAAAAAAGTTCTCTCAACTCCCAAGAGAAAATACCCTTTCGATGACCCAGCCTGCTCATCCTGGAGTAAGGCACCAAAATTGGATGTGGCCATAGCAAAGGCCTCTAAAAAATTCGCCCTGCCCTTCGAGGACATGGGTACCATAAAAGACCCTATGGACAAAAAAGCTGAGACTTTCTTGAAAAGCTCCTGGGAAGCGGCAGGGGGTGGACTAAAACCAGCCATCGCGGCCACTTGTACGGCCCACGCCTTAACCCCTTTCTGCCATTAGACGTACTATTGCGTCCATGTGGGGTGGGCTTTACTTCCCAAGGACGCAATAGTACGTCATATGCGATCGGCAGCGCTCACGGGGGGAGCGCCGCCGATCGCGGCCGGGTGTCAGCTGTTTATCGCAGCTGACATCCGGCACTATGTGCCAGGAGCGGTCACGGACCGCCCCCGGCACATTAACCCCCGGCACACCGCGATCAAAGATGATCGCGATGTGCCGGCGGTACAGGGAAGCACCGCGCAGGGAGGGGGCTCCCTGCGGGCTTCCCTGAGCCCCCCGCAGCAACGCGATGTGATCGCGTTGCTGCGAGGGTCTCACCTCCCTCCCTGCTCCCTCCAGCCCCGGATCCAAGATGGCCGTGGATCCGGGTCCTGCAGGGAGGGAGGTGGCTTCACAGAGCCTGCTCAGAGCAGGCACTGTGAAGGCTGCAGCGCTGCATGTCAGATCAGTGATCTGACAGAGTGCTGTGCAAACTGTCAGATCACTGATCTGTGATGTCCCCCCCTGGGACAAAGTAAAAAAAAAAAATTTCAAATGTGTAAAAAAAAATAAAAAAAAATATTCCAAAATAATGAAAAAAAAAATAAAAATATTATTCCCATAAATACATTTCTTTATCTAAATAAAAAAAAAAAAACAATAAAAGTACACATATTTAGTATCGCCGCGTCCGTAACGGCCCGACCTATAAAACTGGCCCACTAGTTAACCCCTTCAGTAAACACCGTAAGAAAAAAAAAAAAAAAACGAGGCAAAAAACAACGCTTTATTATCATACCGCCGAACAAAAAGTGGAATAACACGCGATCAAAAAGACAGATATAACTAACCATGGTACCGCTGAAAACGTCATCTTGTCCCACAAAAAACGAGCCGCCATACAGCATCATCAGCAAAAAAATAAAAAAGTTATAGTCCTGAGAATAAAGCGATGCCAAAATAATTATTTTTTCTATAAAATAGTTTTTATCGTATAAAAGCGCCAAAACATAAAAAAATGATATAAATGAGGTGTCGCTGTAATCGTACTGACCCGAAGAATAAAACTGCTTCATCAATTTTACCAAACGCGGAACGGTATAAACGCCTCCCCCAAAAGAAATTCATGAATAGCTGGTTTTTGGTCATTCTGCCTCACAAAAATCGGAATAAAAAGCAATCAAAAAATGTCACGTGCCCGAAAATGTTACCAATAAAAACATCAACTCGTCCCGCAAAAAACAAGACCTCACATGACTCTGTGGACCAAAATATAGAAAAATTATAGCTCTCAAAATGTGGTAACGCAAAAAATATTTTTTGCAATAAAAAGCGTCTTTCAGTGTGTGACGGCTGCCAATCATAAAAATCCGCTAAAAAACCCGCTATAAAAGTAAATCAAACCCCCCTTCATCACCCCCTTAGTTAGGGAAAAATTAAAAAAATGTATTTATTTCCATTTTCCCATTAGGGCTAGGGTTAGAGTTAGGGCTAGGGTTAGGGCTAGGGTTAGGGTTAGGGTTAGGGCTAGGGTTAGGGTTAGGGTTAGGGCTAGGGTTAGGGTTAGAGCTAGGGTTAGGGCTAGGGTTAGGGTTAGGGCTAGGGTTAGGGCTAGGGTTAGGGCTAGGGCTAGGGTTAGGGCTAGGGTTAGGGCTAGGGTTAGGACTAGGGTTAGGATTAGGGTTAGGGCTAGGGTTAGGGCTAGGGCTACAGTTTGGGTTGGGGCTAAAGTTACAGTTAGGGTTTAGATTACATTTACGGTTGGGAATAGGGTTGGGATTAGGGTTAGGGGTGTGTCAGGGTTAGAGGTGTGGTTAGGGTTACTGTTGGAATTAGGGTTAGGGATGTGTTTGGATTAGGGTTTCAGTTATAATTGGGGGGTTTCCACTGTTTAGGCACATCAGGGGCTCTCCAAACGCGACATGGCGTCCGATCTCAATTCCAGCCAATTCTGCGTTGAAAAAGTAAAACAGTGCTTCTTCCCTTCCGAGCTCTCCCGTGTGCCCAAACAGGGGTTTACCCCAACATATGGGGTATCAGCGTACTCAGGACAAATAGGACAACAACTTTTGGGGTCCAATTTCTCCTGCTACCCTTGGGAAAATACAAAACTCGGGGCTAAAACATATTTTTTGTGGGAAAAAAAAAGATTTTTTATTTTCACGGCTCTGCGTTATAAACTGTAGTGAAACACTTGGGGGTTCAAAGCTATCACAACACATCTAGATGAGTTCCCTGGGGGGTCTAGTTTCCAATATGGGGTCACTTGTGGGGGGTTTCTACTGTTTAGGTACATTAGGGGTTCTGCAAACGCAATGTGACGTCTGCAGACCATTCCATCTAAGTCTGCATTCCAAATGGCGCTCCTTCCCTTCCGAGCTCTGCCATGCGCTCAAACGGTGGTTTCCCCCAACATACAGGGTATCAGCGTACTCAGGACAAATTGGACAACAACTTTTGTGGTCGAATTTCTCCTCTTACCCTCGGGAAAATACAAAACTGGGGGCTAAAAAATAATTTTGGGGGGAAAGATTTTTTTTTTAAATTTTCACGGCTCTGCGTTACAAACTGTAGTGAAACACTTGGGGGTTCAAAGCTATCACAACACATCTAGATGAGTTCCTTAGGGGGTCTAGTTTCCAAAATGGTGTCACTTGTGGGAGGTTTCTACTGTTTAGGTACATTAGGGGCTCTGCAAATGCAATGTGACACCTGCAGACCATTCCATCTAAGTCCTCATTCCAAATGGAGCTCCTTCCCTTCCGAGCCCTCCCATGCGCCCAAACAGTGTTTTCCCCCCACATATGGGGTATCAGCGCACTCAGGACAAATTGGACAACAAATTGTGGGGTCGAATTTCTCCTGTTACCCTCGGGAAAATACAAAACTGGGGGCTAAAAAATAATTTTTGTGGGAAAAAATTTTTGTTTTATTTTTACGGCTCTCCATTATAAACTTCTGTGAAGCCCTTGGTGGGTCAAAGCGCTCAGCACACATCTAGATAAGTTCCTAAGGGGGTCTACTTTCCAAAATGGTGTCACTTGTGGGGGGTTTCTACTGTTTAGGTACATTAGGGGCTCTGCAAACGCAATGTGACACCTGCAGACCATTCCATCTAAGTCTGCATTCAAATGGCACTCCTTCCCTTCTGAGCCCTCCCATGTGCCCAAACAGTGGTTCCCCCCACATATGGTGTATCATTGCACTCAGGACAAATTGGGCAACAAATTTTGGGGTCCAATTTCTCCTGTTACCCTCAGGAAAATACAAAACTGGGGGCTAAAAAAATAATTTTTGTGGGAAAAAAATTTTGTTTTATTTTTACGGCTCTGCATTATAAACTTCTGTGAAGCACTTGGTGGGTCAAAGTGCTCACCACACCTCTAGATAAGTTCCTTAGGGGGTCTACTTTCCAAAATGGTGTCACTTGTGGGGGGTTTCAATGTTTAGGCACATCAGTGGCTCTTCAAACGCAACATGACGTCCCATCTCAATTCCTGTCAATTTTGCATTGAAAAGTCAAACGGCGCTCCTTCCCTTCCGAGCTCTCCCATCCGCCCAAACAGTGGTTTACCCCCACATATGGGCTATCAGCGTACTCAGGACAAATTGTACAACAACTTTTGGGGTCCAATTTCTTCTCTTACCCTTGGGAAAATAAAAAATTGGGGGCGAAAAGATAATTTTTGTGAAAAAATATGATTTTTTATTTTTACGGTTCTACATAATAAACTTCTGTGAAGCACTTGTTGGGTCAAAGTGCTCACCACACCTCTAGATAAGTTCCTTAGGGGGTCTACTTTCCAAAATGGTGTCACTTGTGGGGGGTTTCAATGTTTAGCCACATCAGGGGCTCTCCAAACGAAACATGGCGTCCCATCTCAATTCCAGTCAATTTTGCATTGAAAAGTCAAATGGCACTCCTTCGCTTCCGAGCTCTGCCATGCGCCCAAACAGTGGTTTACCCCCACATGTGGGGTATTGGCATACTCAGGACAAATTGTACAACAATGTTTGGGGTCCATTTTCTCCTGTTACCCTTGGTAAAATAAAACAAATTGGAGCTGAATTAAATTTTTTGTGAAAAAAAGTTAAATGTTCATTTTTATTTAAACATTCAAAAAATTCCTGTGAAGCACCAGAAGGGTTAATAAACTTCTTGAATATGGTTTTGAGCACCTTGAGGGGTGTAGTTTTTAGAATGGTGTCACACTTGGGTATTTTCTATCACATAGACCCCTCAAAATGACTTCAAATGAGATGTGGTCCCTAAAATAAAATGGTGTTGTAGAAATGAGAAATTGCTGGTCAACTTTTAACCCTTATAACTCCCTAACAAAAAAAAATTTTGGTTCCAAAATTGTGCTGATGTAAAGTAGACATGTGGGAAATGTTACTTATTAAGTATTTTGTGTGACATATCTCTGTGATTTAATTGCATAAAAAATCAAAGTTGGAAAATTGCGAAATTTTCATAATTTTCGCCAAATTTCCGTTTTTTTCACAAATAAACGCAGGTACTATCAAATAATTTTTACCATTGTCATGAAGTACAATATGTCACGAGAAAACAATGTCAGAATCACCAGGATCCATTGAAGCGTTCCAGAGTTATAACCTCATAAAGGGACAGTGGTCAGAATTGTAAAAATTGGCCCGGTCATTAACGTGCAAACCACCCTTGGGGGTAAAGGGGTTAATGGTATGGCTCGAGCACTTAGATTCCCAATTAATGGAAAAAGTCTCAAGAGAGACAATTCAAAAGTCAGTGTCTGTGATGAAAGGTGCGGCAGCCTTTTTGGCTGACACATCGGTAGATTCGGCTAGATTAGCAGGCAGGACAGCCTCCTTCTCAAACGCCGCGAGACGTGCCCTGTGGCTAAAGTGCTGGCCAGGGGACTTGCAAACAAAAACCAAACTATGTTCAATACCATGTGAAGGCGAATTTTTATTTGGGTCAACATTAGACGACATCCTCGACAAAGCCAGGGATAAGAAAAAATCTTTTCCCGGGTTCCCAATCAGTCTTACAGGTGTCCCTTTTGGAACAGAAAGTTCATGCGGAGGAGACCCCCAAAGGGGAACAAAGATGGATGGGAAGACAAAAGGAATAAGAACAGGGGCTTTTTGTTCACAATCCCCCCCCTTCCCCCGACATTAAGAAATCACAATGAAGGTATTCCCCGGGTTGGAGGGAGACTAGCCGGTTTTCTTCCAGCCCGGGAAAAAATTTCAAACAGTCCCTGGATATTAGGCATAATACGAGAAGGTCTCAAACTGAAATTCCGCACTCCTCCCGGCAATTCCTTCATGGTAACACCTCAGAGACAATCACACGAATATTCAGCTCTCCAGGAAGAAATTTTGAACTTAATTCAGAAGGGAGTGTTGCAAGAAGTCCCATACCAGGAAAAAGGCATGGGTTTCTACTCTCCCCTCTTCCTTCACAGGAAACCGGACGGATCGTACAGGGCAATCATAAATATCAAAAGATTAAACAGTTTCCTCGAGATTCAACATTTCAAAATGGTTGGCTGCTGAACATACCCAAATCCAGAATAGTGCAAACCCAGGTACAGGAGTACTTAGGGATAGTCCTAGACTCGATCACGCAGAAATGCTACCTTCCTCAGGGGAAGATCCAAAAAATGACACAGGCAGTGTTACAGATGACGATATCTCCAGTCACTACTCTAAGAAAAGCGATGTCCCTGCTGGGCTCCATGACAGGCTGTATCCCGGCCGTGCAGTGGGCACAATGTCATAACCGGGACCTACAATGGGAAACTTTAGATTCAAGCATATCTCTGCGCGGAAATTTAGACGGGCAATTAAGTATCTCATCAAGCACGATACACTCCCTAGTATGGTGGGCAGACCCAGTGAATTTAACCAAGGGGGTTCCTTGGGCACTACCGACGGAAAAAATCCTAACGACGGATGCAAGCCCCTGGGGGTGGGGAGCACACATAGATGATCAAGTGGCACAGGGGAATTGGAGCAAAAATCAAGAGCTATTCTCTTCAAACATGAAAGAACTGTTAGCGGTAAAATTGGCCCTAATGCACTTTCTAAAACTCCTTCACTCCCATCACGTAAAAATCTTTTCGGACAACCAGGTAGTGGTATCATATCTAAACCACCAAGGGGGCACCAGGTCTCGAGCATTAATGGAGGTAACCCAATCCATCTTCCACATAGCAGAACACAATCTGAAGTCCTTGACAGCTCTCCACATAAAAGGCTCAGAAAACCAAGCTGCAGACTTCTTGAGCAGGACATGCTTAAAACAGGGGGAGTGGGAGCTAAAACAATCGGTATTCAACCAGATCGTAAAACTTTGGGGACAGCCAGAAATAGACCTATTCGCGAACAGTCAAAACCAGAAAGTAAAAACATTCTGCTCAATCATTCCCCGGGGGGGCCCAGTAGCTCTAGACGCCTTTACAATTCCATGGAACTATTGCCTCGCCTATGTGTTTCCTCCGATATCCCTCATTCCCTTAGTGCTGAGGAAAATTCGGGAGGAAGGAGCAACAGTGATAGTAATAGCTCCATTCTGGCCCCGCAGAATATGGTTTTCTTGGCTAAGAATAATGTCCATATCAAGCCCTTGGGTTCTACCAGACACTCCGAAACTTTTATCCCAGGGTCCGGTGTTTCACCCCAGTGTAAAGAACCTACACATGACAGCTTGGCTTTTGAAAGAAAGCTACTAAGCGATAAAGGCTTCTCCCCCAATCTAGTATCCTCTCTATTACAGAGTAGAAAACTCGTAACCACCAAACTATATGGGAAAGTGTGGAAAAAATTTGTCAGTATCCGGCGCAGACCCATCCGGGGAAATCCCAATAGAAAAAATTATTGAGTTCCTGCAGAAGGGATTGGAAAAAGGTCTAGCTACAAGTACTCTAAAGGTTCAGGTAGCAGCCTTGGGAGCTTTGTACAACCATGAGCCAGAAATCGCTGGATCATGAGATTCAGTAGAGCATCAAGTAGGTCCAGGCCTATTCCTTTCCATAATACTCCTCCATGGGATCTAAACCTTGTTCTAAATGCTCTAACCAAACCTCCCTTTGAGCCCCTGGCAGACGCTCCTTTAAAGGTCTTATCTCTAAAATCCACACTCCTAGTGGCCCTAATCTCGGCCCGCTGCGTTAGCGATATACAAGCGTTATCTGCATACCCACCCTTTACTCAGATACTCGAAGACAGAGTCATTCTTAAAACTGATCCGGCTTACCTCCCTAAAATCGCGTCACAATTTCATAGAACGCAAGAGATCTCTTTGCCCTCCTTTTGTCCCAGCCCCAAAAATGAGGGGGAAAAAACATTGCATACCCTAGACGTAAAAAGGTGTCTGGTCCAATATCTATCAGCCACTACGGAGTGCAGGAAGGATAGGGCTCTGTTTGTCTGCTTCCAGGGTCCACGGAAGGGATAGAAGGCATCGAAAGCCACTTTAGCGAGATGGATAAGAGACACCATCGCCCTATCCTACTCATCCTGTGGGACAGCCATCCCGGAGAATATAAAAGCTCATTCAACCAGAGCAGTGGCATCATCCTGGGCGGAGACAGCTGGCGCTTCAATACAACAGATATGTAGAGCTGCCACTTGGTCTTCCCAGTCTACATTTTTCAAACATTACCGTTTAGACTTGACCTCCTCTGAGGCGAAAGGTTCTAGAGGCAGTGGTCCCTCCCTAAGAGTTACAATCTATGCAAATCTCTCCGTGGTGCCATCATGGGGGAAAGAGAAAATCGTAGTTACTTACCGATAACGGTATTTCTCTGATCTCATGATGGCACCTGTATATTCCCTCCCTTTTCACACACAGGTGTGCACATTATAATGTACTAGTAATTAGCTTTAGTCACGGTGCCTCTGTTAAGTTAAATTGATTAAGTTTAATTTGTGCAAATATTGAGTTGCAGCTGACATTCTGTATAAGGCTCTGTAAACCAACTGATGTGGGAGAGAGGTACGCCCTTTTTCACCTGTAGGTTTCCTGTCCCTGGAGGCGGACCCCTCTCTCCGAGGTGCCATCATGGGATCAGAGAAATACCGTTATCGGTAAGTAACTACGATTTTTTTTTCTACAAAGTTAAACAACTGAATGAACATCCTTCAAGGCCGGTGATTCCATAATTTGCCAGGGGTTGTATCATATGAGTAAAAATCTATTTCGAAGGATACAGGAAAAAAATAGATAGTCAGGAGAACACCACTAGTAACAAGTATATGACCAGTGGGATCAAGTTCTTGTGGCCATTATGCCATATTGTATAATGCAATGTGCCTTTTAAGAGGCGAATAGTATAATGAAAAATTCAGGACTGGTCCTTACCCACGTTGGTCACCGTGATGTCTCCTGAATGTCATTTCCTGACTGCCAGCCCCTTAGGCGCATTTCGCATAGGCTTCTCCAGGGGGCTGTGGCTATATGTGTGTCAGCAAAAATACACTGCTCAAAAAAATAAAGGGAACACTTAACAGAATATAACTCCCAAGTCAATCAAACTTCTGTGAAATCAATCTGTCCACTTAGGAAGCAACACTGTTTGACAATCCATTTCACAGGCTGTTGTGCAAATGGAATAGACAACAGATGGAAATTATTGGGAATTATCAAGACACATACAATAAAGGAGTGGTTCTGCAGGTGGGGACCACAGATCACATCTCAGTACCAATGCTTTCTGGCTGATGTTTTGCAAGGAGGAACATGAGGAGCACTGCCAGAGCCCTGCAAAATGACCTCCATCACGCCACAAAGATGCATGTGTCTGCACAAATGGTTAGATACCGAATCCATGAGGATGGTCTAAGTGCCCAACTTCCACAGATGGGGGTTGTCCTCACAGCCCAACATCATGCAGGACACTTGCATTTGCCACAGAACACCAGGATTGGCAAATTCGCCACTGGCGCCCTGTGCTCTTCACCAATGAAAGTAGGTTCACACTGAGGACATGTGACAGAGTCTGGAGACCCCATGGCGAGCGATCTGCCTGCAACGTCCTTCAGCATGACCGGTTTGTAGGTGGGTCAGTAATGGTGTGGGTTGGCCTTTGATGGGCCGCACAGTCCTCCATGTGCTTGCCAGAGGTAGCCTGACTGCCATTAGGTACCGAGATGAGATCCTCAGACCCCTTGTGAGACCATATGTTGGTGCGGTTGGTCCTGGGTTCCTCCTAATGCAAGACAATGCCAGACATCATGTGGCTGGAGTTTGTCAGCAGTTCCTGCAAGATGAAGGCATTAAAGCTATGGACTGGCCCACCCATTCCCCAGACCTGAATCCGATTGAACACATCTGAGACATCATGTCTCGCACCATCCACCAACGTCACGTTGCACCACAGACTGTCCAGGTGTTGGCGAATGCTTTAGTCCACGTCTGTGAGGAGATCCCTCAGGAGACCATCCGCTGCCTCATCAGGAGCATGCCCAGGCGTTGTAGGGAGGTCATACAGGCACGTGGAGGCCACACACACTACTGAGCATCATTTCCTTGTCTTGAGGCATTTCCACTGGTTAGATCAGCCTGTAGCTTCATTTTCCAATTTGATTTTGAGTATCATTCCAACTCAAGACCCCTGTGGTAAATTAGTTGTAATTTACATAAACAGAACATCAGCCAAAAATTGTATATACTATCCACATAGAAAATGGCGACTCAAATCATAATCAAATTTCAAAGGAGAACCAAGAGTCAAATAAACTGCCAAAAATTATATAACCAATAAGAATAATGTTTATTGAAAAATATATTTAAAATTTGTACCACATATGTAATTACAAGTGATAAATCCGTGAGTACATAAACATAACAGATCCTGGATCGGACCACCATCAGGTATACAACGTACAGCCAATGTGCTCCACTAGTGAATATAACTCTGCTGGCAAGCCGTGATATAAAGACTGTCCATTATGGTTCATATATAAAGTATCAATAATGTATATCAGCAGTCAGAACGGCACGCCAGTCAGACATAGATTGATAACAATGCACATTAGAGTAAGTTCCAAGGATTTATTTACCCATAGTTGGTATGGTGAGTCTCTTCCTGGTCTGTTGTGAGCTACCCCAACGCGCGTTTCGCGTCTGGTGATTACCGCTTCCTCAGGGGGCGTGGCTTAATTCGGATCTCTATCCGTCTTTTATATAAGACGTCGCCAATCAGGCGACGATAGTGCCGATTCTAGTGCGCCTGCGTGGAATGCATCTCTGCGTTCCAGCTTCCATGCTCAGTCGGCTTCCCACCGTCACGTGAGCGGGCTAGCGCCACGCCCGCATCACATGACAGGCAGTCGCCTCCGAACACGGGGCTGGAAACCAGGTACACCAAAAGTGACTCGTGCTGAAAAAAAGGTGACTAGTGCAATCGTTCTCAGTGGCCGACCAAAAGGCCGGTTACCATTCTGTAGTGGGTCAGCTTCTCTACTAGGGACACAGTCCACCTCACCCCATGGGCTGAAGTCCCCCCCAGGTAGAGAGATAATACGGTTCACGTGCCATAAGGCGCAATGAACAAAATAGTGCAAAAACCGCCTAGATAAAACGCAAAGTGAATGTGATATTGTAGAGTGAGCCATTACATAATGTGGGCTTACACAATCTATTTTAAAATCATCAATTCAATTATCCATTCCGAAATATAGGGGCATAACACGAATAGCAACAAGACAGATGTCAATATATCATTTACTTATAATCTATTCACATCAACTAATCAGTTTATATATCCAAACATGCCAACAAAATCACAATATATATTCCGTAGCATCTATGTCCATTCATGACACTTTATAGTCCTTAGTGTGTTTATTTGGCGGCTTCTTACAATTTCTTCAGGCCTGGATAGCTTCTTGTGCCCCATTCATGCAGATGTCCCCAATCAAGGAAGGCAATCGAAGAGAATCAGACTCACAATTTACTAAAATTAAATAATAGAGAAACAAATTAAAATCGATGGACAATGGTAAAGGACAAAAAAAGCATGCCCGATATAATCTATAGGAAGGATGAAAAACCCTGGGTTTCATTAAGACCCATGGGAGCCATGGTACCCAATAGGGTAATCCAGCGGCACTCTCGCTGTGCTAGTACACGTTTAACATCACCTCCTCTTATACCACAGGTGACGTGATCTATACCTCGTGCTTGAAATGTTTTAGGACAACATCCATGGAATTGTCTGAAATGACGTGGTATCGTCTTTAAAAGCGATACATCCGTCACTGTTTTGGCGGCCATAATGTCGCGTACGTGCTCACGTATGCGGGTTCCCAAACGCCGAGATGTTAAGCCCACATAGACTTTTGGACAGCCGCATACCGCATAATATACTACTTGAGTTGTATTGCAATTAATATGATGGTTAATCGTGTACGTTCTACTACCATCTACTGATTCAAAAGTAGTGGTCCGGCAGATATTTGGGCATGTGATACAGTTTCCACATGGAAAACATCCTTTGGGTGGCCCCCCTGAGCCAAAGTCATACCTAGTTGTTTTTTTAGGGGCATAATGGCTGGAGACCAGCAGATCTCTCAAATTTTTACTTTTTCTAGCAGTCATTGCAGGGTAATTAGTAAGGCATTTTGAGAGCGTTGGGTCACTCCTAAGAATACCCCAATGTTTTTGGAGACATCCCCTCATTGTAGACCATTCACCATTATAAGTTGTAATATACCGTATGATGTCATGTTGTTCATTCCTTTTTTGTTTTCTTCCTCCTGAACATAATAATTCATCCCGGGGTGTATGTCTAGCTCTCACATATCCCTTTCTAATACTTCTATTGCTGTACCCCCTCGCTTGAAATCTGCTTTTGAGGTCCGCTGCCTGTGCTTCAAATTTAGCAGTAGAAGAGCATATCCGCTTCACCCTTAGGTGCTGACCAACAGGGATGGCCCTAATGGTGCTATACGGGTGGCCCAAGTCCGCATGCAGCAGTGAGTTGACAGAGGTGGACTTTCTGAAAACATCCGTCTGTAAATACAGATTTTCATCAACCTCAATCTTTATGTCCAGAAAGTCCACCTCGGTCCTGCTTGTCTGATATGTCAACTTGATGTTATATACATTATTGTTTAGTTCTTGCATGAATTTATGCAGCGTATCTACAGGCCCCTGCCATATGATCAGAAGGTCATCAATGTAACGCAGCCAGCACTGCACATGGTCCACGGCCTGCGGATCCCCCCCCGCCAAAAATCTCCCTCTCCCAATATCCCAGGAAGAGATTGGCGAAGGAGGGCGCACAGGCCGCGCCCATGGCAGTGCCGCTCTGCTGCAAATAAAAAACATCCTTAAAAACAAATTTCTTGTCAAAATAAAAGTCAATAAATCCATGACCAACTCACATATGGCACCATCCCAATTACTCGCACCCAAGAAGAAGCGAACAGCTTCCAGCCCTTGCCTATGGCCAATACAAGTATACAATGACTGCACGTCTGCAGTAACCAGACACATGTTGTCCTCTAATTGTATCCCATCGATCCGGCGGAGCACGTCCGACGTGTCCCTGACATAGGAGGGGAGCGACTCCACAAGTGGTTTAAGATAGTAATCAATGAATTTACAAACAGGGTCAC
Source organism: Ranitomeya imitator (assembly GCF_032444005.1). Classification (NCBI taxonomy): domain Eukaryota; kingdom Metazoa; phylum Chordata; class Amphibia; order Anura; family Dendrobatidae; genus Ranitomeya; species Ranitomeya imitator. The sequence goes on from NC_091283.1 coordinate 702,271,769, forward strand.
TCAAACCCCCCATGCCAGAGACTATCGGACGGCCCGGCGGATCGATGGGATTTTTATGAATTTTAGGGATGAAGTAAAGAGTGGGAACTCTCGGGAATTTTGTAAGTAGGCCATCCAACACCCTCTTCGGGATAATGCCTCTATCATGGGCATCTATTAGTATCCCTTCAAGTTCATGGAAGAACGTGTTGGTTGGATTGGAGTCCAATTTTTTATACGTTTCTTTATCCCTGAGATGTTTGAATGCCTCTTTTTCATAGAGTGAATTGGGCCACAGGACCACGTTTCCCCCCTTGTCTGCTGGCTTTATCACTAGGTCATCATATTTGCGCAACTGTTCTAACGCTATTCTTTGTCTAGATGTTAAATTATCATTGTTACGTCTTGTAGATATATCCTGAAATTCTTTGATGACCATTTTAGTGAATATATCCACTGCAGGGCACAGAGACAAGGGGGGAAAATTCGTGGACCTGGGCCCACAATCTCTTGGAAACATACTCACCGTCGATGTTTGTTCGTTTAATAGATCCTCCAGTGCCATCAGTGCCTCCCTTTCTGCGTTATCACTTGTTTGAATACAGCCGTCTTTTTCAAAGATTTTTTTGAAAATTAATTTCCTTGAGAAGAGGAACAGGTCTTTGACGGCTGTGAAAAGATCGAATTTGTTAGTCGGGGAAAAAGTCAAACCCTTTTGTAACACCTCAAGTTGGTCATTCGTGAGAGTGTGTGTTGAAAGATTTATTACCTCCAATCCCTTTTTATTTTTCTTAGTTGGTTGACTAGTTTGGAGATTTTTCCGTCTAACCACATTCCTTTCTCGATTTAAGCCAGAATTACGCAAATCATAATATCTGGGCTGTGATAGATTTGATTCTTCACTTGATGCGGCCGACACAGTGGAGGCAGATCTGGCACGGGAGGATCCTCTCATCCGGGTGCCTCTTCTATTCCATCTATAGACTGTGTTCGATTGTTGATCATTCATGTCACGTTGGAATTTTTTAGATTTATTTTCGCATATACCTTTCTCCCACTTACAAAACTCACTGTCTAATTCAGCATTAAATGAGGCTAAGGCTTCAGCCGATAAATCTTGTTTGAGTTTTGTTTGTAATTCCTCAATTTTTTGGTCAAGGGTCTCCAGATTATTTTGGTTGTTTTGCGCTAAAAGTTCCATAAACCCCCTTGAACATGTCGTAGCTAGTTCTTCCCATTTCAATCGAAATGTCATATCCTCAACCTCAAATGATGGGAAGACCTGAACACGGAGTCCCCGTGGTATTAACCCCCTCTCCAAATACTTGTTCAAAAAAGCACGATTCCACCACGTCCTGAGGCGTTTATTAAGATAATCTTTTAATTGTCTGAATATCTCCTGTTTGTCCCTGCCATTACCCATCGAAAGTGTACCAGGATCATCACAGAATACATCGTTTAGTTGTGTCAGCCACGTCTGTTCACGGGCTTTATAATCCATATTGGAACTGACTTTAGAAGCTGTAAAATATACAGAAAATAGGCATATATATAAACAGAACATCAGCCAAAAATTGTATATACTATCCACATAGAAAATGGCGACTCAAATCATAATCAAATTTCAAAGGAGAACCAAGAGTCAAATAAACTGCCAAAAATTATATAACCAATAAGAATAATGTTTATTGAAAAATATATTTAAAATTTGTACCACATATGTAATTACAAGTGATAAATCCGTGAGTACATAAACATAACAGATCCTGGATCGGACCACCATCAGGTATACAACGTACAGCCAATGTGCTCCACTAGTGAATATAACTCTGCTGGCAAGCCGTGATATAAAGACTGTCCATTATGGTTCATATATAAAGTATCAATAATGTATAGCAGCAGTCAGAACGGCACGCCAGTCAGACATAGATTGATAACAATGCACATTAGAGTAAGTTCCAAGGATTTATTTACCCACAGTTGGTATGGTGAGTCTCTTCCTGGTCTGTTGTGAGCTACCCCAACGCGCGTTTCGCGTCTGGTGATTACCGCTTCCTCAGGGGGCGTGGCTTAATTCGGATCTCTATCCGTCTTTTATATAAGACGTCACCAATCAGGCGACGATAGTGCCGATTCTAGTGCGCCTGCGTGGAATGCATCTCTGCGTTCCAGCTTCCATGCTCAGTCGGCTTCCCACCGTCACGTGAGCGGGCTAGCGCCACGCCCGCATCACATGACAGGCAGTCGCCTCTGAACACGGGGCTGGAAACCAGGTACACCAAAAGTGACTCGTGCTGAAAAAAAGGTGACTAGTGCAATCGTTCTCAGTGGCCGACCAAAAGGCCGGTTACCATTCTGTAGTGGGTCAGCTTCTCTACTAGGGACACTAGGCGCACTAGAATCGGCACTATCGTCGCCTGATTGGCGACGTCTTATATAAAAGACGGATAGAGATCCGAATTAAGCCACGCCCCCTGAGGAAGCGGTAATCACCAGACGCGAAACGCGCGTTGGGGTAGCTCACAACAGACCAGGAAGAGACTCACCATACCAACTATGGGTAAATAAATCCTTGGAACTTACTCTAATGTGCATTGTTATCAATCTATGTCTGACTGGCGTGCCGTTCTGACTGCTGCTATACATTATTGATACTTTATATATGAACCATAATGGACAGTCTTTATATCACGGCTTGCCAGCAGAGTTATATTCACTAGTGGAGCACATTGGCTGTACGTTGTATACCTGATGGTGGTCCGATCCAGGATCTGTTATGTTTATGTACTCACGGATTTATCACTTGTAATTACATATGTGGTACAAATTTTAAATATATTTTTCAATAAACATTATTCTTATTGGTTATATAATTTTTGGCAGTTTATTTGACTCTTGGTTCTCCTTTGAAATTAGTTGTAATTTACGTTGATAGTTTTTAGGTTTTATTGCTCTCAACACATTCCACTATGTAATGAATAAAGATTTACAACTGGATTATTTCATTTAGTGATATCTAGGATGTGGGATTTTAGTGTTCCCTTTATTTTTTTGAGCTATATATATATATAATATATATATATATATATATATATATATATATATATATATATATATATATCTAGCACCAGCTGCTTCCAATACGGGACACTCAGTGTAGCGCATGCGCCGGCGATGCGATCACCGGAAGTAGCATCACCGCCAGGCCTCCCATGTGACGCAAGGGGTCAGGGGAGGCAACCGTGACTCGCAAGTGTCACATGTTGGTCGCCGGATGAACGCACATGTCACGGGCATGCGCACATGTGCTCAGAGCCGGAGTTTGAAAGTAATTAAAGTGAGTATGAATATGGAGTGTACAATATTAAAATTAAACCGATCCAATATAAATCATGGGTCGGAAAGTGCACAGTGCATATTGAAGTGTCTCAGTATAAGTTATAATATTATAACAGAAACAATAAGAATATCATGCAAAAATTGAAAAGTAGTATGAAACAAATCCTCTAAAATAATGTGTAAATAAACATTCCATCACAAAAATGTAATAGAATGCAGCACTGTGACAGAATAGTGAAAAAACATATGTATATAAATCTAAAAAAATGATACAGTGAATTAAATATCCAAAAGAAGGGAATAAGTGCATATCAAAAAACACTCCATCCCGAGTGTATCAGAAACATAATACATAATGAATCCATTCAATAGAAAAACATAAAATACCGCACAAAATCTCAAGATGTTTATGATGTGATTCACATCACCATAGGATTGATGGTTAGTGTATCCATTCATTAGTCCAGCTGTGATGATGGTAATTCAAATGATGTATAATGATGCGAGTAGTGTGGAGCGATACCTTCCGATATCAAGAAGTATCGGATTGGATCGGCCGATACCAATGCAAGTCAATGGGATACAAATATCGGAATGTAAATAAGCCCTTTCTGTCCTTCTACATCCTGTTCCGGAGGGGGGAAGAGTGTGGGCGGTGTGTGGGTGAACCCTGTGCGTGTCTGTGTGTGGGCGGGGTTTGTGCGGGCCTGCCGCGGATCTGTACGGGCGTCTTGGGGGTCTGTGTGTGCCTGCCGGGGCTCTGTGTGTGCCTGCCGGGGCTCTGTGCAGGCTTGCCGGGGCTCTGTGCAGGCTTGCCAGGGCTCTGTGCGGGCTGCCGGGGCTCTACGTGCTTGGCGTGGCTCTGCGGGCTTGCCGGGGCTCTGTGCGGGCTTGCCGGGTCTCTGTGCGGGCTTGCCGGGGCTCTGTGCGGGCTTCCCGTGGCTCTGTGCGGGCTGCCGGGGCTCTGTGCGGGCTGCCACGGCTCTGTGCGGGCTTGCCGGGGCTCTCTGCGGCCTGCCGGGGCTCTGTGCGGGCTTGCCGGGGCTCTGTGCGGGCTTGCTGGGGCTCTGTGCGGGCTTGCTGGGGCTCTGTGTGGCCTGCCTGGGCTCTATGCGGGCTTCCCGGGGCTCTGTGTGGGCTGCCGGGGGTCTGTGCAAGCATCGTCCGATGGGACTACAAGTCCCATCGGACGATGCTTGTGACAGTGATTGACACATTAGCCAATGAAGGGACAGTAGTAGTCCCATGATCTGGCTAATGTGTTGAATGTAAAAAAAAAAAAAACATACATACTACATACATTACATTCATACATTACATACAATACATACCTACAGACATACAGTACACATAACATAAAGTACATACTCACCATTACTTGTCATTTTTGTCATTAGCCGGATGATGGGACTACTACTGTCCCATCATTTGCTAATGTATCAATCACTGTCACTGTTGCAGGCATCGTCCGATGGGACTTGTAGTCCCATCGGACGATGCCTGCACAAAGCCCCGGCAAGCCCGCACAGAGACCTGGCAGGCCGCACAGAGCCCCGGCAGCCCGCACAGAGCTCCGGTGGGCCGCACAGAGCACCGGCGGGCCGCACAGAGCCCCAGCGGTCCGCACAGTGCAGCAGCAGGCCCGCAGAGCCCCGGCAGTCCGCACAGAGCAGCGGCAGGCCCGCACAGAGCCCCGGCAGGCCGCACAGAGCCCCGGCAGCCCGAGCAGAGCAGCAGCAGGCCGCACAGAGCCCCGGCAGCCCGCACAGAGCAGCGGCAGGCCACACAGAGCCCCAGCAGTCCGCACAGCCCCGGCAGTCACACACAAAGCACCGGCAGACACGCACAGAGCCTCGGCAGGCCCGCACAGAGCCCCGGCAGGCACGCACAGAGCCCCGGCAGGCCGCACAGAGCCCCGGCAGGCATGCACAGAGCCCCGGCAGGCATGCACAGAGCCCTGGCAGGCCGCACAGAGCCCCGGCAGGCACGCACAGACCCCCCACGGTCACACACAGACCCTGACCGCACACACACGCAGTCTCCGCCCACGGACCACCCACACCCCATTATAGTGCATCATTGCACTATGGAAACTTCCGATTCCGGTATCCAATATCGCAAAAATATCGGAACTCGGTATCGGAATTCCGATATAGCGAATATCAGCCAATACCCAATAGTTGCAGTATCGGAATGCTCCACACTAGATGCGAGTCAATATTATGAAATACCCAATAATACAATGACAGCTAAAATATAAAAATAAACAAAAATTAAAATCACATAAAGAGACACACAATTAAAAACAAATCCAGAGAAATTATCCTTAAAAAATGAAGCAAAGCTACATTGCTCATTCAGCCCATGTAGGACCAGTGCATTTAGAACTGTTATCCATCTACATTCTCATTGAGACAGTAGGCATTTCATATCCCCTCCCCTTATTCCAGTGTGGATTCTATCAATCCCGCAAATTCTAAGTTCTTTTGGGTTACAATTAAGCTTCTCTCTGAAATGCCTCGGAATTGTTTTTAAAGGGAACCTGTCACCCCGTTTTTTGAGATTGAGCTATAAATACTGTTAAATAGGGCCTGCGCTGTGCGTTACTATAGTGTATGTAGTGTACCCCGATTCCCCATGTATGCTGAGAAATACATTACCAAAGTCGCCGTTTTCGCCTGTCAATCAGGCTGGTCTGGTCAGGTGGGCGTGTTCACAGCGCTCTTTTCTTCCCCAGCTTTCCGTTGGTGGCGTAGTGGTGTGCGCATGTCCAGAGTTCCGACTTCCCTGCACCCACGTGAAGACACAGCGCGCGATCTGCGCTGTAATCCCTTGCATCGGTGGGGGCGGCCGTCTTCCTGGGGCCGCACGTGCGCAGATGGAGTACTCTGCTGCACGGGGCTTCAGGAAAATGGCCGCGGGCAGCCGCGCGTGCGCATTAGAGATCGCGGCGGCCATTTTCCCAAAGCCGAGTTTGCATCTCGGCTTTGGGAAAATGGCCGCCGCGATCTCTAATGCGCACGCGCGGCTGCCCGCGGCCATTTTCCTGAAGCCCCGTGCAGCAGAGCACTCCATCTGCGCACGCGCGGCCCCAGGAAGATGGCCGCCCCCACCGATGCAAGGGATTACAGCGCAGATCGCGCGCTGTGTCTTCACGTGGGCGCAGGGAAGTCGGAACTCTGGACATGCGCACACCACTACGCCACCAACGGAAAGCTGGGGAAGAAAAGAGCGCTGTGAACACGCCCACCTGACCAGACCAGCCTGATTGACAGGCGAAAACGGCGACTTTGGTAATGTATTTCTCAGCATACATGGGGAATCGGGGTACACTACATACACTATAGTAACGCACAGCGCAGGCCCTATTTAACAGTATTTATAGCTCAATCTCAAAAAACGGGGTGACAGGTTCCCTTTAAGGCCCTCATGTCATTCTCCTCACGTGCGGCTAGGATATCCTGACACGTAATTCACTCATGGTGAGTCCTATACAAATCATATTGCATGTGCATTTTGCATAATATATCACATAAGAAGTGTTACATGTGATGTGTTCTCTGATTTTATACTCATGTGAGCCATCTGATGAGAATGACATGGTTCTATCATGATTTTGACAGGCTAGGCATTCAGAGCATGGAAAGAAGCCAACCTTAGATTTCCTTCCTCCAAAATATCCCGGGGTCTTTGCAATGTAATGGCTATCAACCAAAATGTCACGTAAGTTGTTGCTATGCCTAGCTGTCATCATAGGTTGTTCCGATTAGTGCTCCCCAAGGACTGGATGACTGGATCGGTTCTAATTAACCAATGTTTTGATAAGATTGCTCTTATCTCATCCCTTTATGGTTATGCGTGGAGATGAATCTGGTCATTGGCTGTTTTTTTTCTGTCACTTTGATTACCAGATGAATACTGAAGCTGTGCCCGAGATAAAAGGGAACGCCTCTTTTCTAGCCTTTTTTGATGCATCTCCCACTTTACCCACGCTCTACAAATCTTTCTCCAAGGTTCAAAGCCTGTCTCTCAAATGCCTCAGTTGTATTACAAATTCTGCGCATCCAAAGGAATTGACCCACAGGTACAGCCCTGATGGTCGACCCAAAGTGTGCCGGAGATGCATGTAATAATGCATTTACAGCAGTTTCTTTTCTATATTCATCAGTATGGATCGATCCATCAGGCTGCACCTGTAGTTTGATGTCCAAAAATGAAATTTCCCATGAATGGTAAGAGTAGGTCAGTTTAATGTTGGAGTCGTTGCGGTCCAAATTGGACATGAATACATCTAACTCATGAACCAACTACTGCCATATAAAAAGAATATTATCAATGAAGCGGTACCAACACAGGATCTGGGGAGCAGTATGTGCATCGTCTGGAAAGATGGTTCTCTCCCAATACCCCAAAAACAAATTTGCATAAGACGGCGCCCATGTCGCTCCCATTACAGTCCCTCACTTCTGCAGAAAAAAACGGTCCTTGAACGTAAAAGTTATGTACCAAGATAAACCGCAACAAATCCAACACCAGATCCCAAAAGTCCGGATCTAGGTTGCTTGACTCAAGTAAGAATCGTGTAGCTTCAATGCCATCCTCGTGATCAATGCAGGTGTAAAGTGTTTCAACATCTACTGTCACAAGGAGCATATCTGATTCAAAATGCAATCCATCTAGATGTCTCAGGATGTCCGTAGTGTCCCTGTCATAGGAGAGCAACGTTTCAACCTGTGGTCGTAGGTAGTAATCAATATATTTACATATCGGATCACATAGCCCTTCTATGCCAGAGACAATCGGGCACCCTAGTGGTTTGACGGCATCCTTGTGGACCATGGGGAGAGGATAGAAAGTGGGGACACGTGGGTGGTCAGATGGGGCTGGCAGTCAGGAGACATCACGGTGACTGACATGGATAAGAATCAGTCCTGAATTTTTCATTATACTTTTTGCCTCATAATGGCACATTACATTGTACAATATGGCATAATGGACACAAGAACTTGATCCCACCGGTCATATACTTGTTACTAGTGGTGTTCTTCTGACTATCCATTTTTGTCCTGTGTCCTTCGCATTGAATTTTACCTATATAATATTATTGTATTGGCGTATTTTATTGACTATTTTGCTGCTTATATTATATTTGTGCACCAATAAAAATATTTTTTTATGACTCCAATGTTTCTAATTTTCCATATAAGCAGCACTTGTATATCAATCAATATTGTGTACTGAATATCCAACTAACTCTATATTGCTCGACGGAGACTTAGTAATTCCAACCTACTGTAAGTAGAAATGCTGAAAACATATATCTGTACACCTAATCCACCATGTAGGCCCCTATTGCAAGGTGCAATAGATGGTCAAATCAACTGGTGTGGGTGTATACAATATTGTTGGTTCTCCTTAGCAGATTTTCAATAGAGCTGGTGGTGGAGTATTCAGTATAAATCAATGGATGGTAGCATCCCATACTACCATATATACAATACTAGACAATAAAGTTGTAACTTGCATTTTACATACAGGGAAAAATTATTATAGTATATTATATGGAGTACATACACAGAAACCGAATAAGACACCCCATGTATGTATGCCAAGGACCATATAGGGACAGCTGCAAACATAACAGTTATCCTAATCACCACAAAAAGCAGATTAATCCCATAAAAAATTACCTTTATTTATATATATTAAAATCAATCCATAGGAACAGGTCCAGAGGGACACAAGTATGGACGGTAAAGCACTAAGTGGCAGTACATAGAACAAAGGGCCCAAGGCACCACTGATAGCCGAAACACACCATACTCAAATATTACAGGATATCAATCCATAAATATGGGCAAGAGATATAGTGAACACTGGTACTATGACCCGATATCCAGTAGGTAAAAGTATAACAGAGCAGAATAACATGCATTACCTGGTATGTACAGCAATGGGGGACCCAGAGCCCACCCCAACGCGCGTTTCGGAGCTACAGACCAGCTCCTTCCTCAGGGGGCACAGGGGACAAACAAAATCAGCCACCTATATATACACACACAGGGCCAAGCCCAGAGGTAATTACCTCCATAAAGATGCGGCACCTGCAGATGCCGCCGACCGCGGCGCCACCCCCACCCACCGGAGCCGGAAACACGCATTAAATACGTGATGCAGCCCCATGCAGCAGCGAGGACGCCGACATCAGCGGCCGTTGCCAACCACGGCGATCACGCGGGACCTTCAATTGCCGTGTGGTAAGCCCCACGTAAATCAAGCCACACGGACACGTAGCATAGTATATCACGTAACGAGATATACATGAAATACGTTGTCTGATGGTGAATTACTTCATACCATCAGAGGAAGCAAATGTGGCACATCTATCGATGTTAGGACAGGCGACACACCTCCCACACGGAGCACAGCCACCCTGCCGCATACCATCTAGGAAAGTTGATGTGTTTTGCCCAGTATAATGACTACGCGTCAGTTGATCTCGCAAATTTTTAGCACGTCTGAACGCAATTGGAGGATTATCGGGGAGGAAGTTTTTAATGATCGGATCGACCTTCAGAATAGGCCACGTCCTAACATCGCCTGTCGCCTGTCCTAACATCGATAGATGTGTCACATTTGCTACCTCTGATGGTATGAAGCAATTCACCATCAGACAACGTATTTCATGTATATCTCGTTATGTGATATACTTTGCTACGTGTCCGTGTGGCCTGATTTACGTGGGGCTGACCACACGACAATTGAAGGTCCGGGTACGTGAGCATGTGTTGGGCATACAGGCGGCAGCCTCCTGCGTGGACGTGGCCACCCTTAAGACCTTGCCGCGCCATTTCAGAGAATTCCATCAAAGTGACAGTACACAACTGCGCGTCCGTGGTATTGATCTCCTGCATATTAATATCAGAGGGGGTAACCTCGCTAAACGTCTGGCGCAATTGGAGACAAGGTGGATATGGACTCTACGGACCATCCACCCCAATGAATTGAATGAGAACATCTCATTTGCTCCTTTCTTGTGATCTCCCTTATTGGCTACTCCGGTGCTATCACAAGTGTCATATACATTGTTTTTAAACTTATTTTTAATTCTCCTTATTTTTGTTATTTAGGTTGCACTGTATCGGTGCTATTGCTATGGATAGGTGAAGATTTACCTGAATAACATTACGCCAGTGGGATATCAGTCAGCTCAGCCGTCGCCCTGCTACACATATATATTGTTGTTATGTATATGTGTATATATTTATTTCTGCGTGTTCTTTGGTGTTATATATGTATTTTTGTATATATTTCTCTCTTGTGGGGTTTTGTTGTAATGGTGGATCTATTGTCATGATTCCAATGGCAGGGAATCACAAAAGGACAAGCACCAACGAGCTCTAGGGTGATGGAACCTGAGCTGACCGCGACCCTAAACCTGAACACACAAATAACAATAGCCGGGGAACGTGCCTACGTTGATCCTAGACGTCTCGCACCAGCCGAAGATCTAACTTCCCCTATTAGAAGAAACACAGACCTCTCTTGCCTCCAGAGAAATACCCCACAGAAATAGCAGCCCCCCACATATAATGACGGTGAAATGAGAGGAAGGCACATACACAGTATGAAAACAGATTCAGCAAAATGAGGCCCGCTAAAACTAGATAGCAGAGGATACAAAAGTAAACTGCGCGGTCAGCAAAAAACCCTTCAAAAAACCATCCTGCAATTACTTGAACTCATGTTCCAACTCATGGAACATGAGGAGCAATTACAGCCCACTAGAGCAACCAGCAGCAAGAAACAATTATATGCAAGCTGGACAAGACAAAAATAAAGCAAAACGTGGAACAAGAAAATCAAAAACTTAGCTTGTCCTGAAGATTACTGAAGCCAGAAGCTGAGGTAACAAAACACTCTGATAACCTTGATAGCCGGCGGGGAAATGACAAGAAAGCCCGGTTAAATAGGAAACTCCCAAATCCTAATAGAACAGGTGGACACCAGAGACAGCAGAACACAAATCACCCAGTACCATCAGTAACCACCAGAGGGAGCCCAAAAACAGAACTCACAACATTACCCCCCCCTTGAGGAGGGGTCACCGAACCCTCACGAGAACCACGAGGGCGACCAGGATGAGCCCTATGAAAAGCGCGGACCAAATCATCAGCATGAACATCAGAGGCAACCACCCAAGAATAATCCTCCTGACCATAACCCTTCCACTTGACCAAATATTGGAGTTTCCGTCTGGAAACACGAGAATCCAAGATCTTCTCTACAACATACTCCAATTCTCCCTCCACCAGCACCGGAGCAGGAGGCTCAAGCGAAGGAACAACAGGTACCTCATACCTCCGCAACAACGACCGATGGAACACATTATGAATAGCAAACGATGCCGGGAGATCCAAACGAAACGACACAGGGTTAAGAATTTCCAAGATCCTATAAGGACCGATGAACCGAGGCTTGAACTTAGGAGAAGAGACCTTCATAGGAACAAAACGAGAAGACAACCACACCAAGTCCCCAACACGAAGTCGAGGACCCACGCGGCGACGGCGATTAGCAAACTGCTGAGCCTTCTCCTGGGACAACTTCAAATTGTCCACCACATGACTCCAAATCCGATGCAACCCATCCACCACCATGTCCACTCCAGGACAATCAGAAGGCTCCACCTGACCAGAGGAAAAACGAGGATGAAACCCCGAATTACAAAAGAAAGGAGAAACCAAGGTAGCAGAACTAGCCCGATTATTAAGGGCAAACTCGGCCAGCGGCAAAAAGGTAACCCAGTCATCCTGATCAGCAGAAACAAAACACCTCAAATAAGTTTCCAAGGTCTGATTAGTTCGCTCCGTCTGGCCATTCGTCTGAGGATGGAATGCAGACGAAAAGGACAAATCAATGCCCATCTTAGCACAGAATGTCCGCCAAAATCTAGACACAAACTGGGATCCCCTGTCAGAAACGATGTTCTCCGGAATCCCATGCAAACGAACCACGTTCTGGAAAAACAGAGGGACCAACTCAGAGGAGGAAGGCAACTTAGGCAAGGGTACAAGATGAACCATTTTAGAAAAGCGGTCACACACAACCCAGATGACAGACATTTTTTGAGAGACAGGTAGAACCGAAATAAAGTCCATGGAAATGTGCGTCCAAGGCCTCTTCGGGATAGGCAAAGGTGACAACAATCCACTGGCTCGAGAACAGCAAGGATTAGCCCGAGCACAAACCTCACAAGACTGCACAAAAGAACGCACATCCCTCGACAAGGAAGGCCACCAAAAAGACCTGGCCACCAAGTCTCTAGTACCAAATATTCCAGGATGACCTGCCAACGCAGAAGAATGGACCTCGGAGATGACTCTACTGATCCAACTATCCGGAACAAACAGTCTCTCAGGCGGACAACGATCAGGTTTACCCGCCTGAAACTCCTGCAAAGCACGTCGCAAGTCTGGGAAGACGGCCGACAAAATCACCCCATCCCTAAGGATACCAGTGGGCTCAGAATTTCCAGGGGAGTCAGGCACAAAACTCCTAGAAAGAGCATCCGCCTTCACATTCTTTGAACCTGGCAGGTATGAAACCACAAAATTGAAACGAGAGAAAAACAGTGACCAACGAGTCTGTCTAGGATTCAGACGCCTGGCAGACTCAAGGTAAATCAGATTTTTGTGATCAGTCAAGACCACCACACGATGTCTAGCACCCTCCAGCCAATGACGCCACTCCTCAAATGCCACTTCATGGCCAAAAGTTCCCGATTACCCACATCATAATTCCGCTCAGCGGGCGAAAATTTTCTAGAAAAGAACGCACATGGCTTCATCACCGAGCAATCGGAGCTTCTCTGTGACAAAACCGCCCCCGCTCCAATCTCGGAAGCATCAACCTCAACTTGGAAAGAAAGCGAAACATCAGGCTGACGCAACACAGGAGCAGAAGAAAACCGGCGTTTAAGTTCCTGAAAGGCCTCCACAGCCGCAGGAGACCAATCAGCAACATCAGCACCCTTCTTAGTCAAATCCGTCAAAGGCTTAACAACACTAGAAAAATTAGTTATAAAACGACGATAGAAATTAGCAAAGCCCAAGAACTTCTGCAGACTCTTAAGAGATGCAGGCTGCGTCCAGTCACAAATAGCCCGAACCTTGACGGGATCCATCTCAATAGTAGAAGGGGAAAAAATATACCCCAAGAAAGAAATCTTCTGGACTCCAAAGAGACACTTTGAGCCCTTTACAAACAAGGAATTAGCCCGCAGGACCTGAAACACCTTCCTGACCTGCTGAACATGAGATTCCCAGTCATCAGAAAAAACCAAAATATCATCCAAATACACAATCATAAATTTATCCAGATATTCACGGAAAATATCGTGCATAAAGGACTGGAAGACTGAAGGAGCATTAGAAAGTCCGAAAGGCATTACCAAATACTCAAAATGGCCCTCAGGCGTATTAAATGCGGTTTTCCACTCATCACCTTGCTTTATTCGTATAAGATTATACGCACCCCGAAGATCAATCTTAGTGAACCATTTAGCCCCCTTAATGCGAGCAAACAAATCAGTCAACAAAGGCAAAGGATACTGATATTTTACGGTAATCTTATTCAAAAGACGATAATCTATACAAGGCCTCAAGGACCCATCTTTTTTGGCCACGAAAAAAAAACCTTCTCCCAAAGGGGACAAAGATGGACGGATATGTCCCTTTTCCAAGGACTCCTTAACATAATCCCGCATAGCAGTATGCTCTGGCACTGACAGATTGAACAAACGACCTTTAGGAAATTTACTACCAGGAATTAAATCTATAGCACAATCGCAATCCCTGTGAGGAGGAAGCGAACTGAGCTTAGGCTCCTCAAAAACATCCCGATAGTCAGACAAAAACACAGGAACCTCAGAAGGAGTAGATGAAGCGATAGAAATCGGAGGTGCATCATCATGAACCCCCTGACATCCCCAGCTTAACACAGACATTGTTTTCCAGTCAAGGACTGGATTATGAGTTTGTAACCATGGCAGACCAAGTACTAGAACAGCATGTAAATTATACAATACCAGGAAGCGAATCACCTCCTGATGAACGGGAGTCATACGCATGGTCACTTGTGTCCAGTACTGAGGTTTATTCATAGCTAAAGGTGTAGAGTCAATTCCTTTCAAAGGAATAGGGACTTCCAGAGGCTCAAGACTAAATCCACATCGCTTGGCAAATGACCAATCCATAAGACTCAGGGCAGCGCCTGAATCTACATAGGCATCGACGGAAATGGATGATAATGAGCAAATCAGAGTCACAGACAGAATGAACTTAGACTGTAACGTACTAATGGCAACAGACTTATCAACCTTTTTTGTGCGTTTAGAGCATGCTGATATAACATGAGCTGAATCACCACAATAAAAGCACAACCCATTTTTCCGCCTATAGTTTTGCCGTTCACTTCTAGACTGAACTCTATCACATTGCATTGTCTCAAGTGCCTGTTCAGAAGACACCGCCAAATGGTGCACAGGTTTGCGCTCCCGTAAACGCCGATCAATCTGAATAGCCATAGTCATAGACCCATTCAGACCCGTAGGCGCAGGGAACCCCACCATAACATCTTTAATGGCCTCAGAAAGGCCATCTCTGAACTTTGCAGCCAGGGCGCACTCATTCCACTGAGTAAGCACTGACCATTTCCAAAATTTTTGACAATATATTTCTGCTTCATCTTGCCCCTGAGAGAGAGCTAATAAAGCTTTTTCAGCCTGAATCTCCTGGTTAGGTTCCTCATAGAGCAAACCCAATGCCAGAAAAAACGCATCCACATTAAGCAACGCAGGATCCCCTGCTGCCAATGCAAATGCCCAATTTTGAGGGTCACCCCGCAGGAAAGATATAATAATCTTAACCTGCTGAGCAGGGTCTCCAGAAGAGCGAGATTTCAAAGAAAGAAACAGCTTGCAATTGTTCCTAAAATTCAGAAAACTAGATCTATCTCCAGCAAAGAACTCTGGAATAGGAATTCTAGGTTCAGACATAGAAGAATGTACAACAAAATGTTGTATATTTTGAACCTTAGCAGCAAGATTATTCAAGCTGGAAGCTAAACTCTAAACGTCCATGATAAACAGCTAAGGTCAGAGCCATTCAAGGATTAAGAGGAGGAAAAAAAAATAAAAAATCAGCCAGGCTGCAATTAAGGCTAGGCGGCAACCTCAGAGGAGAGAAAAAAAAAAAAAAACTTCCTCAGACTACTTTTCCTCCTACTTCAGCCCAAACATTTTGGCCGGCTATACTGTCATGATTCCAATGGCAGGGAATCACAAAAGGACAAGCACCAACGAGCTCTAGGGTGATGGAACCTCAGCTGACCGCGACCCTAAACCTGAACACACAAATAACAATAGCCGGGGAACGTGCCTACGTTGATCCTAGACGTCTCGCACCAGCCGAAGATCTAACTTCCCCTATTAGAAGAAACACAGACCTCTCTTGCCTCCAGAGAAATACCCCACAGAAATAGCAGCCCCCCACATATAATGACGGTGAAATGAGAGGAAGGCACATACACAGTATGAAAACAGATTCAGCAAAATGAGGCCCGCTAAAACTAGATAGCAGAGGATACAAAAGTAAACTGCGCGGTCAGCAAAAAACCCTTCAAAAAACCATCCTGCAATTACTTGAACTCATGTTCCAACTCATGGAACATGAGGAGCAATTACAGCCCACTAGAGCAACCAGCAGCAAGAAACAATTATATGCAAGCTGGACAAGACAAAAATAAAGCAAAACGTGGAACAAGAAAATCAAAAACTTAGCTTGTCCTGAAGATTACTGAAGACAGAAGCTGAGGTAACAAAACACTCTGATAACCTTGATAGCCGGCGGGGAAATGACAAGAAAGCCCGGTTAAATAGGAAACTCCCAAATCCTAATAGAACAGGTGGACACCAGAGACAGCAGAACACAAATCACCCAGTACCATCAGTAACCACCAGAGGGAGCCCAAAAACAGAACTCACAACAATCTATATTGGTATTATTGTTGTATTTTCATACATTTTTTATTATTTGTAATTTGTGTGCATTGTATTTGTATTTATTTTTCATTATTTGTTTGTATTATTTGTTGTATGCAGGTGGGATTTAGTTAGATTGGCTATATACTAATCTATACTTGTAGTTGCATATGTTCTTTCCTTTTTTGTATCTATAATATAACGCTGGGAGCGTCACTCTGTCCGAAGCCTTTATAGACTGCGCAAGCGCAAGCGCCGGCGCAGTCTGGCCCCCACAGAGTGACACTCCCAGGAGATCGCGGTATGCGTAAGCACTGAACGCATACCGCGATCTCCACCGGAGAGTCAGGGACCTCCAGGAGGGTAAGTATATTCACCTTTCCCCATTCCAGCGCTGCGTGCGGCTCCGTCTCCCGGGTCCTCTGCTGTGACAGTTCAGAGGGCGCGATGACGCGCTTAATGCGCGCTGGCGCCGCCCTCTGACTTACCAGTCACAGGCAGAGGAGCCGGAGTGTGTCTTCAAGAAAATGGCGCTGGAAAGCGCCGACTGCGCAGGCGCCGATTCCTGATGCCGGAATCGGCGCCTGCGCAGTTCGCGCTTTCCAGCGCCCTTTTCTTGAAGACACACTGCAAATGTGTCTTCAAGAAAAGGGCGCCGGAAAGCGCGGACTGCGCAGGCGCCGATTCCGGCAGCAGGAGGACGAAGAAAATGGGCGGAAAGGAATGGCGTAAGTAACAAATTGCTGTGGCATGAAGCTGTGGCACTTCATGCCACAGCAATTTGTTATTTACGCCACCTGATTCCTTTCCGCCGCCATTTTCTTGGTCCTGCTGCCGGAATCGGCGCCTGCACAGTCCGCGCTTTCCGGCGCCATTTTCTTGAAGACACACTGCAGTGTGTCTTCAAGAAAATGGCACTGGAAAGCGCGGACTGCGCAGGCGCCGATTCCGCCAGCAGGAGGACCAAGAAAATGGCGGCGGAAAGGAATCAGGTGGCGCAAGTAACAAATTGCTGTGGCATGAGGCTGTGGCACTTCATGCCACAGCTATTTGTTACTTACGCCACCTGATACGGGGCATATACTATGGAGCATCTTATGGAGCAGCGTATGGGGCATATGGATGTGAGCAGCAAATTAAAGAACGGTGCCGCAGGATGAGAGCAGCACATGACAGAACGGGGGCGCAGGATGGGAGCAGCATATGACAGAACAGGGGTGCAGGATGGCAGCAGCACATGACAGAACGGGGGCGCAGGATGGGAGCAGCACATGACAGGATGGGAGCAGCAAATGACAGAATGGGGGCGCAGGATGGGAGCAGCACATGACAGAACGGGGCGCAGGATGGGAGCAGCACATGACAGAACTGGGGCGCAGGATGGGAGCAGCACATGACAGAATGGGGGCGCAAGATGGGAGCAGCACATGACAGAATGGGGGCGCAGGATGGGAGCAGCACATGACAGAACGGGGGTGCAGGATGGGAGCAGCACATGACAGAACGGGGGCGCAGGATGGGAGCAGCACATGACAGAACGGGGGCGCAGGATGGGAGCAGCACATGACAGGATGGGAGCAGCAAATGACAGAATGGAGGCGCAGGATGGTAGCAGCACATGACAGAACGGGGGCGCAGGATGGGAGCAGCACATGACAGAATGGGGATTGTTATGATACGGTGGTCTAGGAGCAACATGGAACGAGCTCTGAAGGAAGTGGTAACTGTACTGACCGCAGTCCCTAAGCTCAACACAACACTAGAAGTAGCCGTGGAATGCTCCTAACTCCCTAGGCATCTCGTCACAGCCTAAGAGCTAACTACCCCTAAAGAAAGAAGCAGGAAAACTATCTTGCCTCAGAGAAAATCCCCAAAGGATAGATTAGCCCCCCACAAATAATGACTGTGAGTGGAGAGGGAAAAGACATACACAGAATGAAACCAGGATGAGCACAGGAGGCCAGTCTAGCTACATAGATAGGACAGGATGCGGTCAGTATAAAACACTACAAAAATCCACGCAGAGTTTCCAAAAAACTCCACACCTGACTAAAGGTGTAGAGGGCAAATCTGCCTCCCAGAGCTTCCAGCAAGACAGAATTAATTCACACTGATAAGCTGGACAAACATAGAAAGCACAGAATGGATAAAGGTACCATCACACTAGATGATATCGCTAGCGATCCGTGACGTTGCAGCGTCCTCGCTAGCGATATCGTCCAGTGTGACAGGCAGCAGCGATCAGGCCCCTGCTGTGATGTCGCTGGTCGGGGAAGAAAGTCCAGAACTTTATTTGGTCGCTGGACTCCCCGTAGACATCGCTGAATCGGCGTGTGTGACACCGATTCAGCGATGTCTTCACTGGTAACCAGGGTAAACATCGGGTAACTAAGCGCAGGGCCACGCTTAGTAACCCGATGTTTACCCTGGTTACCATCCTAAAAGTTAAAAAAAACAAACACTACATACTTACCTACAGCAGTCTGTCCTCCAGCGCTGTGCTCTGCACTCCTCCTGTACTGGCTGTGAGCGTCGGTCAGCCGGAAAGCAAAGCAGTGACGTCACCGCTCTGCTTTCCGGCCGCTGTGCTCACACAGACAGTACAGGAGGAGTGCAGAGCACAGCGCTGGAGGACAGACGGCTGTAGGTAAGTATGTAGTGTTTGTTTTTTTTTACTTTTAGGATGGTAACCAGGGTAAACATCGGGTTACTAAGCGCGGCCCTGCGCTTAGTTACCCGATGTTTACCCTGGTTACCGGCATCGTTGGTCGCTGGAGAGTGGTCTGTGTGACAGCTCTCCAGCGACCAAACAGCGACGCTGCAGTGATCCGGATCGTTGTCGGTATCGCTGCAGCGTCGCTAAGTGTGACGGTACCTTAAGTCCACAATCTATGGACAGAAAAGAGCAAGCAAAAACTTAGCTTAGCTGAACTGGTCAGGATAACAGGGAACTCCAAAGGGATGTGAATCTAACCAGGAACCATTTACAAGTGGCACTCGCTGAAGAAAGAGCCAGACCTAAATAGCCGAGCAGAAGAGAAGATAAGTGGAGGCAGCTGATGACAGCTAACTCCAAGGAGCAGCCATACCACTAGAAACCACAAGAGGGAGCCCAAGAGCAGAACTCACAAAAGTGCCACTTACAACCACCGGAGTGAGACCAAGAGCGGAATTCACAACAGGGGATGCAGGATGGAGCAGCACATGACAGGATGGGGACGCAGGATGGAGCAGCACATGACAGGATGGGGACGCAGGATGGAGCAGCACATGACAGGATGGGGACGCAGGATGGAGCAGCACATGACAGGATGGGGACGCAGGATGGAGCAGCACATGACAGGATGGAGACCATATACCAATATAAATGCTCGCCACCCGGGCGTAGAACGGGTTCAATAGCTAGTTATATTATATGGGGCAATGGCGATTGTGTAACTATATATCCTCGGGCGCCGCAGTAATTCACTATATAATGTGGGTTCTATTAGAATTATATGTTTCCCTCTGTGGCCCCGTCCTTCTCCCTGTTTGTTCTTTCTGTACTCCTATTACCCTGTTGTGTCCGCGCAGGCGCTGCTCCTGTAGGCTGCTGGCAGCGGCGTTTCCGTCGCCATGGGATACCGGATCACGTGGGCCCACGTGTTTCCGGTTCCGGTTGGCGGCGTGATCGCCGTGGTTGGCAACGGCCGCTGATGTCGACATCCTCGCTGCCGCATGGGGCTGCATCACATATTTTATGCGTGTTTCCGGCTCCGGCGGGTGGGGGTGGCGCCGCGGTCGGCGGCATCTGCAGGTGCCGCATCTATATGGAGGTAATTACCTCTGGGCTTGGCCCTGTGTGTGTATATATAGGTGGCTGATTTTGTTTGTCCCCTACGCCCCCTGAGGAAGGAGCTGGTCTGTAGCTCCGAAACGCGCGTTGGGGTGGGCTCTGGGTCCCCCATTGCTGTACATACCAGGTAATGCATGTTATTCTGCTCTGTTATACTTTTACCTACTGGATATCGGGTCATAGTACCAGTGTTCACTATATCTCTTGCCCATAGTTATGGATTGATATCCTGTAATATTTGAGTATGGTGTGTTTCGGCTATTGGTGGTGCCTTGGGCCCTTTGTTCTATGTACTGCCACTTAGTGCTTTACCGTCCATACTTGTGTCCCTCTGGACCTGTTCCTATGGATTGATTTTAATGTATATAAATAAAGGTAATTTTTTATGGGATTAATCTGCTTTTTGTGGTGATTAGGATAACATATATACAATACTGCATATTCATTATAGCATTACGTGAGCCCCTGGAGATCACTGCGCAAACTATCAATATTGCTGGGATGCTCCAAGGCCCACTATTTACTAATGATATATACCAAACTAACTAGGCACACAATTGGGGAAATGTCTTGGTCATAATCATATTCAATTATTTAACTTGGCTATTGACTCCACCCCTATTAATGGCAATAATTTTTTTAGGGTCTCCTGTGAATGAGCATACAATTAGTGACCTTATATAGCCATTGATATTATTAGCATATAAGCAGATAGTGAAAGTCTCCCCAGCCTTGAATGGTGAAGGAGGCACTTTAAGCCCAACCTTTGGTGTCCTTCTACTCGATCCTCTGGTGATCCATTACATAAACACCCTATGCGTTTCGTTGGTTAAAGTCATCAGGGCAGAGACCTCAAATACCTCACATACTATAGCTGAGTGCCAGACAGAGTGCCGGCGTATATGACAGAAAATACCCAAAGTGACATCATTCTAAATATTACACTCCTTAAGGTGCTCAAAACCACATTCAAGAAGTTTAATAACCCTTCATGCGTTTCACAGGAAGTAATGGAATGTGTAAGGAAAAAATAAACATATAACTTTTTTTCACAAATTTTCCTTTAGACGCAATTTTTTTTTTTTTTTTAACTTTCTGAAGGATAACAGGACAAATTGCATTATGCAACTTGTTAGGAGAGATTGAATGAGTACGCCACACTTGCGAGTTTTACGGACGTAAGAGCGCAGAAACTACGTCCGTAAAACTCGCAAAAAATACGGCACAATTATTCTCTATGCCCCTGCTCCTATCTGCCGTATTAAACTGATCCATATTATACGGCTTTCTACGGCCGTAGAAAATCGCAGCATGCTGCGTTTGTCACCGTACTGCGCAAGAAATACGCCAATGAAAGTCTATGGAAGCGTGAAAAATACGGATTACACACGGACAAGCAGTGTGACTTGCGAAAAATACGCAGCGGTGTTAGAGAGAAAAGCCGGTAATTCATTGCGGTGTGCAGTAAAATCACACTGACAGCTTCCAGTCCAATAGGTAGAATAAATGTGTACACATAGAATAGGTATATATATATATATAGGTATATTATTATTATTATTATTATTATTATATATATATATATATATTAATATTTATTCCAGCGCTATACAGCTTGAAAGCCGGTAATTCAATTACCGGCTTTTTCTTTCTCCTTCCTAAACCCGACATGATTTGAGACATGGTTTACATACAATAAACGATGTCTTCTCTCCATTTTTTTTGCAGATTCCACACTACTAATGTCAGTAGTGTGTATCTGCAAAATTTGGCCGTTCTATCTACTAAATTAAAGGGTTAAATGGCGGAAAAAATTGGCGTGGGCTGCCGCGCAATTTTCTCCGCCAGAGTAGTAAAGCCAGTGACTGAGGGCAGATATTAATAGCCTGGAGAGGGTCCATGGTTATTGACCCCCCCTGGCTAAAGACATCTGCCCCCAGCCACCCCAGAAAAGGCACATCTGAAAGATGCGCCTATTCTGGCACTTGGCAACTCTCTTCCCATTCCCGTGTAGCGGTGGGATATGGGGTAATGAAGGGTTAATGTCACCTTGCTATTGTAAGGTGACATTAAGCCAAATTAATAATGGAGAGGCGTCAATTATGACACCTATCCATTATTAATCCAATTGTAGTAAAGGGTTAAATAAAACACAAACACATTATTTAAAATTATTTTAATTAAATAAAAACAAAGGTTGTTGGAATATTTTATTCTACGCTCAATCCATCTGAAGACCCTCGTTCTGTAACAAAAAAAACATAATAAACCAACAATATCCTTACCCTCCGCAGATCTGTAACGTCCAACGATGTAAATCCATCTGAAGGGGTTAAAATAATTTGCATCCACGAGCTTTGCTAATGCAATGATGCTCATGGCTGCAAAAACCCCGGAAAATGAAGGTAAAGTAGGTCAATGACCTATATTTACCTGCATTTGCGGTGAGGCGCCCTCTGCTGGCTGTTCCTAGATCGTGGGAACTTTCCTAGAAAGCTCCCAGGCTCGAGTTCATAAGAGGCGCCCTCTGCTGGTTGTCCTCATATGATCTCGAGCCTGGGAGCTTTCTAGGAAAGTTCCCACGATCTAGGAACAACCAGCAGAGGGCGCCTCACCGCAAATGAAGGTAAATATAGGTCATTGACCTACTTTACCTTCATTTTCCGGGGTTTTTGCAGCCATGAGCATCATTGCATTAGCAAAGCTCGTGGATGCAAATTATTTTAACCCCTTCAGATGGATCTGCATCGTTGGACCTTACAGATCCTCGGAAGGTATGTATATTGTTGGTTTATTATTATTTTTTATTTACAGAGCGAGGGTCTTCAGTGAGTGGATTGAGAGTAGAATAAATTAATACAACAGCCTTTGTGATTTTTTCAATAAATTAATTTTTAATAATGTGTGTGTGTTTTTTTATTTAACCCTTTACTAGTATTGGATTAATAATGGATAGGTGTCATATTTGACGCCTCTCCATTATTAATTTGGCTTAATGTCACCTTACAATAGCAAGGTGACATTAACCCTCCATTACCCCATATCCCACCGCTACACGGGAATGGGAAGAGAGTGGCCAAGTGCCAGAATAGGCGCATCTTCCAGATGTGCCTTTTCTGGGGTGGCTGGGGGCAGATGTTTTTAGCCAGGGGCGGGGGGGGGGGGGGCAATAACCATGGACCCTCTCCAGGCTATTAATATCTGCCCTCAGTCACTGGCTTTACTACTCTGGTGGAGAAAATTGTGCGGGAGCCCACGCCAATTTTTTCCGCCATTTAACCCTTTAATTTACTAGCTAGAACGGCCAAATTTTGCATAGACACACTACTGACATTAGTAGTGTGGAATATGCAAAAAAATGGGGATATGAGATGGTTTACTGTATGTAAACCATGTCTCATATCATGTCGGGTTTAGGAAGGAGAAAGCAAAAGCCGGTAATTGAATTACCGGCTTTCTGCTATCTCGCGCTGTATGAAGCAATAATATATATACATATATGTGTCTACTGATAGATATATATATATATATATATATATATATATATATATATATATATATACACAGAGAGAGAGAGACAGTATATATGTTTTTTTTTTTTTAACACATGGATCCCTTGTATAGCCGTATGTCGGTTTTGCAAGCCTGCGCTAGAAACACGCATTACGGCTGCCATACGGATTACATACGGAGGATGCCATGCGCAAAAAACGGTGACACACCCTGCCTACGGAGGAGCTACGGACCACTATTTTCGGGACTTTTCAGCGTATTACGGCCGTAATATACGGACCGTATTTTCATACGCTGTGTGTGACGCCGGCCGTAGTGTTTGGAGAACCCAAAGTGGCACCATTTTGGAAACTAGACCCCTTAGGGAACTTATCTAGATTTGTGGTGAGCACCTTGAACCCCCAGATGCTTCATTAAAGTTTATAACGTTGAGTCGTGAAAATAAAAAAAAAATCTAATTTTTCCTACAAAAACTTTTTTTTGCCCCAAATTTTGCATTTTCACAAGTGTAACAGGATAAAATAGACCACAAAATGTTTTGTACAATTTCTCCATAGTAAACATACACCCCATATGTTGTCAAACACTACTTTTGAGGCACACTGCAAAGCTCAGGGTGCTATGTCAAATTGGCAGTGCCCTTGAGGTGCCAGAATCCCCCATAAGTGCCCCCATTTTACAAACTACACCTCTCAATGAATTAATCTAGGGATGCAGTTATCATATTGACATCACAGGTGTATGACAGACTTTTATACCATTGGACAGAGAAGAAGGAATCATTTACATTTTTACCACCAAGATTGTGCGTTAGCTCCAAATTTTACATTTTCATGCTGGGAAATGGGTAAAAATTGCACCAAAATTTGTCACCAAATTCCTGCTGAATGTAGAAATAGTAACATAGTAACATAGTTAGTAAGGCCGAAAAAAGACATTTGTCCATCCAGTTCAGCCTATATTCCATCATAATAAATCCCCAGATCTACGTCCTTCTACAGAACCTAATAATTGTATGATACAATATTGTTCTGCTCCAGGAAGACATCCAGGCCTCTCTTGAACCCCTCGACTGAGTTCGCCATCACCACCTCCTCAGGCAAGCAATTCCAGATTCTCACTGCCCTAACAGTAAAGAATCCTCTTCTATGTTGGTGGAAAAACCTTCTCTCCTCCAGACGCAAAGAATGCCCCCTTGTGCCCGTCACCTTCCTTGGTATAAACAGATCCTCAGCGAGATATTTGTATTGTCCCCTTATATACTTATACATGGTTATTAGATCGCCCCTCAGTCGTCTTTTTTCTAGACTAAATAATCCTAATTTCGCTAATCTATCTGGGTATTGTAGTTCTCCCATCCCCTTTATTAATTTTGTTGCCCTCCTTTGTACTCTCTCTAGTTCCATTATATCCTTCCTGAGCACCGGTGCCCAAAACTGGACACAGTACTCCATGTGCGGTCTAACTAGGGATTTGTACAGAGGCAGTATAATGCTCTCATCATGTGTATCCAGAACTCTTTTAATGCACCCCATGATCCTGTTTGCCTTGGCAGCTGCTGCCTGGCACTGGCTGCTCCAGGTAAGTTTATCATTAACTAGGATCCCCAAGTCCTTCTCCCTGTCAGATTTACCCAGTGGTTTCCCATTCAGTGTGTAATGGTGATATTGATTCCTTCTTCCCATGTGTATAACCTTACATTTATCATTGTTAAACCTCATCTGCCACCTTTCAGCCCAAGTTTCCAACTTATCCAGATCCATCTGTAGCAGAATACTATCTTCTCTTGTATTAACTGCTTTACATAGTTTTGTATCATCTGCAAATATCGATATTTTACTGTGTAAACCTTCTACCAGATCATTAATGAATATGTTGAAGAGAACAGGTCCCAATACTGACCCCTGCGGTACCCCACTGGTCACAGCGACCCAGTTAGAGACTATACCATTTATAACCACCCTCTGCTTTCTATCACTAAGCCAGTTACTAACCCATTTACACACATTTTCCCCCAGACCAAGCATTCTCATTTTGTGTACCAACTGTTATGGCTGGCAATCAGGCAACACAGCGTGCAGTAATCAGCGCACATACAGAGATCTGGCAATAACCAAAAACAATAGGACAAGCTCTGAGACGTGGAATCTCTGTAGACTGCAGTACCTGATCTATCCTCACACAACTATAAGCAGCAGTGGATTGCGCCTAACAACTACCTATGCAACTCGGCACTGCCTGAGGAGCTGACTAGCCTGAAGATAGAAATACAAGCCTGACTTACCTCAGAGAAATACCCCAAAGGAATAGGCAGCCCCCCACATATAATGACTGTTAGCAAGATGAAAAGACAAACGTAGGAATGAAATAGATTCAGCAAAGTGAGGCCCGATATTCTAGACAGAGCGAGGATAGCAAAGAGAACTATGCAGTCTACAAAAAACCCTAAAACGAAAACCACGCAAAGGGGCAAAAAGACCCACCGTGCCGAACTAACAGCACGGCGGTGCACCCCTTTGCTTCTCAGAGCTTCCAGCAAAAGTTAATAGCAAGCTGGACAGAAAAAACAGAAAACAAACTAGAAGCACTTATCTAGCAGAGCAGCAGGCCCAAGGAAAGATGCAGTAGCTCAGATCCAACACTGGAACATTGACAAGGAGCAAGGAAGACAGACTCAGGTGGAGCTAAATAGCAAGGCAGCCAACGAGCTCACCAAAACACCTGAGGGAGGAAGCCCAGAGACTGCAATACCACTTGTGACCACAGAAGTGAACTCAGCCACAGAATTCACAACAGTACCCCCCCCTTGAGGAGGGGTCACCGAACCCTCACCAGAACCCCCAGGCCGACCAGGATGAGCCACATGAAAGGCACGAACAAGATCTGGGGCATGGACATCAGAGGCAAAAACCCAGGAATTATCTTCCTGAGCATAACCCTTCCATTTGACCAGATACTGGAGTTTCCGTCTAGAGACACGAGAATCCAAAATCTTCTCAACAACGACCTATGGAATACATTATGTATGGAAAAGGAGACTGGGAGGGTCAGACGAAAAGACACCGGATTGAGAATCTCAGAAATCCTATACGGACCAATAAAACGAGGTTTAAATTTAGGAGAGGAAACCTTCATAGGAATATGACGAGAAGATAACCAAACCAGATCCCCAACACGAAGTCGGGGTCCCACACGGCGTCTGCGATTAGCGAAAAGCTGAGCCTTCTCCTGGGACAAGGTCAAATTGTCCACCACCTGAGTCCAGATCTGCTGCAACCTGTCCACCACAGAATCCACACCAGGACAGTCCGAAGACTCAACCTGTCCTGAAGAGAAACGAGGATGGAACCCAGAATTGCAGAAAAATGGAGAGACCAAGGTAGCCGAGCTGGCCCGATTATTAAGGGCGAACTCAGCCAACGGCAAAAATGACACCCAATCATCCTGGTCAGCGGAAACAAAACATCTCAGATATGTTTCCAAGGTCTGATTAGTTCGTTCGGTCTGGCCATTAGTCTGAGGATGGAAGGCCGAGGAGAAAGATAGGTCAATGCCCATCCTACCACAAAAGGCTCGCCAGAACCTCGAGACAAACTGGGAACCTCTGTCAGAAACAATATTCTCAGGAATGCCATGTAAACGAACCACATGCTGGAAGAACAAAGGCACCAAATCAGAGGAGGAAGGCAATTTAACCAAGGGCACCAGATGGACCATTTTAGAAAAGCGATCACAGACCACCCAAATGACCGACATTTTTTGAGAAACAGGAAGGTCAGAAATGAAATCCATCGAAATATGTGTCCAAGGCCTCTTCGGGACCGGCAAGGGCAAAAGCAACCCACTGGCACGTGAACAGCAGGGCTTAGCCCTAGCACAAATTCCACAGGACTGCACAAAAGCACGCACATCCCGTGACAGAGATGGCCACCAGAAGGATCTAGCAACCAACTCCCTGGTACCAAAGATTCCTGGATGACCGGCCAGCACCGAACAATGAAGTTCAGAGATAACTTTACTAGTCCACCTATCAGGGACGAACAGTTTCTCGGCCGGACAACGATCAGGTTTATTAGCCTGAAATTTCTGCAACACTCTCCGCAAATCAGGGGAGATGGCAGACACAATGACTCCTTCCTTGAGGATACTCGCCGGCTCAGATAACCCCGGAGAGTCGGGCACAAAACTCCTAGACAGAGCATCCGCCTTCACATTTTTAGAGCCCGGAAGGTATGAAACCACAAAATCAAAACGAGCAAAAAATAACAACCAACGGGCCTGTCTAGGATTCAAGCGCTTGGCAGACTCAAGATAAGTAAGGTTCTTATGATCAGTCAAAACCACCACGCGATGCTTAGCACCCTCAAGCCAATGACGCCACTCCTCGAATGCCCACTTCATGGCCAGCAACTCTCGGTTGCCCACATCATAATTACGCTCAGCAGCAGAAAATTTCCTGGAAAAGAAAGCACATGGTTTGAACACTGAGCAACCAGAACCTCTCTGTGACAAAACCGCCCCTGCACCAATCTCAGAAGCATCAACCTCGACCTGGAACGGAAGAGAAACATCAGGTTGACACAACACAGGGGCACAGCAAAAACGACGCTTCAACTCCTGAAAAGCTTCCACGGCAGCAGAAGACCAATTAACCAAATCAGCACCCTTCTTGGTCAAATCGGTCAATGGTCTGGCAATGCTAGAAAAATTACAGATGAAGCGACGATAAAAATTAGCAAAGCCCAGGAATTTCTGCAGACTTTTTAGAGATGTCGGCTGAGTCCAATCCTGGATGGCCTGAACCTTAACCGGATCCATCTCGATAGTAGAAGGGGTAAAGATGAACCCCAAAAATGAAACTTTCTGCACACCGAAGAGACACTTTGATCCCTTCACGAACAAGGAATTAGCACGCAGTACCTGGAAAACCATTCTGACTTGCTTCACATGAGACTCCCAGTCATCAGAGAAGATCAAAATGTCATCCAAGTAAACAATCAAGAATTTATCCAGATACTCACGGAAAATGTCATGCATAAAAGACTGAAAAACAGATGGAGCATTGGCAAGTCCAAACGGCATCACCAGATACTCAAAATGACCCTCGGGCGTATTAAATGCCGTTTTCCATTCATCTCCTTGCCTGATTCTCACCAGATTATACGCACCACGAAGATCTATCTTGGTGAACCAACTAGCCCCCTTAATCCGAGCAAACAAGTCAGAAATCAATGGCAAGGGATACTGAAACTTAACAGTGATCTTATTAAGAAGGCGGTAATCAATACACGGTCTTAGCGAACCATCCTTCTTGGCTACAAAAAAGAACCCTGCTCCCAATGGTGACGACGATGGGCGAATATGTCCCTTCTCCAGGGACTCCTTCACATAACTGCGCATAGCGGTGTGTTCAGGTACGGACAAATTAAATAAACGACCCTTAGGGAATTTACTACCAGGAATCAAATCGATAGCACAATCACAATTCCTATGCGGAGGTAGGGCATCAGACTTGGACTCTTCAAATACATCCTGAAAGTCCGACAAGAACTCTGGGATGTCAGAAGGAATGGATGACGAAATAGACAAAAATGGAACATCACCATGTACTCCCTGACAACCCCAGCTGGTTACCGACATAGAGATCCAATCCAATACTGGATTATGGGTTTGTAGCCATGGCAACCCCAACACGACCACATCATGCAAATTATGCAGTACCAGAAAGCGAATAACTTCCTGATGTGCAGGAGCCATGCACATGGTCAGCTGGGCCCAGTACTGAGGCTTATTCTTGGCCAAAGGTGTAGCATCAATTCCTCTCAACGGAATAGGACACCGCAAAGGCTCCAAGAAAAATCCACAACGTTTAGCATAATCCAAATCCATCAGATTCAGGGCAGCGCCTGAATCCACAAACGCCATGACAGAATACGATGACAAAGAGCACATTAAGGTAATGGACAAAAGGAATTTGGACTGTACAGTACCAATAACGGCAGAGCTATCGAACCGCCTAGTGCGTTTAGGACAATTAGAAATAGCATGAGTAGAATCACCACAATAGAAACACAGTCTGTTCAGACGTCTGTGTTCTTGCCGTTCTACTTTAGTCATAGTCCTGTCGCACTGCATAGGCTCAGGTTTACTCTCAGACAATACCGCCAGATGGTACACAGATTTACGCTCGCGCAAGCGACGACCGATCTGAATGGCCAAGGACATGGACTCATTCAAACCAGCAGGCATAGGAAATCCCACCATTACATCCTTAAGAGCTTCAGAGAGACCCTTTCTGAACAAAGCCGCTAGTGCAGATTCATTCCACAGAGTGAGTACTGACCACTTTCTAAATTTCTGACAATATACTTCTATATCATCCTGACCCTGGCATAAAGCCAGCAGATTTTTCTCAGCCTGATCCACTGAATTAGGCTCATCGTAAAGCAATCCCAGCGCCTGGAAAAATGCATCAACATTACTCAATGCAGAATCTCCTGGTGCAAGAGAAAACGCCCAGTCCTGTGGGTCGCCGCGCAAAAAAGAAATAATAATCAAAACCTGTTGAATAGGATTACCAGAAGAATGAGGTTTCAAGGCCAAAAATAGCTTACAATTATTTCTGAAGCTCAGGAACTTAGTTCTGTCACCAAAAAACAAATCAGGAATCGGAATTCTTGGTTCTAGCATCGATTTCTGATCAATAGTATCTTGAATCTTTTGTACATTTACAACGAGATTATCCATTGAGGAGCACAGAGCCTGAATATCCATGTCCACAGCTGTGTCCTGAAGCACTCTAATGTCTAGGGGAAAAAAAAGACTGAAGACAGAGCTAAGAAAAAAAAATGATGTCAGGATTTCTTTTTTCCCTCTATTGGGAATCATTGGTGGGGCTCCTTGTACTGTTATGGCTGGCAATCAGGCAACACAGCGTGCAGTAATCAGCGCACATACAGAGATCTGGCAATAACCAAAAACAATAGGACAAGCTCTGAGACGTGGAATCTCTGTAGACTGCAGTACCTGATCTATCCTCACACAACTATAAGCAGCAGTGGATTGCGCCTAACAACTACCTATGCAACTCGGCACTGCCTGAGGAGCTGACTAGCCTGAAGATAGAAATACAAGCCTGACTTACCTCAGAGAAATACCCCAAAGGAATAGGCAGCCCCCCACATATAATGACTGTTAGCAAGATGAAAAGACAAACGTAGGAATGAAATAGATTCAGCAAAGTGAGGCCCGATATTCTAGACAGAGCGAGGATAGCAAAGAGAACTATGCAGTCTACAAAAAACCCTAAAACGAAAACCACGCAAAGGGGCAAAAAGACCCACCGTGCCGAACTAACAGCACGGCGGTGCACCCCTTTGCTTCTCAGAGCTTCCAGCAAAAGTTAATAGCAAGCTGGACAGAAAAAACAGAAAACAAACTAGAAGCACTTATCTAGCAGAGCAGCAGGCCCAAGGAAAGATGCAGTAGCTCAGATCCAACACTGGAACATTGACAAGGAGCAAGGAAGACAGACTCAGGTGGAGCTAAATAGCAAGGCAGCCAACGAGCTCACCAAAACACCTGAGGGAGGAAGCCCAGAGACTGCAATACCACTTGTGACCACAGAAGTGAACTCAGCCACAGAATTCACAACAACCAACCTCTTGTGCGGCACGGTATCAAACGCTTTGGAAAAATCGAGATATACCACGTCCAATGACTCACCGTGGTCCAGCCTATAGCTTACCTCTTCATAAAAACTGATTAGATTGGTTTGACAGGAGCGATTTCTCATAAACCCATGCTGATATGGAGTTAAACAGTTATTCTCATTGAGATAATCCAGAATAACATCCCTCAGAAACCCTTCAAATATTTTACCAACAATAGAGGTTAGACTTACTGGCCTATAATTTCCAGGTTCACTTTTAGAGCCCTTTTTGAATATTGGCACCACATTTGCTATGCGCCAGTCCTGCGGAACAGACCCTGTCGCTATAGAGTCCCTATAAATAAGAAATAATGGTTTATCTATTACATTACTTAGTTCTCTTAGTACTCGTGGGTGTATGCCATCCGGACCCGGAGATTTATCTATTTTGATCTTATTTAGCCGGTTTCGCACCTCTTCTTGGGTTAGATGGGTGACCCTTAATATAGGGTTTTCATTGTTTCTTGGGATTTCACCTAGCATTTCATTTTCCACCGTGAATACCGTGGAGAAGAAGGTGTTTAGTATGTTAGCTTTTTCCTCGTCATCTACAACCATTCTTTCCTCACTATTTTTTAAGGGGCCTACATTTTCAGTTTTTATTCTTTTACTATTGATATAGTTGAAGAACAGTTTGGGATTAGTTTTACTCTCCTTAGCAATGTGCTTCTCTGTTTCCTTTTTGGCAGCTTTAATTAGTTTTTTAGATAAAGTATTTTTCTCCCTATAGTTTTTTAGAGCTTCAATGGTGCCATCCTGCTTTAGTAGTGCAAATGCTTTCTTTTTACTGTTAATTGCCTGTCTTACTTCTTTGTTTAGCCACATTGGGTTTTTCCTATTTCTAGTCCTTTTATTCCCTCAAGGTATGAAACGCTTACAGTGCCTATTTAGGATGTTCTTAAACATTTTCCATTTATTATCTGTATTCTTAATTCTGAGGATATTGTCCCAGTCTACCAGATTAAGGGCATCTCTAAACTGGTCAAACTTTGCCTTCCTAAAGTTCAGTGTTTTTGTGACTCCCTGACAAGTCCCCCTAGTGAAAGACAGGTGAAACTGTACAATATTGTGGTCGCTATTTCCTAGATGCCCGACCACCTGCAGATTTGTTATTCTGTCAGGTCTATTAGATAGTATTAGGTCTAAAAGTGCTGCTCCTCTGGTTGGATTCTGCACCAATTGTGAAAGATAATTTTTCTTGGTTATTAGCAGAAACCTGTTGCCTTTATGGGTTTCACAGGTTTCTGTTTCCCAGTTAATATCCGGGTAGTTAAAATCCCCCATAACCAGGACCTCATTATGGGTTGCAGCTTCATCTATCTGCTTTAGAAGTATATGGCTGTACAGTACTGCTTAGCCACACAGCGAGACTAGGGAATGACAGAGCGCTATTTGCTTCCCGGAGTGCAGACTTTCCTAGAATAGTTTGCGGACTTCATGTAAAGAGCCCTTAAATGCTAGAAAAGCAGAATCCTCCCACAAGTGACCCCATTTTGGAAATAATACCCCTTTGGGAATTTATCTACAGGTGTAGTGACAATTTTGACTTTTGAATGAGGCTTTTTGTTATCTATCACACACTAAAAGATGCTTATTATTGCAAAAACTAGTTTTTGCATCACCATACTTAGACAGTTATAATTTCTCCATATTTCTGTAGACAGTCATGTTATGGCTTTTTTTGACATTTTTTGACCGTTTTTTATTCTGATTTTTTGAGGTAGAATGAACAAAAACCAGCAATTCAAGAATTAGTATATATATATTTTTTGTATTCTGTTCCGGGTGTGGTAAATTGATAAGGCAGCTTTATTCTTCAGGTCAGTACGATTACAGTGATACCACATTTAGATTGTTTTTTACGTTTTGGCGTTTTTACACAAAAAATTATTTTATAAAAAAAATAATTATCTTTGCATCGCTTTATTCTGAGAGCTATAACTTTTTTTTTATTTTTAAACTGGCAGAGCTTTTTCATGGCTTGTGTTTTGCGGGACACGACGACTGTTTCAGTGATACCATTGTTATTTACATTTGTCTTTTCTTTCACGTTTTATTGCACTTTTTGTTCGGTGGTATGATGATAAAGCATAGCTTTTTACCTCTTTTTTTAAATTTTTTTAAGGTGTTCACTGAAAGAGTTATCTAGTGGGACAGTTTTATAGGTCAGTACGTTCCGGACACGGCAATACCAAATATGTGTACTTTTGTACTTTTTTTTGTTAAGTAAATAAATGTATTTATTGGATTAATATTTTGCTCATTTTTTGTTCTTTATTTGGGAATGTATTCTTTATTACTTTTACACTTTTCAATAACTTTTTTTAAAACTTTTTTACATTGTCCCAGGATGGGATGTCACTGTATAGTGACAGATCGCTGATCTGACTGAAAGTCTGCAATGCTTCTGCACTATATTGCATCAGAGCAGTGTTTGACAGGCAGGAGGAGGCATATCAGCTCATGTTCTGAGCAGGCACTCACAGGCCACCTTCCCTGCAGGACCCTGAAGGACCCCGCGGCCATCTTGCGGCCTGAGGTTATCATGGACACGTTGTGCCGATGGAAGCAAAGAGGGAGCTCCCTCCCTTCACGATGCTCCTCAATATTGCTGTCACTATTGACAGAGGCATCAGAGGGGTTAAACATCTGCTATCGGTGCTAGCACAAATCATGGGCATTGCTGCAGGGTGTCAGCTCTCACATAGAGCTGACACCCGATTGTGGTGAGCCTGCTTAATCATGGTGCTGTACCTGTACGGTGGTTTTCGGGAACGCAGTAATACATACGGCGCACGTAGGGAGGGAGATAAAAGGGGCCATTCAAAAGCAATATTGTTTTTCATGCTAAATGTCTTTTTATTTTTACCCTTTAATCACCACAAATGTATTTTTACTGACGTGAGATATAAGAGAATAGCATCCTCCGACAGGTGACAATCCAGCAGCTATCCACTATACCTGACACCCTGCTACATCAGCCACGATCAGTGTTGGCAACGACCATGGCCATTTAACTCCTTATAGATACTGATGTCAATAGTGACTACAGTACCTAAATGGTTAACAGAGTGTGGGGACTCCCTCTTTACACTTATTGGTACCCTGAAATTATGATTGTGTGGTCATGATAGTTGCCATGGCAATTCAATGGCCTTAGAGCAGGGGTGGACAATTAATTTTCACGAGAGGCCACATGAGAGACCATGACCATTGTGGAGGACCAAACTAATAGCTTGAAATTAATTCTACTCAATATTAATTTATTAATATTAATTGTATCACTTAATATTGAGTATAATTAAGTATGCTGACACTCCCCTATATATATCTTTGAACCCCCCCACAGTCCCTTATATACAGCATGAGCCTCACACAGCCCACTACATATGCGGCATGAGCCCCACACAGCCTCCCTATATACGGCATGAGCCCCACACAGCCACCCTAAATGCGGCATGAGCCCCACACAGCCTCCCTATAAATGGCATGAGCCCCACACAGCCACCCTGAATATGGCATAAGTCCCACACAGCCTCCCCATGCACGGCATGAGCCCCACACAGCCTCCCCAAGTACGGCATGAGACCCACACAGCTTCCCCACGTACAACATGAGCCCCACACAGCCTTCCCATGTACAGCATGAGCCCCACACAGCCTCCGTATATAGAGCATGAGCCCCACAGTTTCTCCACATACTGAATGAGGCCCCCAGAGCCTCCCCATATATTGCATGACAATATACAGCCTTCCCATAGCCTCCCCGTGTGCAGCAGGATACCCTCATAGCCTCCTCGTGTGCAGCATGACACCCCCTTAGCCTCGCCATGTGCAGCATGACACAGCCATAGCGTCCCCGTGTGCAGCATAACTCCTCTATAGCCTCCCCGTGTGCAGCATGACGCCCCCAAAACCTCCCCATGTTCACCCCCATAGAATCCCCATGTTCACCCCATAGAATCCCCATGTTCACCCCATAGAATCCCTATGTTCACCCCATAGAATCCCCATGTTCACCCCCATAGAATCCCTATGTTCACCCCCATAGAATCCCCATGATCACCCCCAAAGAATCACCATGTTCACCCCATAGAATACCCATGTTCACACCCATAGAATCCCCATGTTCACCCCATAGAATCCCCATGTTCACCCCATAGAATCCCCATGTTCACCCCCAAAGAATCCCCATGTTCACCCCCATAGAATTCCCATGTTCACCTCATAGAATCTCCATGTTTACCCCCATAGAATCTCCATGTTTACCCTTATAATATCCCCATGTTCACCCCATAGAATCCCCATGTTCACCCCAAAGAATCCCCATGTTCACCCCAAAGAATCCCCATGTTCACCCCATAGAATCCCCATGTTCACCCCCATAGAATTCCCATGTTCACCTCATAGAATCTCCATGTTTACCCCCATAGAATCTCCATGTTTACCCTCATAGAATCTCCATGTTCATACACATGAAAAAAAAAACACCACATACTCACCTCGGTCCGGTTCCCAGGCGCCCTGCTTCTGTTTCTGTCTCCGATGCGCTGACTCTCCGGTGGTACACAGCTGACATGACATCATCGCGTCAGCTGTTTCACATGCTGATTGGTGGAGGAAGTGGCTGGAGACCCCTCCTCCACCAATGCTGACTGGGGAGACAGCGAGCAGGCGGGCACGGTGTGACCCACGGACCTCAGGTTTTCAGCCCCACAGATGTCTCGATGAGACAGCCAAAGGGCTGGATGTGGCCCGCGGGACGCACTTTGCCCAGGTCTGCCTTAGAGTCTTCCAGATACTGTGATCTGTTCAGAAGGTAGAAACATTTTGGTGGTAAACATGCACTTTTTCATTCCTGTCATTATATTTTGAATTAATTTCTGAAATGCGCCTGAAGTGTTAATAAATGACCTTACAGCAATTTTAACCCCTTCATGACCTTGGGATTTTTTGTTTTTCCGTGTTCCTTTTTCGCTCCCCTCCTTCCCAGAGCCATAACTTTTTTATTTTTCCGTCAAATTGGCCATGTGAGGGCTTATTTTTTGCGGGACGAGTTGTACTTTTGAACGACATCATTGGTTTTAGCATGTTGTGTACTAGAAAACGGGAAAAAAATTCCAAGTGCGGTGAAATTGCAAAAAAAGTGCAGTCCCACACTTGTTTTTTGTTTGGCTTTTTTGCTAGGTTCATTAAATGCTAAAAATTACCTGACATTATGATTCTCCAGGTCAGTACGAGTTCATAGACACCTAACATGACTAGGTTATTTTATATCTACATGGTGAAAAAAAATTCCAAACTTTGCTAAAAAAAAAAAAAAAAAAAAAAAAATTGTGCCATTTCCGATACTCGTAGCGTCTCCATTTTTCATGATCTGGGGTCGGTTGAGGGCTTATTTTTTGCGTGCCGAGATGACGTTTTTAATGATAGCATTTTGGTGCAGATAGGTTCTTTTGATCGCCCGTTATTGCATTTTAATGCAATGTCGCGGCGACCAAAAAAACGTAATTCAAAACAGCTGACATGTCCCGGCTTTGGTACGGGCTCACCACGGAGCCCTGCATCAAAGCGGGGCTTCTGACCTCAGACGTACTATCCCGTCCGAGGTCAGAAAGGGGTTAAAGAGGACCTGTCACCTGAATTTGACGGGACCGGTTTTTGGTCATATGGGCGGAGTTTTTGGGTGTTTGATTCACCCTTTCCTTACCTGCTGGCTGCATGCTGGCTGCAATATTGGATTGAAGTTCATTCTATGTCCTCCGTGAAATCCATGTGAAATCCAAGCTCTGGCGCCAGTGCTCCAGAGCGGAGCGTGCAGCTCCATGTGTTGCTATGCGGCCGCACGCTCCGCTCTGGAGTGCTGGTGCCAGAGCTTGGATTTCACATGCGAGACACGGACGTGTTTCTCACATGAGTGATCCCGGCCTTAGAATCAGGCTACCATCTAGTAAAATATAATGTGCCAGAAAAAGCATTCCAGAGTTATTACTACATAAAGTGACACTGGTCAGATTTTAAAAATGTGGTATCGTCATTAAGGGGATAATATTTTTGTTTATTTTTTTAATATAGTTTAAAAAGTACATTCCCTTTCCTCTCTAATCTAACTGCTCTATTTTATTTTTTCCTATTTTACTTTTTAATGATTCTTCATTTGAGAATCCCCAGTACATATGGGGATACTCAACAGGACATCATCGGGGGCCGAGACCAGCTCCACCCCTTTAACAGAGGTCACTTTCGGGCACTGGGACTGGAATCTGCTTGGTCCTTCTCTTTTTACAATGAACACTTACAGTGCTCTCTTGCCAACTCCTTACTTTTCATTATAGCTAGCGAGGGAGTGCACTGTCACTGTGCATTAATAGTAGTATTGCACTGTGACAAGATCCTATTGAGCATATGTTGGAATTGACAAAGGACGCATGCATGCTCAGTAGAAAACACTGGCCCAGTGTCATGATCCCAATGGCAGGGGATCACTAAAGGACAAGCACAGATACAAACAAGCTCTAGGGCGATGGAACCTGAGCTGACCGCGACCCTGAACCTAACACACAAATAAAAGTAGCCGGGGAACGTGCCTACGATGATCCTAGACGTCTCGCTCCAGCCGAAGATCTAACTTCCCCTATTAGAAGAAACACAGACCTCTCTTGCCTCCAGATAAATACCCCACAGAAATAGCAGCCCCCCACATATAATGACGGTGAAATGAGAGGAAAGCACATACGCAGTATGAAAACAGTTTAAGCAAAATGAGGCCCGCTAAAGCTAGATAGCAGAGGATACAAAAGTGAACTGCGCGGTCAGCGAAAAACCCTTCAAAAAACCATCCTGAAATTACTTGAACTCATGTGCCAACTCATGGTACATGAGGAGCAATTTCAGCCCACTAGAGCAACCAGCAGCAATAATCACATATCTGCAGGCTGGACTAAAAACCAAATATAGCAAAACACCAAAACAGGAAAATCCAAACTTAGCTTGACCAGAAGATTCTAGGAGCAGGGAGCAGAGGTAACAAGACACACTGGATACATTGATAACCGGCGAGGAAATGCCAGCAAAGCCAGGTTAAATAGGAAACTCCCATATCCTGATGGAACAGGTGGAACCCAGAGACCCAGGAAAGACAAGTCACCCAGTACCATCAGTAACCACCAGAGGGAGCCCAAAAACAGAACTCACAACAGTACCCCCCCCTTGAGGAGGGGTCACCGAACCCTCACGAGAACCACCAGGGCGACCAGGATGAGCCCTATGAAAAGCGCGAACCAAATCATCAGCATGAACATCCGAGGCAACCACCCAAGAATTATCCTCCTGACCATAACCCTTCCACTTGACCAAATACTGGAGTTTCCGTCTGGAAACACGAGAATCCAAGATCTTCTCCACAACATACTCCAATTCTCCCTCCACCAGCACTGGAGCAGGAGGCTCAAGCGAAGGAACAACAGGTACGTCATACTTCCGCAACAACGACCGATGGAATACATTATGAATAGCAAACGATGCCGGGAGATCCAAACGAAACGACACAGGGTTAAGAATTTCCAAGATCCTATAGGGACCGATGAACCGAGGCTTGAACTTAGGAGAAGAGACCTTCATAGGAACAAAACGAGAAGACAACCACACCAAGTCCCCAACAAGAAGTCGAGGACCCACGCGGCGACGGCGATTAGCAAACTGCTGAGCCTTCTCCTGGGACAACTTCAAATTGTCCACCACATGACTCCAAATCCGATGCAACCTATCCACCACCATGTCCACTCCAGGACAATCAGAAGGTTCCACCTGACCAGAGAAAAAACGAGGATGAAACCCCGAATTACAAAAGAAAGGAGAAACCAAGGTAGCAGAACTAGCCCGATTATTAAGGGCAAACTCGGCCAGCGGCAAAAAGGTAACCCAGTCATCCTGATCAGCAGAAACAAAACACCTTAAATAAGTTTCCAAGGTCTGATTAGTTCGTTCAGTCTGGCCATTCGTCTGAGGATGGAATGCAGACGAAAAGGACAAATCAATGCCCATCTTAGCACAGAACGTCCGCCAAAATCTAGACACAAACTGGGATCCCCTGTCAGAAACGATGTTCTCAGGAATCCCATGCAAACGAACCACATTCTGAAAAAACAGAGGGACCAACTCAGAGGAGGAAGGTAACTTAGGCAAGGGTACCAGATGAACCATTTTAGAAAAGCGATCACACACAACCCAGATGACGGACATTTTTTGAGAGACAGGGAGATCCGAAATAAAGTCCATGGAAATGTGCGTCCAAGGCCTCTTCGGGATAGGCAAAGGTGACAACAATCCACTGGCCCGAGAACAGCAAGGCTTAGCCCGAGCACAAACCTCACAAGACTGCACAAAAGAACGCACATCCCTCGACAAGGAAGGCCACCAAAAAGACCTGGCCACCAAGTCTCTTGTACCAAATATTCCAGGATGACCTGCCAACGCAGAAGAATGGACCTCGGAGATGACTCTACTGGTCCAATTATCCGGAACAAACAGTCTCTCAGGCGGACAACGATCAGGTTTACCCGCCTGAAACTCCTGCAAAGCACGTCGCAAGTCTGGGGAGACAGCAGACAAAATCACCCCATCCCTAAGGATACCAGAGGGCTCAGAATTTCCAAGGGAGTCAGGCACAAAACTCCTAGAAAGAGCATCCGCCTTCACATTCTTTGAACCTGGCAGGTATGAAACCACAAAATTGAAACGAGAGAAAAACAGTGACCAACGAGCCTGTCTAGGATTCAGACGCCTGGCAGACTCAAGGTAAATCAAATTTTTGTGATCAGTCAAGACCACCACACGATGTCTAGCACCCTCTAGCCAATGACGCCACTCCTCAAATGCCCACTTCATGGCCAAAAGTTCCCGATTACCAACATCATAATTCCGCTCAGCCGGCGAAAACTTTCTAGAAAAAAACGCGCATGGCTTCATCACTGAGCCATCGGAGCTTCTCTGTGACAAAACCGCCCCCGCTCCAATCTCGGAAGCATCAACCTCAACCTGAAAAGGGAGCGAAACATCTGGCTGACGCAACACAGGAGCAGAAGAAAACCGGCGCTTAAGTTCCTGAAAGGCCTCCACAGCCGCAGGAGACCAATTAGCAACATCAGCACCCTTCTTAGTCAAATCCGTCAAAGGCTTAACAACACTAGAAAAATTAGTTATAAAACGACGATAGAAATTAGCAAAGCCCAAGAACTTCTGTAGACTCTTAAGAGATGTAGGCTGCGTCCAGTCACAAATAGCCTGAACCTTGACGGGATCCATCTCAATAGTAGAAGGGGAAAAAATATACCCCAAGAAAGAAATCTTCTGGACTCCAAAGAGACACTTTGAGCCTTTTACAAACAAGGAATTGGCCCGCAGGACCTGAAACACCTTCCTGACCTGCTGAACATGAGACTCCCAGTCATCAGAAAAAACCAAAATATCATCCAAATACACAATCATAAATTTATCCAGATATTCCCGGAAAATATCGTGCATAAAGGACTGGAAGACTGAAGGAGCATTAGAAAGTCCGAAAGGCATTACCAAATACTCAAAATGGCCCTCAGGCGTATTAAATGCGGTTTTCCACTCATCACCTTGCTTTATTCGTATAAGATTATACGCACCCCGAAGATCAATCTTAGTGAACCATTTAGCCCCCTTAATGCGAGCAAACAAATCAGTCAACAATGGCAAAGGATACTGATATTTTACGGTAATCTTATTCAAAAGACGATAATCTATACAAGGCCTCAAGGAACCATCTTTTTTGGCCACGAAAAAAAAACCTGCTCCCAAAGGGGACAAAGATGGACGGATATGTCCCTTTTCCAAGGACTCCTTATCATAATCCCGCATAGCAGTATGCTCTGGCACTGACAGATTGAACAAACGACCTTTAGGAAATTTACTGCCTGGAATTAAATTTATAGCACAATCGCAATCCCTGTGAGGAGGAAGCGAACTGAGCTTAGGCTCCTCAAAAACATCCCGATAGTCAGACAAAAACACAGGAATCTCAGAAGGAGTAGATGAAGCGATAGAAATCGGAGGTGCATCATCATGAACCCCCTGACAACCCCATCTTAACACAGACATCGATTTCCAGTCAAGGACTGGATTATGAGTTTGTAACCATGGCAGACCAAGCACTAGGACATCATGCAAATTATACAGTACCAGGAAGCGAATCACCTCCTGATGAACAGGAGTCATACGCATGGTCACTTGTGTCCAGTACTGAGGTTTATTCATAGCCAAAGGTGTAGAGTCAATTCCCTTCAAAGGAATAGGGACTTCCAGAGGCTCCAGACTAAACCCACAGCGATTGGCAAATGACCAATCCATAAGACTCAGGGCAGCGCCTGAATCCACATAGGCATCGACGGAAATGGATGATAATGAACAAATCAGAGTCACAGACAGAATGAACTTAGACTGTAAAGTACTAATGGCAACAGACTTATCAACCTTTCTTGTGCGTTTAGAGCATGCTGATATAACATGAGCTGAATCACCACAATAAAAGCACAACCTTTTTTTCCGCCTATAATTTTGCCGTTCACTTCTGGACTGAATTTTATCACATTGCATTATCTCAGGTGACGGTTCAGACGACACCGCCAAATGGTGCACAGGTTTGCGCTCCCGTAAACGCCGATCAATCTGAATAGCCATAGTCATAGACTCATTCAGACCAGTAGGCGCAGGGAACCCAACCATAACATCTTTAATGGCCTCAGAAAGGCCATCTCTGAACCTTGCAGCCAGGGCGCACTCATTCCACTGAGTAAGCACCGACCACTTCCGAAATTTTTGACAATAAATTTCTGCTTCATCTTGCCCCTGAGAGAGGGCCAACAAAGCTTTTTCAGCCTGAATCTCTTGGTTAGGTTCCTCATAGAGCAAACCCAATGCCAGAAAAAACGCATCCGCATTAAGCAACGCAGGGTCCCCTGGTGCCAATGCAAATGCCCAATCCTGAGGGTCACCCCGCAGGAAAGATATAATAATCTTGACTTGCTGAGCAGGGTCTCCAGAGGAGCGAGATTTCAAAGAAAGAAACAACTTGCAATTGTTCCTAAAATTCAGAAAACGAGATCTATCTCCAGAAAAAAACTCTGGGACAGGAATTCTAGGTTCAGACATAGGAGCATGTACAACAAAATCCTGTATATTTTGAACCTTAGCGGCAAGATTATTCAGGCTGGAAGCCAAACTCTGGACGTCCATGATAAACAGCTGGGATCAGAGCCATTCAAAGATTAAGAGGAGGAGGAAGTAGCCAGGCTGCAATAAGGCTAGGCAGCAAACTCTGAGGGGAAAAATAAAAAAAAAAACTTCCTCAGACTACTTATCCTCCTACTTCAGCCAATACAATTAACACTTTGTGGGCCGGTTATACTGTCATGATCCCAATGGCAGGGGATCACTAAAGGACAAGCACAGATACAAACAAGCTCTAGGGCGAATGAACCTGAGCTGACCGCGACCCTGAACCTAACACACAAATAAAAGTAGCCGGGTAACGTGCCTACGATGATCCTAGACGTCTCGCTCCAGCCGAAGATCTAACTTCCCCTATTAGAAGAAACACAGACCTCTCTTGCCTCCAGAGAAATACCCCACAGAAATAGCAGCCCCCCACATATAATGACGGTGAAATGAGAGGAAAGCACATACGCAGTATGAAAACAGTTTCAGCAAAATGAGGCCCACTAAAGCTAGATAGCAGAGGATACAAAAGTGAACTGCGCGGTCAGCGAAAAACCCTTCAAAAAACCATCCTGAAATTACTTGAACTCATGTGCCAACTCATGGTACATGAGGAGCAATTTCAGCCCACTAGAGCAACCAGCAGCAATAATCACATATCTGCAGGCTGGACTAAAAACCAAATAAAGCAAAACACCAAAACAGGAAAATCCAAACTTAGCTTGACCAGAAGATTCTAGGAGCAGGGAGCAGAGGTAACAAGACACACTGGATACATTGATAACCGGCGAGGAAATACCAGCAAAGCCAGGTTAAATAGGAAACTCCCATATCCTGATGGAACAGGTGGAACCCAGAGACCCAGGAAAGACAAGTCACCCAGTACCATCAGTAACCAC
The DNA here is from genome assembly GCF_032444005.1 of Ranitomeya imitator. Classification (NCBI taxonomy): domain Eukaryota; kingdom Metazoa; phylum Chordata; class Amphibia; order Anura; family Dendrobatidae; genus Ranitomeya; species Ranitomeya imitator. Next base: position 702,315,327 of record NC_091283.1, read on the forward strand.
CAGAGGGAGCCCAAAAACAGAACTCACAACAGCCCAGCCCCTGAAGCGGACATTAATAATAATGACTCTTCTTTTCAAGGTGGGGATATAGGCTGTGAAAGTGACAGCAGCCTCTGCTCCCTGATGATTTCCCGTATGAGTATCCCAGCGTGCACTCAATTCTTCTTGAATCTCAAGCTAATGCCTCTTTTCCACTTAAGAGAAAAAAAACGGTCCGTAATCTGGACCGAAAAAAAGGGATGAAAAGTATGCGTTTGTCATGCGAGTTCAATGCGATTTTTTAATCGCACCATCCGTTTTACATCCGTATGATATCCGTATGCAATCCGTTTTTTTTCTCTGCAACTATTTTTATACAGTCATTTACAGGACTATTTACAGTGTTCTATGCCACAGAATGTTAAGGTATCCATTAAAAATGGATGGAATACGGATGGTCCGTATTCCATGCGTTTTTTTTCTCGCACCCATTGACTTGCATTGGCAAGTCTCGTCTGAGACTCGCAGCAAATCGCAGCATGCTGCGATTTTTTTCTCAGTCCGATTTCAGCTGAGAAAAAAATCGCAAATGGAATGTCACCTATTGAATAACATTGGTCCGAGTGCAATCCGATTTTTTATCGGATTGCACTCGTCCGTTTTTCTCGCAAGTGGAAAAGAGGCCTAAGTGTCATAAAACCGGAAGTAGGTAAAAATTTAAAACAGTTTACAGATGGAAGGTCAGGACTTAGCCATATCAGAAAAGCTTAACATTAATAGACATATTTAGGATGAAAATCAATATTTGTTTAGGACCACCCCTTTAAAATATGCTGCTGTGTAGTTATACTGTCTGTGCAGTAAGGATGAAAAGTTTTGAAGAGATTTTTTTGAGCCAATGTTTCCAAATTTGCAGTTAAGGTAAGAGAAGAGGTCACCTTCACCAGTACGGTTTGCGTTCACATGTTGGAGCCGTGACCAATAATAATCCAATGCTGATCACTCTGTACTTCATTGAAATTATACACCAGAGATAAAAACACTTTAAATGTTTGTGAAAAAGCAGGATGAATTTATTGGTGGCAAGGCTTCTTCTCTTCTCCGCACCAGACTTGCCAACTCTCTTTTGAATGTTCTGGAGTTCCTTGAAAAAGGAGGACTCCTCCAAGCCCCTAGAAGAGTTGGCAAGTCTGCAAACAGCAGAAGTCTTCTACAACCTTATGGAAAGCAATCCTACCTGAATGTTTTTGTGTTTGCATCAGGAGCCTTAGCCCCTGCATGGAGGTGGGCGCTGCAGCATGCTATACAGTGTAGTAAAGGGCAAGCTCGGTCACACAGTTGCCATGCATGAGAAATAACCATTTGCTACTCTGTACGCTGCTGCTTTACTTTTTGCCCTTCTCTATAGCCCGTTTCAGATGCCCTCTCTCACACTTATGTTCCAGGTGCCCTACACTAAGTGCCTATGCGACAGATGCTCTTTGCTTCAGATATCTCCACAGCGCTTAGTGGCCTCGGCCTAGATGCCACTCGTTGTCTCTGCTCCAGGTTCCTCTCTCCTCAGTATCTTTGCTGTATCAGCCGGGAATGCAGCAGTATGGTCCATGAAAAGGAAGGAATCTGTAAAATGGGAAACAACTCCTGCCTGTGGCCACTTTACTTCTAAAATCCCCAAGAGACCATTTCCAAAAGTGGTTTTGCAGATAGCAGAGAGCAAGCCCAGCTCTGAAAGCTAAGAATATCTTGCCTTCCAAACACAAACTTCCAGATTGTTGAGTTGCGGGCTAGTTTTATTGTTGAAACTGACCCAATTTTCCCAAAGTAGCATAGTCTCTTACTTCAGGCCAATAATCGTAGGGCATGAACATGACTTCGGTTTATAATTGTAATAGTTCTTGGTTCCTACACTCTTGTTAAGGTCCCCATATTACATACATTAGATAAGTTGTTTGAAATTGCAAGTCCAGTAGGATTTGCTGCCCATGTGTGTGATGGGGCCTTCAGACTCTTCCTAGACAGATGATGTCAGAGGAGATTTGATTTTAGTCCTCTGATCCTCTTGTTCTGCAGCAGAAAAGCCAATGCTGATCTAATTATAGAGAATGCAGGAACGCTTGACAGGGCCAAGCACTCATGTGTTTCAGAGAAAGTTGGCTGCTGTTCACTCATCTGATCTCTAAAGCCAATGGACACCTTTAGTTTCTATCACAGCATTTATGGGAAAGATTAGCATTTGGCTAACTGATTGCAAAGTCATCCCACTGCTGATATCACCTCTTAACCCCTTTAGGCCTTTACATACAATGAAGGAAATAGCACTTCATGAGCGGGTGTCAGTTCCTGCACCATGATGTGCTCAATCTGAATGACCGTTCACCGCCTGATTGCGCAGGAGATGCTGAAATATCCTGCCCGATCCATGTGGGAGCTTAGCGCTGCCAGTGGCTGACCTCCTTCACTTAGCAGCTAGGAGCGGTGTCAGCACCCTCCTGGCTGTTAACCTCCTAAATGCTACGATTGAGGGCAATCTCAACATTCAGAAGGCAGGCAGGCAATTAAAAAAGTTAAAAAAAATTAAATGTAAAAGCATATATATAAAATTGCATAATAACAAAAAACTTACACTAAAAAAAACACATTTTTATGTAAAAAAAATAAAATAAATAAAAGAGACACAAATTTGGTATTGCCGCATCTGAAAAAACCTAATCTATAAAAGTGTCACACTAGTTAACCCCATCAGTAAACGGCATAAAAAAACACACAAAAAATGTAGCAAACTATACTTTAACATCATACCACTGGAAAAAAAGTGGAATAAGACGTGATCAAAATGATAAATACAGATAAAAATGGTATTTATGAAAACTGCATATTGTCCCACAAAAAAACAAGGTGCCTTACAGCTTTATCAACAGAAAAATAAAAGTTATAGCTTTCAGAATAAAGCAATGCAAAAATAATTCTTTTTTTTCCACACAATTTTTTAGTGTGTAAAAGCGCCAAAACACTAAAAAAAACATAAAAAATGTGGTATGGCTTCTAATCGTGCTGACCTGAAGAATAAAACTGCCTTATCAATTTTATTATACGGTGAACGGCATAAAAAAAAAAAAACAACATGCTGGTTTTTGTTCATTATGCCTCCACAAAAATTGGAATAGAAAGTAATAAATGAATGTCGTGTGATCGAAAATTACCAATAAAGCATCAACTCGTCCAGCAGAAAAGAAGCCCCCACATGACATTGCCGGTCAAAATGTGGAAAGATTATAGCTATCAAAATATGGTGATGCTTTTGGAATGCCCGCCAGGCCGTGGGGTACTCGGTACTGGGTCGGGTACTTAAAGGGATGTGTCACGGCGGCGGTGACCTGGTCCGTGTCCCTGGGCGCCCATGTTAAAGGAAAGGTCTTCAAAGGGGTTTCTGAAATAATAAATGTTTGTGACGCAACCTGTGGTATTCGGTCAGGGGTGACCAACGCTGCTTAAAGGGGTCCACTGGGGTGATGTTATGGCAGCAGGGATGGTATGGCTTCCCACAGGTGAAGCTGGGTCCCCAGGGCTCCCAGTGTAGTAGGGACAGGTGGTAGTTGGCGTCGAAAGAAACGGAGGACATAGGGTTGCAGTCTCTTTACCTCTTTACTGTATGATTCAGGCAGCCACAGTCCAGGGTAGTGGATCACAAGTGCTGGTGGTGGTCCGGCTGGCTTGGAAGCGTCTCAGGAATCTCCAGGTGGGGTTGGATGCCTTCCTTCTAGCGCTCTGGTGTTGTAGTCCCATGCTGCCTTAGGCCTCACACAAGGTCCTCACGTTCTCTCTCTGTCTCTCTTTAGGTAGAACACTAACCCGTACGACAGGTAACTCAAGCCTTTTTACAGGATCTCTATCACGACCCGAGCTCTATCCGCTACTGTGTCCTCGGGTGTTAATGGTGGACAGGTAACCTGAAATCTAGCTGTCTGCCGTTTTCTGCCATGGGGCATAAAGTTACCCCCACAACCTCGGTCTTCCGGCTACCATTATATGCGCTCAGCGTGGAGAAACTTCAGTTGCAACTTCTCTCTCCAGCTCTTCACTTCGCCTTTGCTCCTTCCTCCTTTCCAGTCTCTTTACAAGTTGCTCTGCTCTCTTTTTCCTTCGCAAGAACTGCAGAATCACTCGTCTGCATGGCCCAATCTTTCCTTCCTCACTCCTGGCTCTCCTCTCACCAACTGACTAACTCTCCCCAACTGTCTAGCAACTGACTCCTCCACCCGACCAGAGAGAGCAGCTACCCTGAAGTCGGGTGTAGAGTTCCCCCTTCTGGCCTGGAGTCAGAAAGGTGTTGTATGTGTTAAATACCTGTTAAAGGGATCCTTCCACGCTTCCAAGCATGACATCACTCTCCCCGTTAGGAAAGCAATGCCACTGTAACAACCGGTTACCTGGGGTGTTACACTTTTGCATTAGAAAGTGTCTTTTAGTGTGTGACAACAGCCAAACATAAAAATATGAGTTAAATCTGGTATAGCTGTAATCGCACCGAACCGAAGAATAAAGTCATCTAATCACTTATGCCACAAGAGGAGTGGCATAAAGAATAAATAAACCAATTCTTCACCTGCTGTTGATTTGTTCAATCTTCCTCTCAAAGATCGCAGTAAGTCCCAGCTCACATTTCTACGCTGAGCGCTTACACCGAGGTTTCCATGTAAATCTTTGAAATACGTGATTCAGATGGAACCCCCGGTGGAAGATTCTTTATAATAAGGCAAATGGAGACACCGTCTGGCCTATCCGGCTGTGTCTGTCTTTTTAGGAGCGAATAAATGTGCTGTCAGTTACAGTTCTTTGTGCACTTTTGAAAAGAAGGACTCCACTGAACAGAGGCCTAATTGAGTCCAGAGTAATTCTGCTGCTTCTTTATAGGGAATGGATCCCTTTGGGGTTTCATCTGAATCACGTCACTCAGAGATTTAGATGTAAGTGCTCAGTGTAGAGCGCCGGATCAATGTGATCCCAAACGTTAAGTAAAATGTTCCCAATAAAAGCTTCAACTCAATCCATAAAAAAATTTCCCTACTCAGGTCTCTCATCTGTTAACAGAAATACAGGGGGCTTCCACGTTAATGGTAGCACAAAGGCTCTGGAAAAGCAAAATGACTCCTCGTCCCTCAAAAGAAATTCAGTGAATTATGCTCTACCAAATCCAAATGAGCCCAGGTGTAAATAAAACACCTTTAGCGTCCACAAATGTTGCAGGGGTATAATTTCCAAAATGAGGTAACTTAAGAGGGGATTCTGCACTTATAGCACTTAGGAGTTCTGTGCTGTGGAGTCCGCAAACTATCCTAGGAATACCTGTACTCCAGGAGGCAAATAGTGATCTGTCCCTCCCGTGTCTCGGCATGTGGCTCAACAGTGCTGTACAGCCACATATGGGTTATGTCTACATTCAGCAGATATTCTGTGACAAATTTTGGTGCCAAATCTTGAGATAAAACATTTTTGTGGTAAAAATTTAACTATTTTTTCTTCACTGCCCATTGGTATAAAATTCACCTGTAGTGTCAATATGATCATTGCACCCCTAGATGAATTAACTGCGAAATATAGTTTGTAAAATGGGGGCACTTATGGGGGATTCTGTTGTTCTGGAACCTCAGGGGCTCTCCCAGTGGGTCATGGAATCCTCAAACCGTAACAGTAAAATCTGCACAATAATATTGCTCTCCTTCCCTTTTGAGCCTTGCACTGTGTCTCAAAAATACAGTGGGGAAAAAAAGTATTTCGTCAGCCACCAATTGCAAGTTCTCCCACTTAAAAGGATGAGAGAGGCCTGTAATTGACATTATAGGTAGACCAAAACTGTGAGAGTTAAAATGAGAAAACAAATCCAGAAAATCTCCTTGTCTGAATTTTGCAAGATTTATTTTGCAAATTATGGGAAAATAAGTATTTGGTCACCTAAAACATGCAAGATTTCTGGCTCTCACAGACCTATAACTTCTTCTTTACGAGACTCCTCTGTCCTCCACTCATTACCTGTAGTAATGGCACTTGTTTGAACTTGTTATATGTATAAAAGACTCCACTCTGGTGAAGACCAAAGAGCTGTCATCAAAGGACACCAGAAACAAAATTGTAGCCCTGCACCAAAGACATACTGATAATGTGTGCAACCTGTAAAGCGCTGCGGAATATGTTAGCGCTATATAAAAATAAAGATTATTATTATTATTAATAGACTGAATCTGCAATAGGCATGCAACGTGGTGTGATGAACTCAACTGTGGGAGCAATAATAAGAAAATGAAAGACATACAAGACCACTGATAATCTCACTCGATCTGGGGCTCCATGCAAGATCTCACCCCGTGGGGTCAAAATCATTACAAGAACAGTGTGCAAAAATCCCAGAACTACACGATTTGACCTAGTGAATGACCGGCATAGAGCTGGAACGACAGTAACAAAGGCTACCATGAGTAACCCACTACGCCGCCAGGGACTCAGATCCTTCAGGGCCAGATGTGTCCCCCTGCTTAAGCCAGCATATCTTTGGGCCCGTCTAACGTTTCATAGAGAGCATTTGGATGATCCAGAAGAGCATTGGGTGAATGTCATATGGTCTGATGAAGCCAAAGTAGAACTGTTTAGTAGAAACAAAACTCATCGTGTTTGGAGGAGACAGAATGCTGAGTTGCATCCAAAGAACACCATACCTGCTGTGAAGCATGGGGGTGGCAACATCATGCTTTGGAGCTGTTTCTCTGCAAAGGGACCAAGACGACTGATCTGTGTACATGAAAGAATGAATGGGACCATGGATCATGAGATTTTGAGTGCAAACCTCCTTCCATCAGCAAGGGCATTGAAGATGAAGCATGGATGTATCTTTCAGCATGATAATGATCCCAAGCACACCGCCAGAGCAATGAATGAGTGGCTTCGTAAGAAGCATATGAAGGTCCTGGAGTGGCCTAGCCAGTGTCCAGATCTCAACCCCATAGAAAACCTTTGGAGGGAGTTGAAAGTCCATGTTGCCCAGAGACAGGCTCAAAACATCTCCGCTCTAGAGGAGATCTGCATGGAGGAATGGGCCAACATACCACCAACAGTGTCGGCCAAACTTGTGAAAATTTGACTTCTGCCATTGCCAACAAAGGATATATAACAAAATATTAAGATGAACTTTTGTTAATGACCAAATACTTCTTTTCCACCATCACTTGCAAAATAAATCTTGCAAAATCAGACATGGTGATTTTCTGGATTTGATTTCTCACTTTGACTCTCATAGTTGTAGTCTACCTATGATGCCAATTACAGGCCTCTATCATCTTTTTAAGTGGGAGAACTTGCACAATTGGTGGCTGACTAAATACTTTTTTCCCCACTGTAGTTCCAATTACATGCAGGGTATTGGCACACTCAGGAGAAATTGCACAAAAAGCTAAGGTCTATTTTTTCCTATTCGCCCTTTGCAAATTTGAGGCTAAAACAACATTTTAGTGGAAGAAATCTAACTATTCTTTCTTTACCACCCAATATCATAACAATGTGTGAGGCACAGGTGGTGTCAACATGTTCCATGCACCCCTAGATTAATTCTTTAAGAGGTGTAGTTTGTAAAATGGCATCACTTATGGGAGGGTTCTGATGTTCTGCCACTTCAGGGGCTCTGCCAATGTGACATGGCACCCTCAAACCATTCCAGCAAAATCTGAATTTAACCCTCAACTGGTGAGGTGGGGTTTGCCACTCCCCAGGGAATTTTTGTTCAGCTGCCATTCATTTAAAAATGCTGGTATGAGGATACATGTCTAAATAGCTTCCATCCTTTTCCTTGTCAACAGGATGTCATCAAGGCCTCTCTCTTCTGGCCACACATAGCAGTGCTAGCAGTCACTAAGTGCTGTCTTGGCCTTGCTGAACCCCACATCACCACTCATGTAATTAATTTTTTACACATTTTCAAATTTTGAAAACTTCTTTATTTTTATCAAAGATTTATATTTTCCGATATTTGTGGGTGTCAAAAACTTGTTATGTACAAAAAGAAAAAAAGAGCATGAACCGCACCTCCAAAAATCATACGTTGATCTAAAGCCGCTAGGCAAAAATTTATATAACTGAACATTAAGTTTTCAGTTTAACATTCTGATCAAACTGTATGAAGCCCTCTGCCACATCACGGCAAGCCTCGTAGTGAGTCCTACCGCCCTAATGGAGCAGAGCTGTGCGGCGACCACCGCCACAGCGGCAATGCACCAGCAGGGGCAACAGACTGTGGGGCAACACAGTCTGTTTTGGAACCTCCTATAAATTGCTTTCTGTACAATTGAGTCATTTTGATTAATCAATAGTGTATTGTGTCTTTGTGACGCCACTATGTTTTTGGTATTTGATCTACGGTACGTCTCTTAGCCCTTACTTATCCCCCAACCTACATACATTTAACATGTTAAGCTAACCTTTTAAGCCCTGTTTGTGTGTTTGTTTTGTACAGTGGCGCCACTTTGTGGTTTCCCACTTTTTAAATATGTTTAAGTCTATGTATTTGTCATTTTTAATTTTGATGTACTAATAAAATTAATTATATTCACATTTTTTTATTCCTCTATACATTTTTTTTCCATATGATTACCTTCAATTTTGTGTGGAATCCGTTATGTTGTCCATGTAGTAATGGGTCATAGCCTTATGTATGGCTAATTATTTTTGTACCACAATTGTTAGGGGTCGAGTTCCCGCATCTGCACAGAGGGAATCTCGAGCCATCTCCACTGCAGTCTCCTATTCTTCTCCTGCCGCAGTGGAGAAGTCGGTCTCAGCGTCTGGCTCAGCCTGATACGGTGCGAATGATTACTGCTGCCTTCCCAGGCTCAGCCATTGTAGCCAATATTGGTCAGCAGCGAGCAAACGTCTCTGGGATTAAGTCCTGCTTTTCCCCTTCTGAGCATGCCCAGGGTAAGACCTCTCATTGGAGGTCGGGGGTCACATGCTGAGGTACTACAGCAGCTCCCTTTGGTCCTCTAGGAAGGTCCTGAAGTGGCTCAGGTACTGTAGCAGCTCCCATTGGTCCTCTAGGAAGGTCCTGAAGTTGCTGCAGCTATAAAAGGTTTGCATGGCCGCATGGCCATGCGCAAGTATCAACTAAGTTTTGTGTTCAGCGTCAGTGTGGTCATATGTATGTGGTTTCAGGGTTCGGCTGAATTAAGCCCCTAGAATACCGGCACCTCCGGTGAGAAGTTTTGCGTGTGCTATTCTGACTGCATGACCACTGTTCGCTCTATTTGGTAGCTGTGTTCCTCTGTGAGGTTAACAGGGCACAACGTTCTCTTGTCTGAAGAGACTCTGTGAAGTAACAGAGTTCACTTATACCGCCATATATTACTGTCACTTACTAGCAGCGGGTTTTACTCCTGCACGGTGGACCCCGGGTTGCGAACGCACCTATTACTCTATGAATATATATTCTGTGCGTTCTGCCAAACTCTAACAAAAATGCTGTATATGTGGATTTTTGTATTTATGTAGGAAATGTTATTTATTAATATCTTTGTGTTACATAACTCTCTTATTTAAGGTCATAAAAATTAAAAGTTTTAAAATTATGACATTTCTGCAATTTGTGCCAGATTTCCGATTTTTTTTTTCACAAATAAATGCAAGACTCGTTAAAGGGTTGATTGTGACTTGTAGGATCGCTAGTTCCAATAGGTGGCGCTATAGAGTTCAAGTCCTCTTTTTCTCTGAAGAGGCAATTTGTGAATAAGCCTTGTGACAAAACACTCTGGGATCGCCTTTGCTGGGGTCAAAGGACACGTGGTTTGTGCATTGAATCTGAGGCGTACAGCAGGTTTCTGAGCAGGCTGACCTCAGGTCAGATTTATTAACGTGAAAGCAACACAAAAAACAAAACATAAAAATAAATCCTAGCCTGTCCGGCACTAACTAAACAAATACGTTGCTATCTCAACAACTGGGGGGGCTTCTCCCACCCAGCTAACATCACACAATTCTTGAGCAGAGCTCTTCACTCACGTTTGTCTCACACAGGCAGGCAATCTGTGTGCCCCAGGCAGACACTGGAAACACCCAGCTGGTCATCTTTTATTCCTGCAATCATTAACCCATTAGCACCTTGAAGATACTGAGTGGCCTAATTCACATAGGACAAACACCTGGGCGAGATATATCTGCCTCCAACTACCACACCAGCATGAGTCTTACATATCCCCCCCTTGCTCAGACCACTCCGGTCGAGCAAGAACACTTTTGAAACAGTGCACTCGGGATAGGGCATCGGCGTTCCCCATCTGCACCCCAGGTCGGTGCTCCACCGTAAAAGAGTAAGCCTGCAGGGCAAGGAACCACCGGGTTACCCGACTATTACGGTCCTTGTGGAGGTGCATCCACTTGAGAGGGGCATGGTCTGTGACCAGCCTAAACTTCCTACCAGCCAGGTAATACTTGAGGGAGTCGAGAGCCCATTTAATGGCTAGGCACTCTTTTTCAACCACCACATACCTCTGCTCATGTACATTCAGTTTCCGACTGAGATAGAGGACCGGGTGTTCGACTCCGTCCCTCACCTGGAAAAGTACAGCTCCGACACCAGTATCAGAGGCATCAGTTTGTACCACAAATTCGCTGCTGAAATCAGGAGTCACTAGTACGGGCTGAGAGCACAAAGCCCGTTTCAGGCTGTGGAAGGCCTCTTCAGCAGCTGAGGTCCATTTTACCATGACGGAACCCTTCCCCTTGGTAAGATCCGTCAAGGGAGTAGCCATGGCTGCAAAATTGGGTATGAACCGGCGATAATAGCCGGCAATCCCCAGGAAAGCCTGCACTTGCTTCTTGTTCACTGGTTGTGACCAGCCCTGAATTGCCTGTATTTTGTCGATCTGGGGTTTAACCACTCCTCGGCCAATCATGTAGCCCAAGTATCGGGCTTCTTCAAGCCCGATGTGGCATTTCTTGGGGTTTGCCGTTAAACCTGCATCTCGCAGGTCATCAATCACCGCTTGTACCTTCTGGAGATGAGTTTCCCAGTCCATGCTGTAAATTACGATGTCATCCAGGTAGGCAGTAGCGTACTGTCTGTGAGGCCTCAAGACTCGATCCATCAATCTCTGGAACGTTGCGGGAGCTCCGTGAAGTCCAAACGGCATATAGACATACTGGAACAGACCTTCCGGTGTAGCAAATGCCGTCTTCTCTCTGGCCGCCTCGGCCAGAGGAATCTGCCAGTACCCCTTTGTTAAATCCAGGGTCGTAATGTATCGGGCTTTACCAAGCCGGTCGATCAACTCATCGACCCGGGGCATAGGGTACGCATCAAATTTAGAAACTGCATTCAGTTTCCTAAAGTCATTACAAAACCGGATGGAGCCATCCGGTTTAGGTATCAACACAATTGGACTGGACCAGGCGCTGTGTGACTCCTCAATGACTCCTAAGTCCAACATTGCCATCACTTCCCGGGAGACGGCTTCACGGCGGGCTTCCGGAATCCGGTAGGGCTTCACATGAACAGTGACGCCAGGCTCTGTGACAATCTCATGTTTCACCAACTTAGTCCGGCCAGGTTTTTCGGAGAAAAACTGTCGGTTCTGTAACAAAAATTGCTTAACCTCAGATTTTTGTCGTTCTGAGAGAGTCTCAGCAACCTGCACCTCTGGTACAGTAGGTGAACAAACCGGACGGGGCAGATCCGCCGTTAGGGCAGAGCGGTCTTTCCAGGATTTTATCAGATTCACATGATAAATCTGTTCCGGTTTTCTCTTACCCGGCTGGTACACTTTATAGTTCACTTCACCAACTCTTTCTCGGACCTCAAATGGGCCCTGCCATTTCGCCAGGAATTTACTATCCACCGTAGGGATTAGGACCAACACCCTATCGCCGGGTGCAAATGTACGGACCTTAGCGCCTCTATCATAACTTTGCCTCTGGGCTCCCTGGGCCTGTAACATATGGTCCCTAACAATGGGCATGACAGCGGCAATACGATCCTGCATTTGTGTTACATGGTCGATCACCGTTTTAAAGGGAGTGACTTGACCTTCCCAGGTTTCTTTTGCGACGTCCAGCAGTCCCCGGGGACGACGGGCGTACAACAGTTCGAAAGGCGAAAACCCTGTGGAAGACTGGGGAACTTCCCTAATGGCAAACAGCAAATAGGGTAACAAGTAATCCCAGTTCTTCCCATCTTTGTCTATCGCCTTCCGGAGCATCTGTTTTAAGGTTTTGTTGAAGCGCTCAACCAGGCCATCTGTTTGAGGGTGATAGACAGACGTACGCAACGGGTCTATTTGTAAGAGCCTGCAGAGCTCCTTCATTACCCTCGACATAAAGGGAGTCGCCTGGTCGGTGAGTATCTGTTTTGGAATTCCCACCCGACTAAACACTTGTACCAATTCCTTGGCGATCGTCTTGGTAGCTGTGTTACGCAAAGGGACGGCTTCCGGGTAACGAGTGGCATAGTCCATGATGACGAGGATATGTTGGTGCCCACGTGCGGATCGGGGAAGGGGCCCAACCAAATCCATCCCAATTCTCTCAAAAGGGACCCCGATGATAGGAAGAGGTACCAAAGGGCTACAGAACTGAGATTTAGGGACCGCGATTTGGCACTCTGGACAGGACTCACAATAGTTACGCACATCACAATGTATTCCAGGCCACACAAAACAATGCAATATCCTTTCTGTGGTTTTCTGTACCTCCAGATGCCCCCCCATTATATGTCCGTGGGCCAAATCCAGTACCTTCCGCCGATAAGGTTTGGGTACCACTAACCGTTGCACTGTGTCTTCCCCTTTTTTTTCTACCTGGTAGAGCAAATCATTTTCAAGAACCATATACGGGTACGCTAGCCTAGTGTCAGGTTCTACGGGTACCCCATCTATCATTTTTACATTTTTCCTAGCCGGAGTTAGGGTAGGATCTTTCATTTGCTCGCTGTGGAAGTCATCCACCTGGACTCCCAAATCTGGCAGGCAGGGTGCCGGATGGCTGTCTGCCTCCGCCTCTCGCTGAGGTTCCTCAGTTTCCTCCGTTTCCCCCGCCATGACGGAGAAGGGGTACTGAAGGTTAGATTCACCAACCTCCCCAGCAACATCTTCCTGTGGGGTCTCTTCTAGGGACTCGGGACCTCCAGATGGCATGGGAGAAGAGTCACGGGTACAGCTACCGTGAAGGAGCAACTGATTCTCCCACAACTGCCAGAAATAGGGAAAATCCCTGCCCAGGATTACATCCTGTAACAATGCGGGGACGAGTCCCACTTTGTGCTGCACTGACCCATAGGGAGTAGAAATCCATATGACCGCTATTAAGTACGAGCGGGTGTCACCATGCACACACGTCACAGAAAACTTGTCAGACGGACCAGACGGAAGTGCCACCAGACTAGCTTTCACCAGAGTCACCACACTTCCAGAGTCTAGTAATGCCACAACATTTTTCCCATCAACATATAATTCACACAGGTGTTTCACTGTATCATTTTGACCCGCATTCACACTCACTAGCTGTGTAACCAAAGACATGCGTTTTCTAGAGTCTATAACGTCGCACTGCATGGGTTCAGCGGTAACAGGACAGTTCGCAGAAACATGACCCTTCTCATGGCAGCGGAAACACCTAACAGGTCCCCTACTGAGACCACCGTCCAATACTCTTGGTCTCGGAGTGCGAGCAGTCCCGGACTCCTCCCCCACAGTTTTAAGCGATTTTCCTTCACCCGTGGTCCCTGGAACAGTCTTACCGGTTCCACGAGGAGGAGGCACAGACCGGGGGTTGGCGGTGTCGTCGGGAAGTCCTTCTGCCATGGAATAACGCTCGACCAACTCCACAAGTTGATCCGCTGTCGTGGGATTTCCTTGGCTTACCCACCTTTTCAGCGCTGGGGGTAGTACTCTCAGGTACTTGTCCAGGACAACCCGCTGGATTATTTCGGGTATTGTCAGTACCTCGGGTTGCAGCCATTTCTTTGTCAAGTAGATCAGATCGAACATCTGAGACCGCGCCGGTTTATCTTGCTGGTATGTCCACTGATGTACCCTCTGTGCACGGACAGCCGTCGTCACACCCAGCCGGGCCAGGATCTCAGCTTTCAGCTTCTCAAAGTCCTGAGCGACCTCCGGGTCCAAATCATGATAAGCTTTTTGGGCCTCGCCGGAGAGAAACGGGGCAATCAAATCGGCCCATCGTGCCTTCGGCCACTTCTCTCTCAATGCCGTCCGCTCAAACGTTGTCAGGTATGCCTCGACGTCATCTTCTGCAGTCAGCTTTTGCCAGTATCGACTCACATGGATCCTTCTGGACTCTGCTTCCGGGTCAGCGTCAGGCATGCTCACCAGGCGCTGCGCCACCTGTTGGAGAAGTTGGCGGTCTGCAACCGTCATGTCCAGTAACTCCTTCAGCTGTGCGGCCATCAAGCGATTAGCTTCGTGCTGTGCGGCAGTGGCCTGCTGCTGTATGGCAGTGGACTGTACTAAGGCTTTCACCACGTCTTCCATACTGTCGCCTGTGCCACGGTATGCCCGCGTTTCTCCACCACAATGTGACAAAACACTCTGGGATCGCCTTTGCTGGGGTCAAAGGACACGTGGTTTGTGCATTGAATCTGAGGCGTACAGCAGGTTTCTGAGCAGGCTGACCTCAGGTCAGATTTATTAACGTGAAAGCAACACAAAAAACAAAACATAAAAATAAATCCTAGCCTGTCCGGCACTAACTAAACAAATACGTTGCAATCTCAACAACTGGGGGGGCTTCTCCCACCCAGCTAACATCACACAATTCTTGAGCAGAGCTCTTCACTCACGTTTGTCTCACACAGGCAGGCAATCTGTGTGCCCCAGGCAGACACTGGAAACACCCAGCTGGTCATCTTTTATTCCTGCAATCATTAACCCCTTAGCACCCTGAAGATACTGAGTGGCCTAATTCACATAGGACAAACACCTAGGCGAGATATATCTGCCTCCAACTACCACACCAGCATGAGTCTTACAGCCTCCTTAACTTGACAAGCCAGAGCTGGTAAGTCATATTGAAAAAATTTCACGAATAAGCAGTCTCAGGCAGGCGTCACACTCGGCGTAAGACAATACGGTCCGTATATTACGGCCGTAATACGCTGAAAAGTCCCCAAAATAGTGGTCTGTAGCTCCTCCGTAGGCAGGGTGTGTAAGCGTATTTTGCGCATTTCATCCTCCGTATGTAATCCGTATGGCATCCGTACTGCGTGTTTTTCTCGCAGGCTTGCAAAACCGACATACGGCTATACAAGGGATCCATGTGTAAAAAAAAACATAAAAACATATATACTGTATATAAATATATATATATATATATATATATATATATATATGTCAGTAGACACATATATGTATATATATTAATATTTCATACAGCGCGAGATAGCTTTAAAGCCGGTAATTCAATTGCCGACTTTTGCTATCTCCTTCCTAAACCCAACATGATATGAGACATGGTTTACATACAGTAAACCATCTCATATCCCCATTTTTTTGCATATTCCACACTACTAATGTTAGTAGTGTGTATATGCAAAATTTTGCCGTTCTAGCTATTAAATTAAAGGGTTAAATGGCGGAAAAAATTGGCGTGGGCTCCCGCGCAATTTTCTCCGCCAGAGTAGTAAAGTCAGTGACTGAGGGCAGATATTAATAGCCTGGAGAGGGTCCATGGTTATTGGCCCCCCCTGGCTAAAAACATCTGCCCCCAGCCACCCCAGAAAAGGCACATCTGGAAGATGCGCCTATTCTGGCACTTGGCCACTCTCTTCCCATTCCCGTGTAGCGGTGGGATATGGGGTAATGAAGGGTTAATGCCACCTTGCTATTGTAAGGTGACATTAAGCCAAATTAATAATGGAGAGGCATCATTTATGACACCTATCCATTATTAATCCAATAGTAGTAAAGGGTTAAAAAAACACAAACACATTATTAAAAAGTATTTTGATGAAATAAAAACAAAGGTTGTTGTAATATTTTATTCTACACTCAATCCATCTGAAGACCCTCACTCTGTAACAAAGAAAAAATAATAAACCAACAATATGCATAACTTCCGAAGATCTGTAACGTCCCACGATGTAAATCCATCTGAAGGGGTTAAAATATTTTACAGCCAGAAGTTCTGCTAATGCAGCGGTGCTCGTGGCTGCAAAACCCCGGGGAATGAAGGTAAAATAGGTCAATGACCTGTAGTTACCTTCATTCGCGGTGATGCGCCCTCTGCTGGTTGTCCTCATATGAACTCGAGCCTGGGAGCTTTCTAGGAAAGTTCCCACGCTCGAGGAACAACCAGCAGAGGGCGCCTCACCGCAAATGAAGGTAAATATAGGTCACTGACCTACTTTACCTTCATTCCCCGTGGTTTTGCAGCCACGAGCACCGCTGCATTAGCAGAGCTCCTGGCTGTAAAATATTTTAACCCCTTCAGATGGATTTACATTGTGGGACGTTACAGATCTTCAGAAGTTATGTATATTGTTGGTTTATTATTCTTTCTTTGTTACAGAGCGAGGGTCTTCAGATGGATTGAGCGTAGAATAAAATATTACAACAACCTTTGTTTTTATTTCATTAAAATACTTTTTAATAATGTGTTTGTGTTTTTTTTTAACCCTTTACTACTATTGGATTAATAATGGATAGGTGTCATAATTGACGCCTCTCCATTATTAATTTGGCTTAATGTCACCTTACAATAGCAAGGTGGCATTAACCCTTCATTACCCCATATCCCACCGCTACACGGGAATGGGAAGAGAGTGGCCAAGTGCCAGAATAGGCGCATCTTCCAGATGTTCCTTTTCTGGGGTGGCTGGGGGCAGATGTTTTTAGCCAGGGGGGGGGCCAATAACCATGGACCCTCTCCAGACTATTAATATCTGCCCTCAGTCACTGGCTTTACCATTCTGACGGAGAAAATTGCACGGGAGCCCACGCCAATTTTTTCCGCCATTTAACCCTTTAATTTAATAGCTAGAACGGCAAAATTTTGCATATACACACTACTAACATTAGTAGTGTGGAATATGCAAAAAAATGGGGATATGAGATGGTTTACTGCATGTAAACCATGTCTCATATCATGTCGGGTTTAGGAAGGAGAAAGCAAAAGCCGGCAATTGAATTACCGGCTTTAAAGCTATCTCGCGCTGTATGAAATAACTAGATGGCAGCCCGATTCTAAAGAATCCGGAGTCTAGAATCCATATATACTTTATTTATTCAAATGTAAGAATAATACAATTAATAAATAATAGTAAGAAAGAACAAAAAATGGCTGCACTCACCAGCTCTTGACAATTCTTGTTATTTAAGGTACAGTTACACAGGATCCATGAACATGCTTATGAGGGGAGGGATGAAAGACATTAGACAATCACTGAGGAGTTGGAAGGTGTATCGTGGTCAGAGTTTATTAATATGGAGGTGCAAGCGGTTTTTTTGCGCCATTCACGGCGTGTACCAGCTGCATTTGGTAATGGTTTGTTTGTTGCCTTAGAAGAGTCAGGTGTGAAGCATGTCTTATAAGCAGACTTAACAGTGTGCAGGCGACGGCGTTTATCATTTGGAGTGTAAGTAGGACAGTGTTTGCGCTTACGTGCAGATTTACCAACGGTTAAAGGAGCTTCAAGCTGCACACATTCTATGAATGGAGACAAAGAAGCTGTATTGTGGGCAGAATCTATGACTGAGGACGTGGAAATATTATGTTTGCAACGTTGAGAGCGTGCAGCAGCAGCTTTATTACTTAATCGATTAGTTTTGTCCTCAAAAGACTCATTAGTAATGCGTTTATTGCAAGCAGCATTAACAGTGTCCAGGCGCTTATGTCTGTCCTCTGTAGTCTCGTTAGCACGCTGTTTGTGCTTACGTGCGGCATCGGCGGCTTTTCGCTCAGCGTCATTGGTATACTTATTATCAGACCTGATGTTACGTGCGCTGTCATGATCCCAATGGCAGGGGATCACAAAAGGACAAGCACACAAAAAACAGAACAAGCTCTAGGGTGATGGAAACTGAGCTGACCGCGATCCTGAACCTAATTCACAACACTAGCAGTAGCCGGGGAACGTGCCTACGATGATTCTAGACGTCTCGCGCCAGCCGAAGGACTAGCTTCCCCTATTAGAAGAAACAAAGACCTCTCTTGCCTCCAGAGAAACACCCCACAGAAATAGCAGCCCCCCACATGTAATGACGGTGAAATGAGAGGAAAGCACATACGTAGTAATGAAAACAGATTCAGCAAAATGAGGCCCGCTAAAACTAGATAGCAGAGGATACAAAAGTGAACTGCGCGGTCAGCGAAAAACCCTACAAAAAACCATCCTGAAATTACCTGAACTCATGTGCCAACTCATGGAACATGAGGAGTAATATCAGCCCACTAGAGCAACCAGCAACAAGGAATCACATAACTGCAAGCTGGACTAAAACAAAAATAAAGCAAAACGTGGAACAGGAAAATCAAAAACTTAGCTTGTCCTGAAGATTACTGAAGCGGAAAGCAGAGGTAACAAGACACACTGATTACATTGATCGCCGGCGAGGAAATGACAAGAAAGCCAGGTTAAATAGGAAACTCCCATATCCTGATAGAACAGGTGGACACCAGAGACCGCAGAGAACACAAGTCACCCAGTACCATCTGTAACCACCAGAGGGAGCCCAAAAACAGAATCCACAACAGTACCCCCCCCTTGAGGAGGGGTCACCGAACCCTCACGAGAACCACCAGGGCGACCAGGATGAGCCCTATGAAATGCACGGACCAAATCAGCAGCATGAACATCAGAGGCAACCACCCAAGAATTATCCTCCTGACCATAACCCTTCCACTTGACCAAATACTGAAGTTTCCATCTGGAAACACGAGAATCCAAGATCTTCTCCACAACATACTCCAATTCTCCCTCCACCAGCACCGGAGCAGGAGGCTCAAGCGAAGGAACAACAGGTACCTCATACTTCCGCAACAACGACCGATGGAACACATTATGAATAGCAAACGATGCCGGGAGATCCAAACGAAACGACACAGGGTTAAGAATTTCCAAGATCCTATAGGGACCGATGAACCGAGGCTTGAACTTAGGAGAAGAGACCTTCATAGGAACAAAACGAGAAGACAACCACACCAAGTCCCCAACACGAAGTCGAGCACCCACGCGGCGATTAGCAAACTGCTGAGCCCTCTCCTGGGACAACTTCAAATTGTCCACCACATGACTCCAAATCTGATGCAACCTATCCACCACCATGTCCACTCCAGGACAATCAGAAGGCTCCACCTGACCAGAGGAAAAACGAGGATGAAACCCCGAATTACAAAAGAAAGGAGAAACCAAGGTAGCAGAACTAGCCCGATTATTAAGGGCAAATTCGGCAAGCGGCAAAAAGGTAACTCAGTCATCTTGATCAGCAGAAACAAAACACCTTAAATAAGTTTCCAAGGTGTGATTAGTTCGTTCCGTCTGGCCATTCATCTGAGGATGGAATGCAGACGAAAAGGACAAATCAATGCCCATCTTAGCACAGAACGTCCGCCAAAATCTAGACACAAACTGGGTTCCCCTGTCAGAAACAATGTTCTCCGGAATCCCATGCAAACGAACCACGTTCTGAAAAAACAGAGGGACCAACTCAGAGGAGGAAGGTAACTTAGGCAAGGGTACCAGATGAACCATCTTAGAAAAGCGGTCACACACAACCCAGATGACGGACATTTTTTGAGAGACAGGGAGATCCGAAATAAAGTCCATGGAAATGTGCGTCCAAGGCCTCTTCGGGATAGGCAAAGGTGACAACAATCCACTGGCCCGAGAACAGCAAGGCTTAGCCTGAGCGCAAACTTCACAAGACTGCACAAAAGAACGCACATCCCTCGACAAGGAAGGCCACCAAAAAGACCTGGCCACCAAGTCTCTAGTACCAAATATTCCAGGATGACCTGCCAACGCAGAAGAATGGACCTCGGAGATGACTCTACTGGTCCAATTATCCGGAACAAACAGTCTTTCAGGCGGACAACGATCAGGTTTATCTGCCTGAAACTCCTGCAAAGCACGTCGCAAGTCTGGGAAGACAGCCGACAAAATCACCCCATCCCTAAGGATACCAGTGGGCTCAGAATTTCCAGGGGAATCAGTCACAAAACTCCTAGAAAGAGCATCCGCCTTCACATTCTTTGAACCTGGCAGGTATGAAACCACAAAATCGAAACGGGAGAAAAACAGTGACCAACGAGCCTGTCTAGGATTCAGACGCCTGGCAGACTCAAGGTAAATCAGATTTTTGTGATCAGTCAAGACCACCACACGATGTCTAGCACCCTCAAGCCAATGACGCCACTCCTCAAATGCCCACTTCATGGCCAAAAGCTCCCGATTACCAACATCATAATTCCGCTCAGTGGGCGAAAACTTTCTAGAAAAGAACGCACATGGCTTCATCACCGAGCAATCGGAGCTTCTCTGTGACAAAACCGCCCCCGCTCCAATCTCAGAAGCATCAACCTCAACCTGAAAAGGAAGCGAAACATCTGGCTGACGCAACACAGGAGCAGAAGAAAACCGGCGCTTAAGTTCCTGAAAGGCCTCCACAGCCGCAGGAGACCAATCAGCAACATCAGCACCCTTCTTAGTCAGATCCGTCAAAGGCTTAACAACACTAGAAAAATTAGTTATAAAACAACGATAAAAATTAGCAAAGCCCAAGAATTTCTGTAGACTCTTAAGAGATGTAGGCTGCGTCCAGTCACAAATAGCTTGAACCTTGACGGGATCCATCTCAATAGTAGAAGGGGAAAAAATATACCCCAAAAAAGAAATCTTCTGGACTCCAAAAAGACACTTTGAACCTTTTACAAACAAAGAATTGGCCCGCAGGACCTGAAACACCTTCCTGACCTGCTGAACATGGGACTCCCAGTCATCAGAAAAAACCAAAACATCATCCAAATACACAATCATAAATTTATCCAGATATTCACGGAAAATATCGTGCATAAAGGACTGGAAGACAGAAGGAGCATTAGAAAGTCCAAAAGGCATCACCAAATACTCAAAATGGCCCTCAGGCGTATTAAATGCGGTTTTCCACTCATCACCCTGCTTAATCCGCACAAGATTATACGCACCCCGAAGATCAATCTTAGTGAACCATTTAGCCCCCTTAATGCGAGCGAACAAATCAGTCAACAATGGCAAAGGATACTGATATTTGACCGTAATCTTATTCAAAAGACGGTAATCTATACAAGGCCTCAAGGAACCATCTTTTTTGGCCACGAAAAAAAAATCTGCTCCCAAAGGAGACGAAGATGGACGGATATGTCCCTTTTCCAAGGACTCCTTAACATAATCCCACATAGCAGTATGCTCTGGCACTGACAGATTGAACAAACGACCTTTAGGAAATTTACTGCCAGGAATCAAATCTATAGCACAATCGCAATCCCTGTGAGGAGGAAGCGAATTGAGCTTAGGCTCCTTAAAAACATCCCGATAATCAGACAAAAATACAGGAACCTCAGAAGGAGTAGATGAAGCGATAGAAATCGGAGGTGCATCATCATGAACCCCCTGACATCCCCAGCTTAACACAGACATCGTTTTCCAGTCCAAGACTGGGTTATGAGTTTGTAACCATGGCAGACCAAGCACTAAGACATCATGTAAATTATACAGTACCAGGAAGCGAATCACCTCCTGATGAACGGGAGTCATACGCATGGTCACATGTGTCCAGTACTGAGGTTTATTCATAGCCAAAGGTGTAGAGTCAATTCCTTTCAAAGGAATAGGGACTTCCAGAGGCTCCAGACTAAACCCACAGCGGTTGGCAAATGACCAATCCATAAGACTCAGGGCAGCGCCTGAATCCACATAGGCATCGACGGAAATGGCTGATAATGAACAAATCAGAGTCACAGACAGAATGAACTTAGACTGTAAAGTACTAATGGCAACAGACTTATCAACCTTTTTTGTGTGTTTAGAGCATGCTGATATAACATGAGCTGAATCACCACAATAAAAACACAACCCATTTTTCCGCCTATAGTTTTGCCGTTCACTTCTGAACTGAATTCTATCACATTGCATTGTCTCAGGTGCCTGTTCAGAAGACACCGCCAAATGGTGCACAGGTTTGCGCTCCCGTAAACGCTGATCAATCTGAATAGCCATAGTCATAGACTCATTCAGACCTGTAGGCGCAGGGAACCCCACCATAACATCTTTAATGGCCTCAGAAAGGCCATCTCTGAATCTTGCAGCCAGGGCGCACTCATTCCACTGAGTAAGCACCGACCATTTCCGAAATTTCTGACAATATAATTCTGCTTCATCTTGCCCCTGAGAGAGAGCCAATAAAGCTTTTTCAGCCTGAATCTCTAGGTTAGGTTCCTCATAGAGCAAACCCAATGCCAGAAAAAATGCATCCACATTGAGCAACACAGGATCCCCTGGTGCCAATGCAAATGCCCAATTCTGAGGGTCACCCCGCAGGAAAGATATTACAATCTTGACTTGCTGAGCAGGGTCTCCAGGGGAGCGAGATTTCAAAGAAAAAAACAACTTGCAATTGTTCCTAAAATTCAGAAAACTAGATCTATCTCCAGAAAAAAACTCTGGGATAGGAATTCTAGGTTCAGACATAGGAGCATGTACAACAAAATCTTGTATATTTTGAACCTTAGCAGCAAGATTATTCAGGCTGGAAGCCAAACTCTGGACGTCCATGATAAACAGCTGAGGTCAGAGCCATTCAAGGATTAAGAGGAGGTAAGACGCAGCAAACTCTGAGGGAAGGAAAAAAAAAAAAAAAAAAAAAACAACTTCCTCAGACTACTTTTCCTCCTACTTCAGCCAATATGATTACCACTTTTCGGGCCGGCGATACTGTCATGATCCCAATGGCAGGGGATCACAAAAGGACAAGCACACAAAAAACAGAACAAGCTCTAGGGTGATGGAAACTGAGCTGACCGCGATCCTGAACCTAATTCACAACACTAGCAGTAGCCGGGGAACGTGCCTACGATGATTCTAGACATCTCGCGCCAGCCGAAGGACTAGCTTCCCCTATTAGAAGAAACAAAGACCTCTCTTGCCTCCAGAGAAACACCCCACAGAAATAGCAGCCCCCCACATGTAATGACGGTGAAATGAGAGGAAAGCACATACGTAGTAATGAAAACAGATTCAGCAAAATGAGGCCCGCTAAAACTAGATAGCAGAGGATACAAAAGTGAACTGCGCGGTCAGCGAAAAACCCTACAAAAAACCATCCTGAAATTACCTGAACTCATGTGCCAACTCATGGAACATGAGGAGTAATATCAGCCCACTAGAGCAACCAGCAACAAGGAATCACATAACTGCAAGCTGGACTAAAACAAAAATAAAGCAAAACGTGGAACAGGAAAATCAAAAACTTAGCTTGTCCTGAAGATTACTGAAGCGGAAAGCAGAGGTAACAAGACACACTGATTACATTGATCGCCGGCGAGGAAATGACAAGAAAGCCAGGTTAAATAGGAAACTCCCATATCCTGATAGAACAGGTGGACACCAGAGACCGCAGAGAACACAAGTCACCCAGTACCATCTGTAACCACCAGAGGGAGCCCAAAAACAGAATCCACAACAGTGCGCCATCAGCAGCTTTGGGCTCTGTGTCATTAGTATACTTAACAGTGTCCAGGCGCTTGCATCTCTCCTCTGTACTCTTGTTAGCACGCTGTTTGCGCTTACGTGCGGCATCGGCGGCTTTTCGCTCTGCATCATTACCATACTTTATATCAGACCTGATCTTACGTGCGCCATCAGCAGCTTTGGACTCTGTGTCATTAGTATACTTAACAGTATCCAGGCGCTTGCATCTATCCTCTGTACTCTTGTTAACACGCTGTTTGCGCTTACGTGCGGCATCGACGGCTTTTCGCTCTGCATCATTACCATACTTTATATCAGACCTGATCTTACGTGCGCCATCAGCAGCTTTGGGCTCTGTGTCATTAGTATACTTAACAGTATCCAGGCACTTGCATCTATCCTCTGTACTCTTGTTAACACGCTGTTTGCGCTTACGTCCGGCATCGGTGGCTTTTTCCTCGGCATCATTACCATACTTTATATCAGACCTGATCTTACGTGCGCCATCATAAGCTTTGGACTCTGTGTCATTAGTATACTTAACAGTGTCCATGCGCTTGCATCTATCCTCTGTACTCTTGTTAGCACGCTGTTTGCGCTTACGTGCGGCATCGGCGTTTTTATGCTCTGCATTATTAGTATACTTTCTATCAGACCTAATCTTACGTGCGCCATCAGCAGCTTTGGGCTCTGTGTCATTAGTATCCTTACTATTAGAGCTCATGTTGGCTAAGCTAAACAGCTTTAAGCGTGGTGGTGGCAAACAACAGGTTAATAAGAGGCAGTGTCAGGTAGTAGGAAAATAGCCAGTTAATAATAGGCAATAGTTCTTTGCAGGAATGCAGATATTAATAAATAGGCAGTTTATATTGCAGAGAAATTGCTGGGCAATAATGGACAATGTCCTTATGTGGCAAATAATAGAGCAATATACCCAATGTGGCAAAGAAGAGGTTAATAAACGGCAGTCTCTCAGTATAACAGTCAAGCAAGGCCAGATCTCAAACCAATTTTAATGAGTAGAAAATAAATTGATAATTTAGTAGTAGTAGTAGTATAAAACCTACAAGAAACAAAATAAGCAAAAAACCCTGCTGTAACTAAATAAGTAAAATGAAAAAGTGTATTCAAATAACACAGAGTTCTTAGTAATACTGTTTTAGATTAAAAAATAGCATAAAAGCCATCCCACCCTGTGGCAAGGTGACTCTAATCTGGAGGTTCTACACTGTCTAATATTAAAAACCTTACCATGTGTCAGAGTTGACCTCAGTGTGTAAATAAGGGCAGACAAAAGAACCAAGTCCCAATCACGGCACCTGGACAATGGTGGGATGGCTTTTATGCTATTTTTCACCAAAAACATTATTACTAAGGACTCTGAGTTATTTAGATGTACTTTTGCTTTTTACTTATTTAGTTACCTTTTTTTGTTTATTTTGTTTCTTGTAGGTTTTATATGCTTTATGGTCAATGTGAAGATGTGTTTATGTGCTGCATGTATACCAATTTAATCCAAGCTTAATCCAAGCTCAATTTTTGTGTTTTTCTTTGTATTTTTGCATTCTGTGGAAGCCAGGGTGTGGCCTTCAGTCCTTAGTTGGAAATTACACTTAAAGGGAACCTGTCACCTCAAATTGGCAGGATATGTAAATGCCTTTTTTCCAGTCCGATGGGCGTCTTCATTTCTCCACCCCATCCGTCCCTGTTGTCCGTAATATGTACGAGAATTAATAGTTCGCGCGTGCGCAATGCAATCTTCGCTCGCGCACGCACAGTATGCTTTGCCCAACTGCGGGCAAAGCTGAAAAGCATTACTGCGCATGCGCCCGCGCACTATGTCCCAGAAGTATTTAGCTGTGTTCTGGGATATAGTGCGCGGGGACATGCACAGTAATGCTTTTCGGCTTTGCCCGCAGTTGGGCAAAGCATACTGCGGGAGCGAAGATTGCATTGTGCATGCGCGAACTATGGAGGACAAGTACTTTAATTCTCGAACATATTGCGGACAACAGGGACGGATGGGGTGGAGAAATGAAGATGAAACGCCGCCCATGGGACCGGAAAAAAGGCATTTACATATCCCGCCAATTTGAGGTGACAGATTCTCTTTAAAGGCTTCCCCATAGTCCATAGATTGGGACTTTGTCCTTTTGTCTGCCCTTATTCACACACTGAGGTCAATTTTGACACATGGTAAGGTTTTTAATATTAGACAGTGTAGGACCGTCCCGATCAGAGGACCTTGACAATGGTGCGATGGCTTTTATGCTATTTTTGACAACTCTATGGGATTCTGGACAGCAGAGAGGTGACATCTTGGCCAATATAAAAATTGATAATTTGCAATTAACAAAAGGGTTACATATTGCTCGAATGGGAGAGCAACTTTACTGATGTTGCAGACTTCATTTGAGAGTTTGTGTCTAGCACTTTAGTATTAGACATGCTCAGGCAACGATATATTTCTTCAAAACTTTTCTTAGATATTTATCTTGGCGTGCCGAGTATGGTACATCTTTTTTTTCTTTGGAATTGTAAACCTTTTGTAATCATGAGGACTTGAAAAGTAATATAGTAACCTGAGGCTGATGTAAATTCTAGCATGCCACTATTAATTACTTCTTACAAAGTTCCAGATTTGCCTTTTTGCTGGCACAGAAAACTGTTTTCCAGTTTGCAGATAATTTATCTCTGCATTGAAATTCAAAAGAACAATAGAAAGATTGATCTCTTTCATGCATAAAAAACTTGGCAGGAGTGATCCACATAAAATGTACTTTGAACAAGAATGAGCTATAAAGAACGGCTTATTATCTAGACAAGTGATTATGCGCTCAGCATCTGTTAACACTTCTTCATTTAAAGTGCAAATGTGTTTTTGGAGGGATGTTACAAAAGCAGCAAGCTTCCGCAGAAAAGGGTTTCCCCACTGAATGACATTTTACTAGGATTAATCAGAGGGAATCTGCAAGGTGCAGAGAAGATGCAGAAAGACCATTTGCTTCATAGCTGGGATTTATAGGGCTCTTGGTGACCAGCTTCCTCTAATCACAAAATAATGCTTATCCTAGGCAGATTTTATATCTTATGATTTATTACACTTTGAAACGCAGCAAGATACATTAGCAGCAGGTTGGGTTCAGACAAACGGCCAAATTGTAAGTCGGGCCAGTTGCGACCACAACTTGCTCACATGATTGGCTCTGTGTGCTCGTGCTCATTCTGAATGGATGTCTGAGTTGCCTTTGCTTGCATATACATGCTGTATTTTTTTTCTTGCCTTTCGACATAGACCATTGGCCCACGTTGAATATCGGATATGAGCACTGGCCATAAATGGTCCATGTTCGGTCTGTGGTGTATACAGACTGGTTATATGGTCATCTGAATGAGCCCTAACATTTGATAGATGCATGGTTTATCTTAAAGAGTATAGGGATTTTAAAGGGAATCTGTCAGCACAGACTGACTGTTCAAACCAAGTACAGACACTTGGCGCACAAAGGCATAGCCAAACAATTAACTGCTCCTTACCACCTACCTGTTTTCTATCTATTTCTACCCTTCTCTTCCTCTATGAAACCAGAACTGTCAATCAAAGAAGAGAGGAGAGGAGATAGAGGGAAAACAAGCAGGTGGTAAGGTGTAATATCCCTTAAATGTTGTGCCTTTTTCTTATTAATTTATTTTTAATCTTGTCTGAAGAAGGAGCCTCTGTGCTCTGAAAGCTTGCAAACATATATTATTTTCTGGTTAGCCAATAAAGGCATCACCCCAAGAATACTTTTGTCATCATTGGGCAGAGCAGTATGCACGTCGATTTTTTTGGCTAACACGATACCACAATATAATATGTTATTTAACATCATACACTTTCCTGCACTATTTGACCTGAACTTATATACCTGCCTATTCACGCAAACAATAGCAGGCTAAAACCTGAGACTTTTCGTGATGTCTTAACCCTTCCCCACTACTCCCTGTAGAGATCAATGCTTAATATGCTCCCTCATTGACTTCATTTAACCAGAGCTAAGCAACAGCTACCAGATTATTATTATTTATTATTATAGCGCCGTTTATTCCATGGCGCTTTACATGTGAGGAGGGGTACAAATAATAAAAACAAGTACAATAATCTTAAAGGGAACCTGTCACCTGAATTTGGCGGGACAGGTTTGTGGTCATATGAGCGGGGTTTTCGGGTGTTTGATTCACCCTTTCCTTACCCGCTGGCTGCATGCTGGCCGCAATATTGGGTTGAAGTTCATGCTGTGTCCTCCGTAGTACACGCCTGCTGTTGACAATTCTGCTTTTGGGCTCCCTCCGGTGGTTGTAGGTGGTAAAGCAGTTGTCCCTGGGTTGCAGTCCTGGTCACGTGTATCTGCTGATTGCAGTTCTGACTGGGGTATTTAGGTGTGCTGGATTCATTAGTCCTTGCCAGTTGTCCATGGTTTTTGGGAGGTGTTGGATCTCTGTCTGGTTCCTCCTGCCTTGCTGCCAAATCAGCAAAGATAAGTGTCTGGTTTTGTTTCTGTGGCACACATGCTGTGTGCTTGTTATTTCAGTGCTATTCATTTGTTTTTTCTTGTCCAGCTTAGATTGTGTCAGTATTTTCTCAGTCTAGTTGGATTCTCAGGAGTTGCAGATATTCGTTCCACGTCTTTAGTTAGATGTTGGAATTTTTTGTATTATCTGCTGTGGATATTTTTGGAAGGATTTTAATACTGACCGCTTAGTATTCTCTCCTATCCTGTTGTGAATTCTGTGGTCAAGCTCCCTCCTGTGGTCATGAGTGGTACTTCGGCTGGTTCTGTCCATGAGCTTCCTCTGGTGGATGTGAGTGGGGCTGCGGCTTCTGAGTTTCCTTCCTCAGGTGACGAGGTTAAGTCGTTAGGTGCTGCTCTATTTAACTCCACCTAGTTCTTTGTTCCTTGCCTCCAGTCAATGTTCCAGTATTGGTCTTGCTCTCTCCTGGATCGTTCTTGTGGCCTGTTTTCCCTGCATAAGCTAAGTTCTGCTTGTGTTTCTTGGTTTGCTATTTTTTCTGTCCAGCTTGCTATTTTGGTTTGTCTTGCTTGCTGGAAGCTCTGGGACGCAGAGGGAGCACCTCCGTACCGTTAGTCGGTGCGGAGGGTCTTTTTGCGCCCTCTGCGTGGTTGTTTGTAGGTTTTTGTGCTGACCGCAAAGCTATCTTTCCTATCCTCGGTCTATTCAGTAAGTCGGGCCTCACTTTGCTAAAATCTATTTCATCTCTGTGTTTGTATTTTCATCTTTACTCACAGTCATTATATGTGGGGGGCTGCCTTTTCCTTTGGGGAATTTCTCTGAGGCAAGGTAGGCTTATTTTTCTATCTTCAGGGCTAGCTAGTTTCTTAGGCTGTGCCGAGGCGCCTAGGTCTGGTCAGGAGCGCTCCACGGCTGCTTC
Source organism: Ranitomeya imitator (assembly GCF_032444005.1). Classification (NCBI taxonomy): domain Eukaryota; kingdom Metazoa; phylum Chordata; class Amphibia; order Anura; family Dendrobatidae; genus Ranitomeya; species Ranitomeya imitator. The sequence continues at coordinate 702,344,441 of NC_091283.1, forward strand.
TAGTGTGGTGTGATAGGATTAGGGATTGCGGTCAGCAGAGTTCCCACGTCTCAGAGCTCGTCCTATGTTATTAATAACTATCAGGTCACTTTGTGTGCTCTTAACCACCAGGTCCATTCTGTTTCTAAACCACCAGTTCATAACAGTACTGGAGGCCCAAAGTACTAATGCTTCTCAATAGAGGGAAAAGAGAAGTTCTGAGACCATTTTTTTTTCTCTGCACTGTGTTTTGTCTTTCTTTTCCCCTAGACATTTGGGTGGTTCAGGACACAGGTGTAGTGATGGACATTAAAGGTCTGTCTTCTTGTGTGGATCATCTCACTGCAAGAGTACAAAATATTCAAGACATTGTGGTTCAGAAATCTATGTTAGAACCTAGAATTCCTATTTCTGATTTATTTTCTGGAGATAGAGCTAAGTTTCTGAATTTCAAAAATAATTGTAAACTGTTTCTAGCTTTGAAACCCCGCTCCTCTGGTGACCCAGTTCAACAAGTTAAGATCATTATTTCTTTATTACGTGGCGACCCTCAAGACTGGGCATTTTCCCTTGCGCCAGGAGATCCTGTATTATGTGATATTGATGCATTTTTTCTGGCTCTCGGATTGCTTTATGATGAACCTAATTCAGTGGATCAGGCAGAGAAAAATTTGCTGGCTCTGGGTCAGGGTCAGGATGAGGTAGAGATATATTGTCAGAAGTTTAGGAAGTGGTCTGTGCTCACTCAATGGAATGAATGTGCGCTGGCAGCAATTTTCAGAAAGGGTCTCTCTGAAGCCCTTAAGGATGTCATGGTGGGATTTCCTATGCCTGCTGGTCCGAATGAGTCTATGTCTTTGGCCATTCAGATCGATCGACGCTTATGTGAGCGTAAAACTGTGCACCATTTGGCGGTATTATCTGAGCATAAACCTGAACCTATGCAATGTGATAGGACTTTGACCAGAGCTGAACGGCAAGAACACAGACGTCAGAATGGGCTGTGTTTTTACTGTGGTGATTCCACTCATGCTATCTCCGATTGTCCTAAGCGCACTAAGCGGTTCGCTAGGTCTGCCACCATTGGTACGGTACAGTCGAAATTTCTTTTGTCCGTTACTTTGATCTGCTCTTTGTCATCCTATTCTGTCATGGCATTTGTGGATTCAGGCGCTGCCCTGAATTTGATGGACTTGGAGTTTGCTAGGCGCTGTGGGTTTTTCTTGGAGCCCTTGCAGTATCCTATTCCATTGAGAGGAATTGATGCTACGCCTTTGGCCAAGAATAAGCCTCAGTACTGGACCCAACTGACCATATGCATGGCTCCTGCGCATCAGGAGGATATTCGCTTTTTGGTGTTGCATAATCTGCATGATGTGGTCGTGTTGGGGTTGCCATGGCTACAAGTCCATAACCCAGTATTGGATTGGAAATCTATGTCTGTGTCCAGCTGGGGTTGTCAGGGGGTACATGGTGATGTTCCATTTCTGTCTATTTCATCATCCACCCCTTCTGAGGTCCCAGAGTTCTTGTCGGATTACCGGGATGTATTTGATGAGCCCAAGTCCAGTGCCCTACCTCCGCATAGGGATTGCGATTGTGCTATCGATTTGATTCCTGGTAGTAAGTTTCCTAAAGGTCGACTGTTTAATTTGTCTGTGCCTGAGCACGCCGCTGTGCGGAGTTACGTAAAGGAATCCTTGGAGAAGGGTCATATTCGGCCGTCGTCGTCGCCATTGGGAGCAGGGTTCTTTTTTTGTGGCCAAGAAGGATGGTTCGTTGAGACCTTGTATTGATTACCGCCTTCTAAATAAAATCACAGTCAAATTTCAGTACCCCTTGCCGCTGCTGTCTGATTTGTTTGCTCGGATTAAGGGGGCTAGTTGATTCACCAAGATAGATCTTCGTGGTGCGTATAATCTTGTGCGTATTAAACAGGGCGATGAATGGAAAACAGCATTTAATACGCCCGAGGGCCATTTTGAGTACCTGGTTATGCCATTCGGCCTTTCCAATGCTCCATCAGTATTTCAGTCCTTTATGCATGACATCTTCCGAGACTACCTGGATAAATTCCTGATTGTATACTTGGATGATATTTTGGTCTTCTCGGATGATTGGGAGTCTCACGTGAAGCAGGTTAGAATGGTGTTCCAGGTCCTGCGTGCGAATTCTTTGTTTGTGAAGGGGTCAAAGTGTCTCTTTGGTGTTCAGAAGGTTTCATTTTTGGGTTTCATTTTTTCCCCTTCTACTATCGAGATGGACCCTGTTAAAGTTCAGGCCATTTATGATTGGACTCAGCCGACATCTCTGAAGAGTCTGCAAAAGTTCCTGGGCTTTGCTAATTATTATCGTCGCTTCATCAATAATTTTTCTAGTATTGCTAAACCGTTGACTGATTTAACCAAGAAGGGTGCTGATGTGGTCAATTGGTCTTCTGCTGCTGTGGAAGCTTTTCAGGAGTTGAAGCATCGTTTTTCTTCTGCCCCTGTGTTGTGCCAGCCAGATGTTTCGCTCCCGTTCCAGGTCGAGGTTGATGCTTCTGAGATTGGAGCAGGGGCTGTTTTGTCGCAAAGAAGTTCTGATGGCTCGGTGATGAAACCATGTGCCTTCTTTTCCAGGAAGTTTTCGCCTGCTGAGTGTAATTATGATGTTGGCAATCGAGAGTTGCTGGCCATGAAGTGGGCATTCGAGGAGTGGCGTCATTGGCTTGAAGGAGCTAAGCATCGCGTGGTGGTCTTGACTGATCACAAGAACTTGACTTATCTCGAGTCTGCCAAACGGTTGAATCCTAGACAGGCTCGTTGGTCGCTGTTTTTCTCCTGTTTTGACTTTGTGGTTTCGTACCTTGCGGGCTCTAAGAATGTGAAGGCGGATGCCCTGTCTAGGAGTTTTGTGCCCGACTCTCCGGGTTTGCCTGAGCCGGCGGGTATGCTCAAAGAGGGGGTAATTTTGTCTGCCATCTCCCCTGATTTGCGGCGGGTGCTGCAAAAATTTCAGGCTAATAGACCTGACCGTTGCCCAGCGGAGAAACTGTTTGTCCCTGATAAATGGACGAGTAGAGTTATCTCTGAGGTTCATTGTTCGGTGTTGGCTGGTCATCCTGGAATCTTTGGTACCAGAGATTTGGTGGCTAGATCCTTTTGGTGGCCGTCTCTGTCACGGGATGTGCGTTCGTTTGTGCAGTCCTGTGGGACTTGTGCTTGGGCTAAGCCCTGCTGTTCTCGAGCCAGTGGGTTGCTTTTGCCCTTGCCGGTCCCGAAGAGGCCCTTGACACATATCTCTATGGATTTTATTTCGGATCTCCCTGTCTCTCAAAAGATGTCGGTCATTTGGGTGGTTTGTGATCGCTTCTCTAAGATGGTCCATTTGGTACCCTTGTCTAAATTGCCTTCCTCCTCTGATTTGGTGCCATTGTTTTTCCAGCATGTGGTTCGTTTACATGGCATTCTGGAGAACATCGTTTCTGACAGAGGTTCCCAGTTTGTTTCGAGGTTTTGGCGAGCCTTTTGTGCTAGGATGGGCATTGATTTGTCTTTTTCCTCGGCTTTCCATCCTCAGACAAATGGCCAAACTGAACGAACCAATCAGACCTTGGAAACATATCTGAGATGTTTTGTTTCTGCTGATCAGGATGATTGGGTGTCCTTTTTGCCTTTGGCTGAGTTCGCCCTTAATAATCGGGCCAGCTCGGCTACTTTGGTTTCCCCGTTTTTCTGCAATTCTGGTTTCCATCCTCGTTTCTCTTCAGGGCAGGTTGAGTCTTCGGACTGTCCTGGTGTGGATACTGTGGTGGATAGGTTGCAGCAGATTTGGACTCATGTAGTAGACAATTTGACATTGTCCTAGGAGAAGGCTCAACGTTTCGCTAACCGCAGGTGCTGTGTGGGTCCCCGACTTCGTGTTGGGGATTTGGTTTGGTTGTCGTCTCGTTATATTCCTATGAAAGTTTCCTCTCCTAAGTTTAAGCCTCGTTTCATTGGTCCGTATAGGATTTCTGAGGTTCTTAATCCTGTGTCTTTTCGTTTGACCCTTCCAGCTTCTTTTTCCATCCATAATGTATTCCATAGGTCATTGTTGCGGAGATACGTGGCACCTGTGGTTCCATCCATTGATCCTCCTGCCCCGGTTTCGGTTGAGGGGGAGTTGGAGTATATAGTGGAGAATATTTTGGATTGTCGTATTTCGAGACGGAAACTCCAGTACCTGGTTAAGTGGAAGGGTTATGGTCAGGAAGATAATTCCTGGGTCTTTGCCTCTGATGTTCATGCTGCTGATCTGGTTCGTGCCTTTCATTTGGCTCATCCTGGTCGGCCTGGGGGCTCTGGTGAGGGTTCGGTGACCCCTCCTCAAGGGGGGGGTACTGTTGTGAATTCTGTGGTCAAGCTCCCTCCTGTGGTCATGAGTGGTACTTCGGCTGGTTCTGTCCATGAGCTTCCTCTGGTGGATGTGAGTGGGGCTGCGGCTTCTGAGTTTCCTTCCTCAGGTGACGAGGTTAAGTCGTTAGGTGCTGCTCTATTTAACTCCACCTAGTTCTTTGTTCCTTGCCTCCAGTCAATGTTCCAGTATTGGTCTTGCTCTCTCCTGGATCGTTCTTGTGGCCTGTTTTCCCTGCATAAGCTAAATTCTGCTTGTGTTTCTTGGTTTGCTATTTTTTCTGTCCAGCTTGCTATTTTGGTTTGTCTTGCTTGCTGGAAGCTCTGGGACGCAGAGGGAGCACCTCCGTACCGTTAGTCGGTGAGGAGGGTCTTTTTGCGCCCTCTGCGTGGTTGTTTGTAGGTTTTTGTGCTGACCGCAAAGCTATCTTTCCTATCCTCGGTCTATTCAGTAAGTCGGGCCTCACTTTGCTAAAATCTATTTCATCTCTGTGTTTGTATTTTCATCTTTACTCACAGTCATTATATGTGGGGGGCTGCCTTTTCCTTTGGGGAATTTCTCTGAGGCAAGGTAGGCTTATTTTTCTATCTTCAGGGCTAGCTAGTTTCTTAGGCTGTGCCGAGGCACCTAGGTCTGGTCAGGAGCGTTCCACGGCTACTTCTAGTGTGGTGTGATAGGATTAGGGATTGCGGTCAGCAGAGTTCCCACGTCTCAGAGCTCGTCCTATGTTATTAGTAACTATCAGGTCACTTTGTGTGCTCTTAACCACCAGGTCCATTGTGTTTCTAAACTACCAGTTCATAACACTATCCTTTCCTATCTAGCTAGAGTGGCCTCTTTTGCTAAATCCTGTTTTCTGCCTACGTGTGTCTTTCCTCTCCTACTCACAGTCAATATTCGTGGGGGGGCTGCCTATCCTTTGGGGTTCTGCTCTGATACAAGGTAGATTTCCTATTTCCATCTATAGGGGTATTTAGTCCTCCGGCTGTGTCGAGGTGTCTAGGGTTTGTTAGGCACACCCCACGGCTACTTCTAGTTGCGGTGTTAGTTCAGGATTTGCGGTCAGTACAGTTACCACCTACTCCAGAGAAAGATTCATGCGGCTCCAAGGTCACCGGATCATAACAGCCTGCGCAAGGCAATCTTAGAATCTGATACTGTGCAAAGGGTTACTGCTGCCTCTCCAGGCTCTACTATTGTACCCTGAACTGGTCTGCGGCGAGCAGGCTTTTCTGGGACTAAGTCCTGCTTTGTACTCACTGAGCATGCCCAGGGTAAGATCTCTCAGTGGAGATCAAGGGTCACATGCTCAGGTACTGCAGCAACTTCTATTGGTCCTCCAGGAAGGTCCTGTACCTGATCAAGTTCTGTGGCAGCCTTCCATTGGTCCTTCTAGGAAGGTCCTGTAGGTGCTAAAGCTATAAAAGGTTCTCATAACCGCACGGCCATGCGCTAGTGTCAAATATGTACGAGCTCAGCGCCAGTGTGGTCGTGTGTGTGGTCAGGGACCCGGCTGAAATAAGCCCCTAGAATGCTGGTACCTCCGGCGAGGAGTTTTGTGTATGCAGTCAGGGACCCGGCTGAAATAAGCCCCTAGAATGCTGGCACCTCCGGCGAGGAGTTTATGTCTGAATTCGGGGCTGGCTAATAGCCATTAGAATTCCGGCTCCACCGGAGAGGAGCTGTGTGTTGGTTGGACTGCATGACCACTGTCGGCTCTACTCAGTAGCTGTGTCCCCTGTGAGCTAAACAGGGCACAGCGTTCTCTTTACTACAGGCTCTGTGAAGTAACAGAGTTCGTTTGTACTAATTTGCTTCGCCGCCTTGCTTAGCAGCAGGTTCTTTCCTGCACGGTGGATCCCAGGTTGCGAACGCACCAATCTCATTTAATAAATATATTCGGTGCGTTCCGCCAACCCTAACACACGCTTACTAACTCTTTCCAGACTTAGCCCCCACTACCATCGCCAAAAGATGGGCTATGAAACCAGACCTGGAAATTCTCTGTGCCTAGAATATTAAATACCGCTGGGGATTTCCATTCAAACTGACTTTTAATCATCTGGATCTGGCCCATACAGTTCTCTCTCCTGAAGGCGCAAAACGTCTCATCAAATTGAGACTTCTGGAACAACCTGCCTCACCACCTGCTTCATCTTCCTTACAGCAATCCAAGGAACATCGCTCCAGACCTCGAGACCCACCGACACCTCCTTGATCTTACAACTACAAACTTTTATGTTACCTTATACTTACGATAGCTCAACAGTTTGCTTAATTGCAGTAATTTTTCATATATTTCAGCTATCTCCAAATCTTTAGTAAATATTGTTATAAAAATATTTTGCCTAGTTGGCTCTTGATTTCTCGAAACACCCTTAATGACTTGCTTGTTACAATACCTTCACTTGGTTTTATAGTTCTTCTGTTTCAGGTGTTTTCTAAAGGTACCGTCACATTAAGCGACGCTGCAGCGATCTAGACAACGATGCCGATCGCTGCAGCGTCGCTGTGTGGTCGCTGGAGAGCTGTCACACAGACAGCTCTCCAGCGACCAACGATCCCGAAGTCCCCAGGGCTGCGCTTAGTAACCCGATATTTACCCTGGTTACCAGTGTAAATGTAAAAAAAAAAAACCACTACATACTTACATTCCGGTGTCTGTCCCCCGGCGTTCTGCTTCCCTGCACTGTGTAAGCGCCGGCCTTAAAAGCAGAGCGGTGACGTCACCGCTGTGCTTTACGACTGGCCGGCGCTGACACAGGATGCAGGAGGAGTGCAGGGAAGCAGAACGCCGGGGGACAATGTCTGCGGGAGATCCAGCGACGAAATAAAGTTCTGGCCTTTCTGCTCTGACCAACGATGTCATAGCAGGATCCAGATCGCTGCTGCGTGTCAAACACAACGATATCGCTATCCAGGACGCTGCAACGTCACGGATTGCTAGCGATATCGTTGTTAAGTTGTTCAGTGTGACGGTACCTTAAGTGTTCTGTCCCAAAGATCGTATGACTACAAGCGTTCTATCAATTATAGGTATTCCTCAAGTTCAAGATTACCATCCACTTCTCGCCACATCTTCAATACGGATAAGTGCCTTTTATTGGTGATATTATTGTTCACAGACTTTTGCGATTGGACATATGGGAATATGCTTTATATCTTTAAACTTTTCATTACCTGTTTGATGGTATACTATATTAATCTCCCCAATCTTTATCCAATCTCAATGTTTACTGTTGGTCCCTTCTACCTTTTTCTATTTACCCAGACTAACACCTTGTCCCTTCAGGGCTCTGCTTAGCTGTCATCTGCCTGGGTCCTGTAGCCCTCTCTGCCCTTCGGTCTCTTGATCTTAGAGACCATAATAATTGCAGTGTATCTGGTGCTCCTCACTTTCTACACCAGGCTCACTACCTGCTAAATCCGCCCAGCTCACCCTATCTCCCCCCTTCCTAAAATATAATAATTATACCCCATAATGCATTGTTCCTTACAAATGTCTGACCCCTCAGTGTATCTACACAATGCTACTCAGCACTTGTGCTGAGCATGGTAACACAAGCCCCATAAACAACATCCCCAATAAAAACACATGACACAGGAAATTTTGTTTGGAATAAAATGGCCGTGGTGTTTATTTTGGGTTATATATAAAATTTCATTTTAATCCAAGAAATAAGCATAACCATTGAAATTTGAGTAAACTGGCTTAAATCCGCACACATAACCCAATCCACCCGAAATCAACAGGCGACTTTCCCACAAATAAACGACACGACGAATATAAATAACAGTTAAATATAACTTCAGGGAGGGAGGGAGGGATCTTTGATCTTCTTCAGGTAACTGGCGACAAGCCGTTAAAAAAACTGATTTTTATAGATAAAATCCTTCCCGCACTTTTTGTTTAAACCAATCAAAACATGTAAAAAGTGCGGGAACTCATACCAGATTAACCCAGAATGAACCTGCTCATGCACAGCACAGCTTACTAAACATATTTAACCCTTTGAAAACCATACCATTTTCAAAGCATAGAACCACAAAAAGAGGGGGGTGGAAGGAGAGGCTGTGTTATCATGTGACCCCCTTGCATTCGACAAAGGGGGGGCGTCCAATCTTTAATACTTGCTACACCCCTCTTTGTCCCTTATATCCTTTACAAGTTACACTAAAGGTACCTTCACACTGAGCAACTTTCCAACGAGAACGACAATGATCCGTGACGTTGCAGCGTCCTGGATAGTGATCTCGTTGTGTTTGACACGCAGCAGCGATCAGGATCCCGCTGTGACATCGCTGGTCGTTGCTGAAAGTCCAGAACTTTATTTGGTGGTCAGGTCGGCGTGATTCGTCATGTTTGACAGCAAAAGCAACGATGCCTGCATTGTTTTTTCCTGGAGCTAACAACCAGCGAGAACGATAAGTACGTCACTGGATCGCTCCTGCATCGTTCTGGAGTTGCTGGTGTTTGACGTCTCCTAGCGACCTAAACAGTGATGCTGCAGCGATCGGCATCGTTGTCTATATCGCTGCAGCGTCGCTAAATGTGACGGTACCTTAACTGTTCTATCCATCTTAACCCTCACCGCGCTTAACTGCCCGAGAGGACTCACAGCAATTTACCACTCCCATTATTATGTTCTCATTATCAATTGCAGGCCACAGGAGGTACCTTTTTATATAACCCAGACACCCTTATCAATATGCCTTTAATCATCTTAGTTATCACACAATGTGAGGGGGGAGGGGTCTTAATTCCTTGCACAAACGTACCAAAGCTTTCCGCTATTACAGATCCCAACATGCAGATGTGATTTGCCTTCAAGAGACACATTTCTCTACCTCTCCGTACCCAAAGTTTTTGTCACTCTCTCACCCACTTTTTTACACAGCTAGCACCCCAAATAAAACTAAAGGTGATACCATTTGCTTCAAGAAATCTGTCCACTTCATTTTTAAATCAACAGTTACAGATAAAGAGGGCTGTTATCTCATGGTAACTGGTTCTAATGAAGTGGTGACCTTTGTCTCCTACTATGCTTCCAATACTCATGAATCTGCCTTCTCTCAACTACTCGATTTATTCCCCAAACATGTCCCAAGGCACTACACTACTATGTGGTAACTCCAACACTATACTTAACACTGCTCTTGACAAGTCTATAAACCCTCAAACTCGTATTTATGGAGAAAACAATTACCGTACATATATTTCTCTCCACGACCTTTAGTATACACTGGGATAGACCACATATTGGCCCAACCATCATTCATACCTAATACCACTCTCCAGTCCAGGTCACCTGCTCCACTTTACACCCACGACCCATAGAAAATATTAAAAATCCTTGAGGTCCCTCATGTCTCCCTCCATTTTTTCTTTCATCTATCATGTGTTTTGAGGACAGTGACAGCTATGTGAATCAGATTAATTAAAATGTGAATGTACCTCTTTATGTCCAGGTGACTGCAGAGGATGTCTATTGTCCCCACAGAGAGAAAAGAAAAGGGCCTTATTGTGGTCTGAAGTGGATCAAAGAAAATATGACACCCTTTACAAATAGCCATGGTCAAGGTAATACAATGCAAGAGCAGACAGTATGGCTCTGAGAGAAAATATGGAATATTGGATTTTCTGTACATCCAATATTAATAGACATACCTTGTTGGCATCAGGGTAACTAGGCCAAAAATACACATGTTTTCTCATAATTATAACCCCCACCAAAAAGCACCAAATCCATAGGGGCCATATAACCCCCAGTAGCTAGGCCATGTTTGGGCTCTAAGCATAGCTAAAATCCCGATCCCCCTTGATGAGGCTTTGTGAGGGAAACATGCAGCGGGTGTGGTGAGCTCCTGGATATCTACACTTTGTGATAAATATGCAATGTTTGATTTGATTTGTATACACTGCTAATGCCTGGGCTTATTATTATTATTTAACTGTGGTCTGGAATATATGACGCGTTGTCTCATTACCTTAGATCCCTGTTGTATACATGGATATATCTTTCTTGAAACCCAGTTTGGTGGTCCACAGCGTTTACAAGCACTTGCACTTTACAAATATTTTGGATGATGTGTATTTATGTGCATTTAGTATTCCCCAGGACTATTCAATTGAGACATTTGTAATATCAGTTCATTCCTTTTTTATTTCCAGGTGTTCCCACGTTTTTCCTGTTCCTGGTTTCTTGTGTCCCCTCCTGCTGTTGCTCATTGATAAATAAAGGATTATTGTTAATGTATTTCAAATTTGTTTAATAAAAATGTATTTTTTAGCCCATTAAGGAAAAGTTGTTTACATCTTAGTGTTTGCTCTCTAAAATCCCGATAGAAAAGATGTAATCAATCTCGACCTTCTGTGATCGCTCTATGAGCAATTATTACATAAATTGGGATTTCAAAAATTATGAAGTGCTGGACAATCGGGACCTTGTGAGGTCATAATAGAGGGGTGTGTGGGTGGGACTCAGGGTCTGATAAAAGATCAATCCTAATTATCATCAGTGATTGTTCGTACAGAGAGTAAGGGTACCGTCACACTAGACGATATCGCTAGCGATCCGTGACGTTGCAGCATCCTGGCTAGCGATATCGTCCAGTGTGACAGGCAGCAGCGATCAGGATCCTGCTGTGATATCGCTAGTCGGGGAAGAAAGTCCAGAACTTTGTTTCGTCGCTGGATCTCCCGCTGACATCGCTGAATCGGCGTGTGTGACGCCGATTCAGCGATGTCTTCGCTGGTAACCAGGGTAAACATTGGGTTACTAAGCACAGGGCCGCGCTTAGTAACCCGATGTTTACCCTGGTTACCATCTTTAAAGTAAAAAAAACAAACGCTTCATACTTACCTACCGCTGTCTGTCCCCGGCGCTGTGCTTCTCTGCTCTGGCTGTGAGGGACAGACAGCGGTAGGTAAGTATGAAGCGTTTGTTTTTTTTACTTTAACGATGGTAACCAGGGTAAACATCGGGTTACTAAGCGCGGCCCTGCGCTTAGTAACCCGATGTTTACCCTGGTTACCCGGGGACCTCGGGATCGTTGGTCGCTGGAGAGCGGTCTGTGTGACAGCTCTCCAGCGACCAAACAGCGACGCTGCAGCGATCCGGATCGTTGTCGGTATCGCTGCAGCGTCGCTTAGTGTGACGGTACCGTTACAGGTCATGTATGTAGGGACCCTGTTATTGACGGACAAATTGAAGCGCTCTCCTTCAGTTAAACTGAATCGTCTCTGCAATCTGTGTAGTAAGTTCTCCTGTTAATCCCTTTTATTGTATGCACCTGCTTATGCTGTATTGTTTTGTCCCCCTTGTCAGATCTTTTGTATATTTTTCATGAACACTGCCTCCTTTTGGATTAAATATAAATTTAATAGTTCTGTTCCTTCTGTTCTGCAACTCGAAGTGATAGCTACTGTTTAATGGTGTCTAATCGACTGAAACAGATTAGTGGTGGCAGCAAGTAGTCTGGGGGCATCTGAGAGTTAGCTGTGACCATACTGGGGGCGTGTACACATATTCCATGTGTTGGAATCTGAAGGTGTATATGCCATACGTTCACAGTTAATTTTCTGATAGTCGGTCTAGTGGTGCAAACAGGCTGCGGCCTTCTCCTTTGATCGTTGGCCAATCGTGTAATTGTCTGGACGATAGGAAGTAGCAGAGAGCTGCTCGCTCCAAAGATCACAGCATGTGGTACTCGTGACCTTTCTGGCCTGTGACATCGGGGATTTGTGGGATTAAGAAAGTCCTGACAAATATCATATCCCTGACAGCCCCGTTCATTTAACTGGACTTTGAATGACTCCTTACTCTTTTATCCTGAACATGTTCATTCTTCAGGTGGCTTCATTTGGAAGCTGCCTGCCCTTTTTAGTTGAAAGTACATGAAAGATGCACAGGTGGCAGAATCACTGGAAAATAACTACGGCAATACCACCAAAGACTGTCAGCTTCTTCCTGAAGCGGCTTCGCTTAGGAAGACATCGGCGGATGCAATGGCAATACTATAGTGCAGCATTGAATAAAACTAGTTTTGTTGCAAATTCTGTCATGGCTGGATCTTTTATTTTTTCTATATTTAGCTTGCTGATTGGTTTTCATTACAACCATAATAGTATTCCACCTATAAAGCTTTGTATTTTGATTGCCCTCTTTCCTGTTGATGAGAGGATTTTAGGGACACACTTTTTTACTTTTTTCATTTCTGGATTCTCCCGTAATTAGTTAGTGTGTAATGCTAATTCCTGGTGCCCCCGCATAGTTCCCCTTCCCCCTTTATGCTGTTACATACTCCCCACCTCAGCCACAGTGATGTTTGGCCTTCCGTCTCCTATGCACACCGCACAGATATCCAGCGGCGTGTTTAGTTCTCGCACTCCACTCTTCTTAAAGGAGCAGAGAGGCGATAACTTTAACCCTGCAATGGTGCCTGAGCAACCCCAGTAGTTCCCCTACATTTGAGTGTGCAACTGTATGTTTCCAGGTCCCCAACCCTTAGTTGTTTATAGTTATTTCCTTATTCTGTACCATCCCTGTAGTCCTGTGTAGTGTGTATGTAGTAGTAGGGGAGTAATGGTCTGCTCCTTGACACTTTAGGGGGCTTAAATTTGAGTTTCTGAAGGCAGAACCCTCTGGTGCTGCAGTTTAGCCTAGGAAGGGTTTACTGTAATGGCCAACCCAAATGAGGGAGGGGGAAATGAGAATTAGTATTAAGTTCAGGAAGTGACATTCAGTCGAGAGGAGTAATCACTAGCAGTCGTAGGTCAGAGGCTGCTAAGGACAACGTGAGCCTAATACTCGGGGCAGTGGATAGTCAGAGATCCCCACCACACGAGTCCTCTTGCTGGCCCGTGAACCTCGAGATAGACAATGGGGCCCAGGGGTGCACTCTTCCTATGAAACTGCAGTAGATATTGGACTCAAGCTTTCAGAGGTGGAGTGCGATGGAATCTGAATATACACACAGAAAAAGACGTGTGCACTACTGATAGGATGGTGCTAAGGTTGGGTTCCCACACCTTCATGCAAATGACAAAAAGAACCTAGCACTCAACTTGATGCTTATGTGCAATTTTTATTGTAGTACCCAATAAACGTTTCGGTCCCTCATACGGACCTTCATCAGTAACTACATGTGAAAAAAAACAGATAACCAAAATAAACCAAAAATTACAAAAAATTACAAAAAAACAAAGTATTTACATAGTTTATACGGAAAACGGACAGCATCGATTTAAGAATCAGGTCTAATGAGTAAGCGACGTATACGCTGAAGAGGACCGCACTGAGTATCGAGGCACAGAACTATTCCACAGTGTGTAGAAAAATGGGAAAGAAGGAAAACAGAAAAAAGAAAAAAGAAAAAAAGAAAAAAGAAAGAAGAAGAACAAGAAAGCCGGGAGAATAAGGCACGTACCGTACTTAATTGTAGTGAAGGCAAAAGAGACCATAGGGTCTCGGGGCACTAATGGAAACGGCATCTAGAGATAATGGGAAAGTGACATAAGACTAAAGGAAACTGGTGGTAGAATGGTGAGAAGAATTGCTATGATAGGCGTACCTTAGAAGGAGCCTAGGCCGGTGATGCGCTGAGGGTAAACAGAGAAATAAAGTGAGAATACATACCGAAGTACTGGGAGAAAAGCGACATGCTTTGGTTTAAAGACCAGGCTGTTATCGTTTTGTAGGCCTTGTAGGGCCTGACGTTCTGTAGTGGAGAGATTGGAGGGAAAAAACAGTCGACCCCTTCTAATGTCCTCACATAGTGATCTGAATGAATCCTTTATAAAACCTATAAAGGATTCCATGGCGTGTGAGCCATGTGGGGGTCTAAAATGGCTCTTAGTATGAAGGCTCAAATTACGTGAGGAAAGGGTATGGTCTGGTGATACTGCTGAGAGTAGGCCCTACAAGGCCTACAAAACGATAACAGCCTGGTCTTTAAACCGGCCGATAAAGGGGGTGCCCTGGTAATAATGAATAAGTCAGACTACCTCCTCGAAATCAGACGTCAATTAGACAATTCTACCGTTTATGTCAAGCTACAACGAGATCCCACGGCCGCTACTCGGCAAATCATTTCAGACACACTTCTGAAATATACCGAATTGGGGGTCCTCGATTCAAAAACATGCAAATTCCTTACCAACTCACACCCAGTCATCCCTGTCTTTTATACCATTCCCAAAATCCATAAAAATCTGGAAAAACCGCCAGGGAGGCCGATAGTTGCCTCCACTGACTCCATCCTTTCCCCTTTGGCAATTTACCTCGAAAAAATTGTAACTCCATTGATTAGGTCATCTAAGTCTTTCATTCTTGATACGGGATCCTTCCTAAATACTCTTAAAGAAGTGGGACCCAACGTTTATTGGGTACTACAATAAAAATTGCACATAAGCATCAAGTTGAGTGCTCGGAATCTGAATATACTGATACAAGTAGAGAAGAATTCCTAGTGCTAGGGAAGATAGCAAGAGGAATACTCTACTCATACCGAGAACCTGGGCTGAAGTTATGTCGATTACCTGTGGGAAAGACGGCAAACTGTTGGGCCTTATCCTGTATGCCTGTTTCTAAAGACTCTAAGAAAAATTAGGCACTCTGAAGAAAAAAAACATGAGAAATAATATACAACATAACAAGGAGAAAAACATCTCAATTACCAACCATTGATGTCACTTCCATCGCCATACCGGAAATAAAGCCTCGCTCCTATGCCAACCACTCGTGTCACTTCCTGTAATTCCACTGGAAGTAATGTCAGCATCGGGCCTTTTTAAACCCACTACACACACACTACATACACTGGTATACATACATACACTGGTATACAACACCCCATGCTCCATTGATGGACGTTGCCTATACACACCGCTGCCTTCTTTATATCTTCTCCCATTCCCTGTGGCCTGACATACGTGGTAAGACTCACTTTATGTATTTTTACTACAGCATTACACCTTTGATTTTCTACAATATACTGGGTGCCTTAATGGAGTCTGGATACGAATCTTGGCTGGGATCCTCACCCAAACCACCATACTTTCTACTGTTGTTTCTTATTTATCTGTGTTTTCCTTTTTTGGTGGGGTTCATGCATACCTATCAGCTCTATAACAGTAACTTACCTATTAGGTGCATTGACCACTTTCTACCTTGGACAAATTATACTGTACTTCATTATTATATTTACATTATTTCTCTGAGACAAACCTTGGTACAATTATATTCTCTATGACAAGTGGCTATTGCCAGATTATCTCGGATTTATTATATTATATACTTTTTTATTGTTTTTTTTCTCTCCTTGTTATGTTGTATATTATTTCTGATGTCTGTTTTTTTTTTTATTGTCCCTAGAGTGTATGTTTGATAAAGGTCTTTACTGACCGAAACGTCACGTATAATACACAATATCTATTAGGACCACTGTAATAAAAATCGCATGTGTTTTTCACCATATTCATCACAGAGTGCTGAATTTTTCTTAGAGCTTTTAAATTTAGGATTGAGATCCTATGTGGGCATTTGATCCTGACCAGGAGTGCGGGATTTCCTTTCTGAGACTGTTGGTAAAGCCTGTCAGTTATCCAGTAAAAGTTTAATTGTTTTCATGAAATATGGATCCCCTGGAGTTATAGCTTTTGAGGTTCCAAAAGAGAAAAGCCTGGAGCCAATGGAGGCCTGCAGCATTAAAGGAAGTGTGATGCATCCCACACACAGCAGTACACCAGGACAGGGACACATCTTGCCTGTAGGATGTCAGAAAGAGTGGAAGCAGAAGCTCGCCCACAACTACCTCGCCAGGGCATCTTTCATGTTTGCGGCCCTGAAGCCACCCCAGTGGTACCTGAACCCTGAAGCTGCATTGGTGGTACCTGATCCTGTTTTTGAGACCTGTGCGACCGAACGAGAATATGTTCCTTAATTACACGTTGTCCAGATTGTCTACCAGTCTCTGTATCCTACCTGTCAGTGACTTCGGTTCTGTGTCCCCGCCCAGTGAACCCGACCAGTTGCAGTCCCGGGGACTGCTGTTATGAAAGGTAATTCAGTACCACAATGGACATAGAGGTCAGCGCACATACAGTGACCTGGAAATAACCCAAAAAACAAGAATGAGCTCTGAGACGTGGGAACTCTGTTGACCGCAATCCCTAATCCTCTCCAACCACACTAAAGGCAGCCGTGGATTGCGCCTAACGCTCCCTATGCAACTCGGCACAGCCTGAGAAACTAGCTAGCCTGAAGATAGAAAATAAGCCTACCTTGCCTCAGAGAAATACCCCAAAGGAAAAGGCAGTCCCCACATATAATGACTGTGAGTTAAGATGAAAAGACAAACGTAGAGATGAAATAGATTTAGCAAAGTGAGGCCCAACTTTCTGAACAGAGCGAGGATAGGAAAGGTAACTTTGCAGTCAACACAAAACCCTACAAAAACCACGCAAAGGGGGCAAAAAGACCCTCCGTACCGAACTAACGGCACGGAGGTACACCCTCTGTGTCCCAGAGCTTCCAGCAAGCAGTAAAAAACAAATTGACAAGCTGGACAGAAAAAAACAGCAAACAAATAGCAAAGAGGAACTTAGCTATGCAGAGCAGCAGGCCACAGGAACGATCCAGGAGGAAACAGGTCCAATACTAGAGCATTGACTGGAGGCCAGGATCAAAGCACTAGGTGGAGTTAAATAGAGCAGCACCTAACGACTTCACCACATCACCTGAGGAAGGAAACTCAGAAGCCGCAGTACCACTTTCCTCCACCAACGGAAGCTCACAGAGAGAACCAGCCGAAGTACCACTTGTGACCACAGGAGGGAGCTCTGCCACAGAATTCACAACAGACTGCCTAGGGGTGGTATGTGGTGGTTACCTGCAGCTCAAGACTGACTCCTCCATCAGGAGCTCCAGTGAACACCAGGTAGCCGAGTAGCTATGCCCCTACTAGGCAAGCCCGCCCCGTGGTACAGTAGGTCCATGAACCACATGCGCCACCTGCAAGCATGACATAGTATAGGCATATAGGTTGGTATGTGTGATTGTTAAATCAATTGCAGAATAATGATTCATGCAACTTTTTTCTAAACTCCTTTTATATTTTATTTTACTGTGCACTTTGGGTGACATCAGCCTAGATAACTGGATGAAAGCTTTTTAAAGCTATGTTTTATATTATTAGATTACCAGCTGTAATTACATATTATTAAATGCAATGATGAGTATGTTATCACAGCATTAAAGTTTTGCTCTCTTTAAACTGGGAGAACTTTGCAAATATCTTTGATTATAAAATGTACATCTTTTCCTAACCAAGATGATAATATGCTGTGAAGGTTTCTGGCAAGTGCTACATGTTCCCTTATAATGTGCAATAACGGTAACTTAGGAACACATGTGCCAGTAAAGGGCGGCTTGACCTCCGAATGATCACTGCTTGCCCCATACTATAATTCATCTATACAAGCCCAAGTTTTTTTATTTGTTTTTTATATATTTGACTAACATAGAGCCTAATAATAGTGTTTACTCTGAAGCAAAATCTGTTTTGTGTTTTGCTCCATCTCAGTGGAGAGAACATTCCTCATAAACTGAATGAATTATTATTAGTACATGCATACGCATTAGTACATAAAATATGGATGAAATCCTGCCCTGAACCCTGCAATCTTTCTTTTAATTTATTATTATTATTATTATTATTATTATTTATTTATCTGTTTATCACCATTGATTCTATGGTGCTGTACATGAGAAGGGGTTACATATAAATTACAGATATCACTTACAGTAAACAAACTAACAATTACAGACTGATACAGATGGGCGAGGACCCTGCTCTTGCGGGCTTACATTCTACGGGATTATGGGGAAGGAGACAATAGGTTGAGGGTTGTAGGAGCTCTGGTATTGGTGAGGCGGTAGCTCTGGTAGTGATGAAGAGGCAGCGGGGTCAGTGCAGGCTGTAGGCTTTACTGAAGAGGTGGGTTTTCAGGTTCCGTCTGAAGGATCCGAATGTGGTTGATAGTCGGACGTGTTGGGGCAAAGAATTCCAGTGGATGTTGGATATTTGGGAGAAGTCTTGGAGGTGGTTGGATGAGGAGCGAATAAGTGTGGAGGAGAGAAGGAGGTCTTGGGAGGACCGGAGGTTGTGTGAGGGAAGATATCGGGAGATTAGTTCTGAGATATATGGAGGAGACAAGTTATGGATGGCTTTGTAGGTCAGTATTAGTAATTTGAACTGGATACGCTGAGGGAATGGGAGCCAGTGAAGAGATTTGCAGAAGGGGGAAGAGGAGGAGAGAGATGAATTAGTCAGGCAGCAGAGGTAAGGATGGACTGGAGAGGTACAAGGGTGTTTAAAGTGCTTTTTTTTATAGTAAACTAAATGTATTGATAAATGGTCAGAGAGGACACAGCAAATTGCTTTATATCACCTGTCATAACAAAGGCTAGAAGAAGCACATAAAACTCATAGAAACAACAGTGCAGATGTAACAACCCTGCCGGCATCACTGCATGGCCTTCCATTCCCCACCTGCCTGTTACATCTACTCACTCACCCAGTGCCATGCTGTGAGATCTGTCTGCTGCTGGTTCCATGCCATGTGCTTCATGGCGGCCTGCTCTGTGTACACTTCCTGGCTGTGTGCATAGGGGGGCGGCGCCAGCCACTCCAGATTCTTATTGAGACTGTGTGCACCTCCCTAAGGTGCTTCTGGCCAATAGCCTTGAGGCCTCTGATACTTAAGGCATCCTCACCCATTGGAGGATGCCTGAGCAAACTATTCCCCTCAGTTAGCATTTGCTACTGAGCTGCCAGGTCGTGTGTTTCCTGTCTCTGAGGGCTGCACTATTGCAGGCCTTCATCTGTGTTCTGTTTGTGTATCCGTGTCCGTTCCTGTCTCTACTCTGGTCTATGTCCGTCCCTGCTCCTTCTTTGCCATTAGTCATTTCCCACTCAGCTGTGTGTACCTCTGCCTTATCTTTCTGCTCTGTTCGCCACTGTCTGTGGCTCTGCTTCTCTCTGCTCAGTTCTACCACAACCTGTGGCTCTGTGTCTCTCAGCTTTTCTCTCAGCTCTGCTCTCTGACCTTGCTCCCCTCTCTGTGGCTTTGCTCTACGGCTCCGCTCCTTGCGGTTCCACCTGGCACCGCTCCTTGCGGTTCTACGTCTTTAGCTCTTGGCTCCGCCTCCAGCATCCCCGCTCTTGGCTCCGCCTCCAGCGTCCCTGCTCTTGGCTCCGCCTCCAGCGTCCCCGCTCTTGGCTCCGCCTCCAGCGTCCCTGCTCTTGGCTCTGCCTCCAGCGTCCCCGCTCTTGGCTCCGCCTCCAGCGTCCCCGCTCTTGGCTCCGCCTCCAGCGTCTCTGCTCTTGGCTCCGCCTCCTGCGGCTCCATCCTTGGCTCTGCCTTCTCCTTCTCTACTCTCTGCTCTGCCTTCTGCTCATAGCTCCACCTTCTACTCGTACTCCGCCTCCTGCGATTCAGCTTTTCTTCCACTCTTGCTCTATCTTAATTCTGCAACTTTCCCTACAGGGCTCTACCTGTTCCTTTATATTCTCCAGTCTGAGCAGGTTCTTGCCTGCTTCCACACATCCATCTGAATACCAGTTCCTACCAGAGTATCAGTCCTGTCTGCCAGTGCCAGCCGTGCCCGCCTGTCTGCCTGAGTACCAGCCGCGCCCGTCTGCCTGCCTGTATCTCCGTCAAGCCAGTCCGCCCGTCAGGGTCTCTGCCATACCCGTCTGTCAGCCAGTGTCACAGCCGTGCCTGCCTGCCCATGTCTTGTCCCCGGTGGGATCAGCATCCACAGTCCGACTCCACCCTGGAGTGGTACCTGGTAGCTTCCTATTGCACAAGTCTGACCTCACCATCAGAGGCTCCAGCGAACACCTAGGAAGCTACTTAGTTACGCCCCTTCCAGGGAAGTTCGGTCTGTGGTCCAGTGGGGCCACACCCCCAGGTGCCCGCGCCAACCAGTCTCGGCACGAGCATTACAGCAGATAGTTATTTCTTTTCACGAGACAAAAGGATGAGCATCTAAGAAATGTATTGACACATCTTATACTAGAACAATCTCTACAAAGCAGCAAAGAATCTGACCCCAATACATCAAGACAGGTAGGTTTCACGCTGGTCTTGAATGGGTGTGCAGGAGATAGACGCTCCTGATTCATGAAATATGCTTCTGTGTGCACCTGGCCCAAATATTACTCCAGTTGGTGACTGGAGAAAGCTTTGTGGTATAGTGAACTTCGCCACTTGTCATGAATTTGATGAGTGAGCATTGCCACACTCACCCCTCTCCAACTCCATCCACCTTGTTGGAGGTGAGCAAAAGTGACGTGAAAATGCCAAAAGTAGAAAAATTTTAGCGTATTCTTGCATTGAGCCAAAACTTTGGTGATTTTCTCGAAGCTTTTTACACCACAATCCTGGTGTAAAAGATTTGATGAATTGTTTATACACAAAAGACAGAGGGCACCATGGGCCAAAATCTAATATAAAGCCGGGATCAATCCCACAGCCTGCAAAAAACAATGAATACGCACAAACAGAGAAGAAAGGACACGCTGATAAGGAGATCACCGAAATTGTAAACAGTGAAAACTTTATTAACCCCTTAGTGATAGAGCCAATTTGGTACTTAACCCCTTCATGACCTTGGGATTTTTTGTTTTTCCGTGTTCGTTTTTCACTCCCCTCCTTCCCAGAGCCATAACTTTTTTATTTTTCCGTCAATTTGGCCATGTGAGGGCTTATTTTTTGCGGGACGAGTTGTACTTTTGAACGACATCATTGGTTTTACCATGTCATGTACTAGAAAATGGGAAAAAAAATTCCAAGTGCGGTGAAATTGCAAAAAAAGTGCAGTCCCACACTTGTTTTTTGTTTGGCTTTTTTGCTAGGTTCACTAAATGCTTAAAATGACCTGACATTATGATTCTCCAGGTCAGTACGAGTTCATATACACCAAACATGACTAGGTTATTTTTTACCTAAGTGGTGAAAAAAATTCCAAACTTTGCTAAAAAAAAAAATAAAAAAAATTGCGCCGTTTTCCGATACTCGTAGCGTCTCCATTTTTCGTGATCTGGGGTCGGTTGAGGGCTTATTTTTTGCGTGCCGAGATGACATTTTTAATGATAGCATTTCAGTGCAGATACGTTCTTTTGATCGCCCGTTATTGCACTGAAATGCAATGTCGCGGCGATCAAAAAAACGTAATTCTGGCGTTTTGAATTTTTTTCCCGCTACGTTGTTTAGCGATCAGGTTAATGCTTTTTTTTAGTTGATAGATCGGGCGATTCTGAGCGTGGCGATACCAAATATGCGTAGATTTTATATTTTTTTATTGATTTATTTTGATTGGGGCGAAAGGGGGGTGATTTAAACTTTTATATTTTTTTTACTTTTTTAACATTTTTTCAACTTTTTTTTTTTACTTATGCCATGCTTCAATAGCTTCCATGGGAGGCTAGAAGCAGGCACAACCCGATCGCCTCTGCTACATAGCAGCGATCTGCTGATCGCTGCTATGTAGCAGAAATGGAGGTGTGCTGTGAGCACCGACCACAGGGTGGCGCTCACAGCCACCGGCGATCAGTAACCATAGAGGTCTCAAGGACCTCTATGGTTACAATGGAGACGGCATCGCCGACCCCCGATCATGTGACGGGGGTCGGCGATGACGTCATTTCCGGCTGCCCGGCTGGAAGCGGTAGTTAAATGCCGCTGTCTGCGTTTGACAGCGGCATTTAACTAGTTAATAGGTGCGGGCAGATCGCGATGCCTATTACGGGCACATGTCAGCTGTTCAAAACAGCTGACATGTCCCGGCTTTGGTGCGGGCTCACCGCGGAGCCCTGCATCAAAGCAGGGGAGCCGACATCGGACGGTATAGTACGTCCGATGTCGGTAAGGGGTTAATGACCGAGCCAATTTTTACAATTCTGACCACTGTCACTTTGTGAGGTTATAACTCTGGAACGCTTTAACGGATCCTGCTGATTCTGAGATTGTTTTTTTGTGACATATTGTTCTGCATGATAGTGGTAACATTTCTTCGATATTACTTGCAATTATTTATGAAAAAAATGGAAATATGGCGAAAAATTTTAAAATTTTGCAATTTTCAAATTTTGTATTTTTATGTCCTTAAATCAGAGAGATATGTCATGAAAAATAGTTAAAAAATAACATTTCCAACATGTCTACTTTACATCAGCACAATTTTGGAAACAATTTTTTTTTTTGTTAGGGAGTTATAAGGGTTAAAAGTTGACCAGCAATTTCTCATTTTTACAACACCATTTTTTTTTTAGGGACCACATCACATTTGAAGTCATTTTGAGGGGTCTATATGATAGAAAATAACGAAGTGTGACACCATTCTAAAAACTACACCCCTCAAGGTTCTCAAAACCACATTCAAGAAGTTTATTAACCCTTTATGTGCTTCACAGGAACTGAAACAATGTGGAAGGAAAAAATGAACATTTAACTTTTTTTTGACAAACATTTTAATTCAGAACCATTTTTTTTTATTTTCACATGTGTAAAAACAGAAATGTAACCATAAATTTTGTTATGCAATTTCTCCTGAATACGCCAATACCCCATATGTGAGGGTAAACCACTGTTTGGGTGCACCGCAGAGCTTGGAAGTGAAGGAGCGCCGTTTGACTTTTTCAATGCAGAATTGGCTGGAATTGAGATCGGACGCCATGTCACGTTTAGAGAGCCCCTGATGTGCCTAAACAGTGGAACTTCCCCACAATTGACACCATTTTGGAAACTAGACCGCTTAAGGAACTTATCTAGATGTGTGGTGAGCACTTTGAACTCCCAAGTGCTTTACAGAAGTTTATAACGTAGAGCCGTGAAAATAAAAAATCGCATTTGTTTACACAAAAATGATCTTTTCGCCCATAAATTCTTATTTTCACAAGGGTAACAGGAGAAATTAGACCACAAAAGTTGTTGTGCAATTTCTCGTGAATACGTCGATACCCCATATGTGGGGGTAAACTACTTTTTGGGCGCACCGCAGAGCTTGGAAGTGAAGGAGCGCCTTTTCACTTTTTCAATGCAGAATTGGCTGGAATTGAGATCGGACGCCATGTCGCGTTTGGAGAGCCCCTGATGTGCCTAAACAGTGGAAACTCCGCACAATTGACACCATTTTGCAAACTAGACCCCTTAAGGAACTTATCTAGAGGTGTGGTGAGCACTTTGAACCCCTAAGTGCTTCACAGAAGTTTATAACGTAGAGCCGTGAAAATAAAAAATCACATTTTTTTCTACAAAAATGATCTTTTTGCCACCAAATTTTCATTTTCACAAGGGTAACAGGAAAAATTAGACCACAAAAGTTGTTGTGCAATTTCTCCTGAGTACGAGAATACCCCATATGTGGGGGTAAACCACTGTTTGGGCGCACCGCAGAGCTTGGAAGAGAAGGAGTGCTGTTTTACTTTTTCAATGTAGAATTGGCTGGAATTGAGATCGGACGCCATGTCGCGTTTGGAGAGCCCCTGATGTGCCTAAACAGTAGAAACCCTCCACAAGTGACCCCATTTTGGAAACTAGACCCCCCATGGAACTTATCTAGATGTGTGGTGAGAACTTTGAATGCCCAAGTGCTTCACAGTAGTTTAGAATGCACAGTCGGAAAAATAAAAAATATTTTTTTTCCACAAAAAAGATATTGTAGCCCCCAAGTTTTTATTTTCACAAGGGTAACAGGAGAAATTGGACAGCAATAGTTGTTGTCCAATTTATCCCGAGTACGCTGATGCACCATATGTGGGGGTAAACCACTGTTTGGGTGCACAGCAGAGCTCGGAAGTGAAGGAGCGCCGTTTTGGAATGCAGACTTTGATAGAATGGTCTGTGGGCGTTATGTTGCGATTGCAGAGCCCCTGATGTACCTAAACTGTAGTAACCCCCCACAAGTGACCCCATTTTGGAAACTAGACCCCTCAAGGAACTTATCTAGATGTGTGGTGAGAAGTTTGAATGCCCAAGTGCTTCACAGAAGTTTAAAATGCAGAGTCGCAAAAATAAAAAATAATTTTTTTTCCACAAAAAAGATTTTGTAGCCCCCAAGTTTTTATTTTCACAAGGGTAAAATGAGAAATTGGACCACTAAAATTGTTGTCCAATTTATCCCGAGTACGCTGATGCCCCATATGTGGGAGTAAACCACTGTTTGGGCTCACGGCAGAGCTCGGAAGGGAAGGAGCGCCATTTTGGAATGCAGACTTAGATAGAATTGTCTGTGGGCGTTATGTTGCGTTTGCAGAGTCCCTGATGTACCTAAACAGTAGTAACCCCCCACAAGTGACCGCATTTTGGAAACTAGGCCCTGCATGGAACTTATCTAGATGTGTGGTGAGAACTTTGAATGCCCAAGTGCTTCACAGAAGTTTAGAATGCAGAATCGTGAAAATAAAAAAATATTTTTTTCCACAAAAAAAGATTTTGTAGCCCCCAAGTTTTTTTTTCACAAGGGTAACAGGAGAAATTGGACCACTAAAGTTGTTGTCCAATTTATCCCGAGTACGCTGATGCCCCATATGTGGGGGTAAACCACTGTTTGGGCGCACGGCAGAGCTCGGAAAGGAAGGAGCGCCGTTTTGGAATGCAGACTTAGATAGAATGGTCTGTGGGCGTTATGTTGCATTTGCAGAGCCCCTGATGTACCTAAACAGTAGTAACCCCCCCACAAGTGACCCCATTTTGGAAACTAGACCCCCCAAGGAACTTATATATATGTGTGGTGAGAACTTTGAATGCCCAAGTGCTTCACAGAAGTTTATAATGCAGAGTCGTGAAAATAAAAAATATTTTTTTTCCACAAAAAAGATTTTGTAGCCCCCAAGTTTTTATTTTTACAAGGGTAACAGGAGAAATTGGACCCCAAAAGTTGTTGTCCAATTTATCCCGAGTACGCTGATGCCCCATATGTGGGGGTAACCCACTGTTTGGGCGCACGGCAGAGCTCAGAAGGGAGGGAGCACCATTTGACTTTTTGAGCGCAAAATTGGCTGTCGTGTTTGGAGACCCCCTGATGTACCTAAACAGTGGAAAACCCCCAATTTTAACTCCAACCCTAACCCCAATACACCCCTAACCCTAATCCCAACCCGATCCATAATCCTAATCACAACCCTAACGATAATCACAACCCTTACCCCAAAACAACCCTAATGTCAACCCTAACCATAACCCTAATCAAAACCCTAAATCCAAAACATCCCTAATCCTAATCTCAACCTTAACCTCAAACCTAACCCTAATCCCAATACACCCCTAATCACAACCCTAACCTTAACCCTAATCCCAAACCTAACCCTAATCCCAAGCGTAACCCTAATGCCAACCCTAATCCAAACCCTAATCCTAATCCCAACTCTAACCCTAACTTTAGCCGCAACCCTAGCCCTAACTTTAGCCGCAACCCTAGGCCTAACTTTAGCCCAAACCCTAACCCTAGCCCTAAGGCTACTTTCACACTTGCGTCGTTTGGCATCCGTCGCAATCCGTCGTTTTGGACAAAAAACGAATCCTGCAAATGTGCCCACAGGATGCGTTTTTTGCCCATAGACTTGTATTGCCGACGGATCGCGATGTGCACTGGATCGGTTGTGTTTTGGTGGACCGTCGGCACAAAAAATCGTTCAATGTAACTTTTTTTGTACGTCGCGTCCACCATTTCCGACCGCGCATGTGTGGCCGTAACTCCGCCCCCTCCTCCCTAGGACATAGATTGGGCAGCGGATGCATTGAAAAACTGCATCCGCTGCCCACGTTGTGCACAATTTTCACAACGTGCGTCGGTATGTCGGGCCGACGCATTGCGACGCCCCCGTACCGACGCAAGTGTGAAAGAAGCCTAACCCTATATTTAACCCCAACCCTAACCCTAAATTTAGCCCTAATCCTAGCCCTAACCCTAGCCCTAACTCAAACCCTAGCCCTTACTCAAACCCTAGCCCTAACCCTAGCCCTAGCCCTAACCCTAACCCTAACCCTAGCCCTAACCCTACCCCTAGCCCTAACCCTAATTTTAGCCCCAACTGCTTTCTCCTGCCGGCCAGCAGATGGCGACAGATGGCGGGCACAATGCGCATGCGCCTGCCATTTTGTTTCCCAAAGAAGACGCCGGTGGGCATGAGGGGATGCAGGAGGACCCAGGGACACAAGTAAATATAATAGGGTCCCCGAATCCCCCTATTTCTCTGTCCTCTGATGTGCCATCACATCAGAGGACAGAGAATTACACACCACTTTTTTTTTTTTTGCGATCGCCGGTAAACAGTTAATCACCGGCGATCGCAAAACAAGGGATCATGTTCTTTGGGGTCTCAGCTACCCCCGGCAGCCGAGACCCCAAAGATCCTCCCGGTACCGGCCGGCGGGCGCACTGCGCATGCGCCCGCCGGAAAAAGATGGCGGCGCCCATCGGGAGCCACAAGGAGCACCGGGGGAGACAGGTGAGTATTGGGGGGCTATCTGGGACCCCATTTCTCTGTCCTCTGATGTGCGATCACATTGGAGGACAGAGAAATTAAAAGGGAAATCACGTTTTTTTTGCGATCGCCGGTAAACGGTTAATTACCGGCGATCGCAAAAGCGGGGTCGGTAAAAAAACCCCGAATCATGTTCTCTGGGATTTTGGCTACCCCGGGAGCCGAGACCCCAGAGAAAATCGGACTCTGGGGGGGCGCTATTTACTTTTTCCACAGCGCCGTTAATTAACGGCGCTGTGGTTTAAGTACCCTTAACTGCCGCTGTTAAAAGGCGTATCGGCGGTCGTTAAGGGGTTAAAGTGTGCAAACAGACCAACAGTACCTTAAAAACATACAAACAATTCTCTGATAGATGGAGGCCCCCCAAAAAAGACCACGGATGATGACTAGTCATAACCTTATATACAGGTCTGGTATAATCCATACACCAGTCAAAAATAGATAATTGTCCTGGCACCTGGTAGGGCAAGTTGCTGCTGAATCCTCTATACCAAAACCAACAAATATACCATACAGTGGATGGATGAATCTTTAGAAAAATACATAGGATTCACCCAAGTAGCCAAAAGAGGAAAATACCTCTTGGAAGGTTCAGCTGAAACATGTATTACCTAAGCCATAATGATAAAGATGATAGTTAAAGTGCATAATCAAACTAAGGTGTACTATATGCGCAAACGGGATAATCTGCAAAAGATATTAGTAATTCACACACATATTAGGGCAACCATATCAAATATATGCCAGTACCACTACTAATCAATGAGCATGAGCAACCCAGGCACAGATGCAGGGGAAAAGGCAGGGCCGGCGTCAGCACCCGGCGCACCCGGGCAAGTGCCGGGGCCCTGACAAGGCAGGGGGGCCCACTCACGCAGTCATACATCCATCTGGCCGCTTTAACCCTTTCTACCCTTTCAATTTGCCCTGCCTGGCACAAGCATCTTCTCAGTCAGTGCAGGGCCAGGCACATAGGGGATAAGGACACAGCCAGTGTGACATTGTGGGCGGAGAGTTCTCCTGCTCTGCTCTCCTGGCTGTGTGCAGTGCTGAACTAATCAGGCACAGGCAGATTCCGGACTGGAGGAGCTGCTACCGGCACCTGAGTGAGTGCCATGCTATATCGCTGTATATTCTGACAGTCTGGGTGACCTGGGGGGCGGCCATGGGCTGGGCGGCTGCAGCTAACATATATATATATATATATATATATATATATATATATATATATATATATACTACAGCAGCCGCCCAGCCCAGGCCCCCAGCACAGCCTGTATAGATACAGTGTATATAATATATATACAGGACAGGTGCTGGGGGCCTGGGCTGGGCGGCTGTTGAAGTATATACACCGCACAGTACCTCTCCCCTGTATATATACACTGCACAGTACCTCTCCCCTGTATATATACACTGCACAGTACCTCTCCCCTGTATATATACACTGCACAGTACCTCTCCCCTGTATATATACACTGCACAGTACCTCTCCCCTGTATATATACACCGCACAGTACCTCTCCCCTGTATATATACACTGCACAGTACCTCTCCCCTGTATATATACACTGCACAGTGCCTCTCCCCTGTATATATACACTGCACAGTACCTCTCCCCTGTATATATACACTGCACAGTACCTCTCCCCTGTATATATACACTGCACAGTACCTCTCCCCTGTATATATACACTGCACAGTACCTCTCCCCTGTATATATACACTGCACAGTGCCTCTCCCCTGTATATATACACTGCACAGTACCTCTCCCCTGTATATATACACTGCACAGTACCTCTCGCCTGTATATATACACTGCACAGTACCTCTCCCCTGTATATATACACTGCACAGTACCACTCCTCCTGTATATATACACTGCACAGTACCTCTCCCCTGTATATATACACTGCACAGTGCCTCTCCCCTGTATATATACACTGCACAGTACCTCTCCCCTGTATATATACACTGCACAGTACCTCTCGCCTGTATATATACACTGCACAGTACCTCTCCCCTGTATATATACACTGCACAGTACCACTCCTCCTGTATATATACACTGCACAGTACCTCTCCCCTGTATATATACACTGCACAGTACCTCTCCCCTGTATATATACACCGCACAGTACCTCTCCCCTGTATATATACACTGCACAGTACCACTCCCCTCTATATATACTCCGCACAGTACCTCTCCCCTGTATATATACACCGCACAGTACCACTCCTCCTATCCTGTATATATACACTGCAGAATTTACAATAGCTATCACTCATGTAAGAAGTGAATTATGGCATTGGACTATACCTATATTTCTCTGCTGTATCTGGGCATCATGAATCGTGGTATGTGTTAAAGGGGGGGGGGGGGGGGCACTGAGACTCTTTCGCCCGGGGCCCTCAAAAACCTGGAGCCGGCCCTGGGAAAAGGTATACATTACGGCAGACGGCAGGTAGACTGCAGGGAAATACAAGCAGTCATACTGAGAGCCACAGGAGCCAGGATGAGGTCCAAGGAGGGGGGGCAAGAGCCCAACGCGTGTCGCCACTTGCGGTGGCTTCGTCAGGGACAGAGAAGGTAGTTCTGAAGCACCGCTCGAGTAACTATATACTGTATACATACCAAAATCAGAAGATTTAAAGCAGCTGTGGGAGCACTGGGATAAATGGAAGTGAGGTGGCAAGATAGCGTCAGCTGAAAACAGTAGTGCGCAGGCGCAGGTTGTATAACACAAACAAGATCGAACGGCACCAAAGCGCATGCGCTGGGTAAATGACACAGAGTCTCTATGGAAATAAATGCGCATGCGCCAGTTATAAAGTGTGACCATAGTGCAGACGCTGCGGCGCGCAGATGCAAGGTACGCGGCCCACACCTATATAAGCAATTGAGCAAAGCCCAATACCCCGGCAATATCATACAGATATACAATGCGCAGGCACCGGATAAAAAAACACAGTCGTACGGCGCAGAGACGCACAAACTAAGTGTGTACAACGAATGCAATCTGCAACCATAGTGACAAAGCCTAAGGTACGCAGGCGCAAGGTACATAGCCCCAGCGAATACAAAGGGACGAAGGATGCCACTGTGCATGCGCCAAAAAAGAAGGAACACACACGGTAGTCGAGTCAACATGCGCATATGTATCAGGCATATACTTTACATACAGTAAATATGGTGATATCAGATCATCCCGAAGAACACTCACCCAAAGACATAGAAAAATAAATACACCCCAGGTCTGTGTCAAAGTACAATTTTGCCAAGTACATTTCGCATTGTGTACAACATCACGTTTGCCACAGCTACAGCATCAAACTCATGCTCACACACTCCTCACAACCGTAAATGTGAGAACACCTTGTAAAGAAAAAAGAGAGATCTTATCCTATTATAGCATTATTGAAAATATATTTGTTGGCTTTGTTATAGAGGATTCAGCAGCAACTTGCCCTACCAGGTGCCAGGACTATTATCTATTTTTGACTGGTGTATGGGTTATACATACCAGACCTGTATATAAGGTTATGACTAGTCTTCATCCGTGGTCTTTTTGGGGGGGCCTCCTTCTGTCAGAGAATTGTTTGTATGTTTTTAAATGTTTTTAAGGTACTGTTGGTCTGTTTGCATACTTTAATAAAGTTTTCATTGTTTACAATCCGGTGATCTCCTTATCAGCATGTCCTTTCTTCTCTGTTTGTGCAGATTTGATGAATTGGGCCCTTTGTTCTTATAGGTAATATCTGAGAGTGTGTAAAACAATGCCAATTCCAATTCTACCGGCTACCACTCACCACCTAATAATATCTTGAGGACTTTTTATTTAACTACATCCTCCAACTGTCCCTGTTCCCCTGATTCTGAAACAGTGTTTTTGACTGAACATGTACCATCTGCCTGAGGAAAGCTGGATATATAGTGGTGCACAGATCAGGGAGGCGATCACAACCTCAAATGTATGAAGTACAAGAAACTGAAGCAAAAACAGAAACATAATCCAACACATGTAGGTATAAATGTAATGGTGACCAGAAAATTGCCCACAGGAAAACTGCCCACATGAAAAATGCCCACATGAAAAATGCCCACAGGAAAATTGCCCACACAGAAAGTTCACCACACGGAAAATTGCCCACACGGAAAATTGCCCACATGGAAAATTGCCCACACGGAAAATTCCCCACACAGAAATTTGCCCACACGGAAAATTCCCCACACAGAAATTTGCCCACATGGAAAATTTCCAATTACAGCATCACAAAGTTTCAGATCTATGATATTTCAGGAGCAAGGTGTTCACATGATATGTGAAAACTGCCCACAGACATGAATACCCGCAGGAAAACAGTAGAGAGTTATAAGTGAGATACTCTGCAGAACAGAGAATAGCATAGAGCTATAGGCTAAATTCTCTGCAGGACAAGGGGATAGTATACAAATATATGTGAGATGCTCTGCAGGGCAGGAGAATAATATAGAATTATAGGTGAGATGCTCTGCAGGGCAGGAGAATAATATAGAATTATAGGTGAGATGCTCTGCAGGGCAGGAGAATAATATAGAATTATAGGTGAGATACTCTGCAGGGCATGAGAATAATATAGAATTATAGGTGAGATGCTCTGCAGGGCAGGAGAATTATATAGAACTATAGGTGAGATGCTCTGCAGGACAGGAGAATAATATAGAATTATAGGTGAGATGCTCTGCAGGGCAGGAGAATAATATAGAATTATAGGTGAGATGCTCTGCAGGACAGGAGAATAATATATTCACACACATGAATCTATATATATAATTGTCTAAGGGTTTTTCCGTCTGTCTGTCTGTCTGTCTGTCTGTCTGTCTGTCTTTCTGTCTGTCTGTCCTGGAAATCCTGGCTCTCTGATTGGTCGAGGCCGCCAGGCCTCGACCAATCAGAGACCGGCACAGCATCGACGTAGAAATCCCGCGTCTCTGATTGGTCGAGGCCACCAGGGACATGCATATTCTAGAATACCCGATGCGTTAGAATCGGGCCACAATCTAGTAAATTAATAAAAGACAAAGCGTCTCCTATCCACTACAGAGTTAGTCATGGACATCACATGGACCGCACACTGATGTCATCTGTGTTCCATCAGTGATTTTCACAGACACATAGGGGCCGATGCACGAAGGTGCTAACACCAGAAATCTGGTGTAAACACCCCAATATATTGCAATATATTTGCGTAACTCAGCGGTTGTGCAAAAATATTGCGACCTTTGGAGTTTATAGCCCAGTTCTGACCAGTTTCGCCAATCTGGGTGTAGCATGGGTGGGATATGGGCAGGACAGAGCATGGCCCCCAACCAGCATCTGTTTCTAGTAATGGAGAAAGCTGAGTATCAGACACGCCTGATTCATTAAGGGGTGATTGAATCGGTCTGTGTACTCCAGCGAGCACTTCATTAAAACTGGCGTGCACTATGCCATTCTTAATGAAATTGTATGATCGGTGACTCAGATCAAAAATGGACATGTGTCTGTGATTTTTACAGGGACACACTGTCTACAAAAAAAACATACATGTGAACAGCCCCCTAGATTATAATGACTATATGTTCTATCTACGAAAATTATGGATAGAACACAAGTGAGAAGCAGGCGTCTGAATGAGGCCTAAGGATCTGTGCACATTTCGTCTTTTAGACACCTGCATCATTTTTCAAGAAGACACTTCAGGAAAATGTATCCCCTGAAGCTTCTTTTCTTACGTCTTTTGAGTCGTCTTTTCTGCTGGTGGTTTTACAAATCCATGGCGGCCAGTAGACTGGACCGCTCACTCATTTTAGCCGCCTCATGACTTTCTAAGCCTGACGGTTAAAAGAATTTACCAAAGATGAGAAATATCCACAGCAAGTTGAGTTTATATATATGCACATGTCCATTACTTTTTACATTTTGTTTGGTTCCAAGGCTGAATCCGCCTAAAAAAAAGATGCCGTGAGCACTTACACTAATTTTCCTACATTTCTCCCATTTTTCGTAGTTGGTGCACAATAATGTGGGCGCTGGCCGTTTTTGAGGAATGGTCAGTATACTGGTCCTTCTTGTGTGTGCGTGATGCCTGTCTGCAGTTCATCTGCGGTTGGCGAGACACTCACGGCCTGATTATGCTCACAGACAGATTTCTTGCCGTGAGGAGTGGGATTACCTCAAATCTGAATTAAAATTCGCATTACAATGAAAGTCAACAGGAAAGCGAGAGAAATTCTTACCTGGATTCACTTGAAATCTGTTCAAGATTTTAAATAAAACCCTAAACTCACGAGTACACTTTTTAAATTACTGTTAGTTAGGAGTGAACATATTTCCATGTGAAAGTAGCGCCATCGTGTGGTAAAATCAGGATTTACAGAACATTTATCAGCTTGGTGCTTTGTGACCATAAATATTCATCTCTGCTTTGTTCACTATGAGCCATTTCATTAATTCACCAGGAATAAGATTACAGTAAGGTACTTATTTGCAGCTATTAAAAAGGAATCAAATTTGATCAGTATTTATTTTCATCTGATTTTCAGCCATTTTTAAAGCTTCACCTAAATATAAGTAAAAAAAAAGTGCACTATTAGGCCGGGGTCACACTAAAGAGGAATACGGACGTATGAGAGGCGCAAAAACAATGCATTGCATACGGACCAATGTTTCTCTATGGGGCAGCTCCTATCTGCAGTATATTTCTCGGCCCTATTTTACGGGTTGAGGAAATCGCAGCATGCTGCGTTTATCAGCGTATTGCGCAAAAAGTCCGCCAATGAAAATCTTTGGGGGCGAGAAAAATACGGATTACACACGGACCATCAGTGTGACTTGCGAGAAATACGCAGCGGTGTTCTATAGAAAAGCCGGCAATTCAGTGCGGTGTACAGTAAAATCACACTGACAGGTTAGAATAGAGTTACATGAAAACAAGGGCACACTGTTTTATCCTGACATAATAATAATCAAGGGGTGCAATACCTAGTCTATATATAACCATGTGAAACAGAGGAGAGAAAAGTAGACTAGTATGGTATGCACGACCACAACTAATATAGAAATATACAAACACATTTATTACACCTCAAAAAAATATATACATAAAAACATTTAAAACATCGTACACAAATCAGTACAAAAAGACACACTCCAAAAATGGAAACTCCTCATAATAATAAGATTGTGACATCAGGAAATACTGTCATTACACATACATTGGATCCTGTGTGCACACCAGCACCTATACAGAGGGGCAAAAAAGTATTTTTTTCTGTCATTGCCAACAAAGGATATATTACAAAGTATTGAGATGAAATTTTGTTTCTGACCAAATACTTATTTTCCACCATAATATGCAAAAAAATGATAAAAAAACAGACAATGTGATTTTCTGGATTTTTTTTTCTCAGTTTGTCTCCCATAGTTGAGGTCTACCTATGATGTAAATTACAGACGCCTCTCATCTTTTTAAGTGGTGGAACTTGCACTATTGCTGACTGACTAAATACTTTTTTGCCCCACTGTATATGGCAACAATAGCACTAAGTTGCATGAATGGTATGTATCCACTATCCCAGGAATGAAAGATAAGTAACCTGGGAGGGAGACCCATATATATAGCCCCCTGAAACAAAGATGACAATGAAATACATCATCCCAGTGGATACAACCTGTGCATAAGCGAGACGAATCCTAAGGCGTGCATGGAGAAATATGAGGCAGGACTCCAAAGTGAGAATAAATTCCCTATAAATAAGCAGGAAAGCCAGGCAAAATAGCCCAGAGATATGGAGGAGTGTGGTGGAAACAGGCCCCACAAATAAATTACATACCGCTGTGTAAACGATAACATGGCTGAGAAAGCCGGAAAAGACACTGCGCCATTAGGATAACATGAGGACCCAGGTAAACTCGGCGTTTAATGATATGGAATGCGCGTGCACACACCGCGATTCCTGATAGGATCGCGTTGCGCATGCGCAAAAAGGACAAGCCCGAGCAGCCGAAAAGAATGCAGGATGTG
This sequence comes from Ranitomeya imitator, assembly GCF_032444005.1. Classification (NCBI taxonomy): domain Eukaryota; kingdom Metazoa; phylum Chordata; class Amphibia; order Anura; family Dendrobatidae; genus Ranitomeya; species Ranitomeya imitator. The sequence continues at coordinate 702,379,395 of NC_091283.1, forward strand.
TGATCCTGCCAGACAAAGAGGGCGAGGAGGAGACAGGCGCCGGTACCAGCAAGGAATGAGGAAAAAAGGAGTAGGGAAATAAAAGGAACATATGCTGAATAAGGGGCAGAGTATAGACAGCGGTGATAATACACCATAAGCTTCAAGGAAGAAATATGGTACATGGGTACATGAATGAAATGGAGTCCCTTAGCCCATAGAGTATGATACCTGGGGGAAGGAAAATTCATTAATGCAATATGGATAAATGCATCCTAATAATAATAACAATAATATAATATAAGACCCATATGCATTAATATGCCACAATATATGTGGCACCCATAGATGTGCACACGAATGGATAAATGTGCAAGGGACAGATGTACACATGTTTGTTTGATATCTAATACCGCATATATAATACTAAACATATCCTTTTCACTTCAACCCCATGTTGTCATATCAAAGACTGAATAAATATAGAAGTTCAAAAATTGTCCAAAAGCATGTAAAATAAGGGACCCATAGTCCAGAAATTTTGCATGAAGCTCATCCAGCTGTGGTTGGTCCAATAAAATCGACCATATCCATGTCCCTGATTGGAACTCGATCCTCTTTGAAGCGCCAAGGAAAATACTTGGATCAATTCATCCATCAGAAGTATATTTTAAATCTCCATCCTCTTCAGTAGCCACCTTCATCCACCCTAGATGGAATGTCCTGTCCTTCTCTCACATTCCGAAAATATATGGACTGGCACTGTTGGTTACAAAGATAGCAAAAAAGTCATAAAAAATCAGTTGAAAAGAGTCAGTAGAAAATTACCAATGTTTTGGGAATCCATTACTGTTGTGAATTCTGTGGTCGAGCTCCCTCCTGTGGTCATGAGTGGTACTTCGGCTGGTTCTGTCTATGAGCTTCCTCTGGTGGATGTGAGTGGGGCTGCGGCTTCTGAGTTTCCTTCCTCAGGTGACGAGGTTAAGTCGTTAGGTTCTGCTCTATTTAACTCCACCTAGTTCTTTGTTCCTGGCCTCCAGTCAATGTTCCAGTATTGGTCTTGCTCTCTCCTGGATCGTCTTGTGGCCTGTCTGCCCTGCATAAGCTAAGTTCCGCTTGTGTTACTTTTGTTTGCTATTTTTTCTGTCCAGCTTGCTATATTGGTTTTTCTTGCTTGCTGGAAGCTCTGGGACGCAGAGGGAGCACCTCCGTGCCGTTAGTCGGTACGGAGGGTCTTTTTGCACCCTGTTATGAATAGATAATTCAGAACCACAATGGACCTTGAAGTTCAGAGCACACAAAGTGACCTGACAATAACCACAAAACATAGGACGAGCTCTGAGACGTGGGAACTCTGCTGACCGCAATCCCTAATCCTATCACACCACACTAGAGGTAGCCGTGGATTGCGCCTAACGCTCCCTATGCAACTCGGCACAGCCTGAGAAACTAGCTAGCCCTGAAGATAGAAAAATAAGCCTACCTTGCCTCAGAGAAATTCCCCAAAGGAAAAGGCAGCCCCCCACATATAATGACTGTGAGTTAAGATGAAAATACAAACACAGAGATGAAATAGATTTAGCAAAGTGAGGCCCGACTTACTGAATAGACAGAGGATAGGAAAGATAGCTTTGCGGTCAACACAAAAACCTACAAACAACCACGCAGAGGGGCAAAAAGACCCTCCGCACCGACTAACGGTACGGAGGTGCTCCCTCTGCGTCTCAGAGCTTCCAGCAAGCAAGAAAAACCAATATAGCAAGCTGGACAGAAAATATAGCAAACAAAAGTAACAAAAGCAGAACTTAGCTTATGCTGGGAGACAGGCCACAGGAACGATCCAGGAGGAAGCAAGACCAATACTAGAATATTGACTGGAGGCCAGGATCAAAGCACTAGGTGGAGTTAAATAGAGCAGCACCTAACGACTTAACCTCATCACCTGAGGAAGGAAACTCAGAAGCCGCAGTACCACTCACATCCACCAACGGAAGCCCATAGACAGAATCAGCCGAAGTACCACTTGTGACCACAGGAGGGAGCTCGACCACAGAATTCACAACAGCGCCCTCTGCGTGGTTGTTTGTAGGTTTTTGTGCTGACCGCAAAGCTATCTTTACTATCCTCGGTCTATTCAGTAAGTCGGGCCTCACTTTGCTAAAACCTATTTCATCTCTGTGTTTGTATTTTCATCTTTACTCACAGTCATTATATGTGGGGGGCTGCCTTTTCCTTTGGGGAATTTCTCTGAGGCAAGGTAGGCTTATTTTTCTATCTTCAGGGCTAGCTAGTTTCTCAGGCTGTGCCCGAGGCGCCTAGGTCTGGTCAGGAGCGCTCCACGGCTACCTCTAGTGTGGTGTGATAGGATTAGGGATTGCGGTCAGCAGAGTTCCCACGTCTCAGAGCTCGTCCTATGTTATTAGTAACTATCAGGTCACTTTGTGTGCTCTTAACCACCAGGTCCATTGTGTTTCTGAATCACCAGTTCATAACAGTACTGGAGACCCAAAGTACTAATGCTTCTCAATAGAGGGAAAAGAGAAGTTCTGAGACCATTTTTTTTTCTCTGCACTGTGTTTTGTCTTTCTTTTCCCCTAGACATTTGGGTGGTTCAGGACACAGGTGTAGTGATGGACATTAAAGGTCTGTTTTCTTGTGTGGATCATCTCGCTGCAAGAGTACAAAATATTCAAGACATTGTGTTTCAGAAATCTATGTTAGAACCTAGAATTCCTATTCCTGACTTATTTTCTGGAGATAGAGCTAAGTTTCTGAATTTCAAAAATAATTGTAAACTGTTTCTGGCTTTGAAACCCCGCTCCTCTGGTCACCCAGTTCAACAAGTTAAGATCATTATTTCTTTATTACGTGGCGACCTTCAAGACTGGGCATTTTCCCTTGCGCCAGGAGATCCTGCATTATGCGATATTGATGCGTTTTTTCTGGCGCTCGGATTGCTGTATGATAAACCTAATTCAGTGGATCAGGCAGAGAAAAATTTGCTGGCTCTGTGTCAGGGTCAGGATGAGGTAGAGATATATTGTCAGAAGTTTAGGAAGTGGTCTGTGCTCACTCAATGGAATGAATGTGCGCTGGCAGCAATTTTCAGAAAGGGTCTCTTAAGGATGTCATGGTGGGATTTCCTATGCCTGCTGGTCTGAATGAGTCTATGTCTTTGGCCATTCAGATCGATCGACGCTTACGTGAGCGTAAAAATGTGCACCATTTGGCGGTATTATCTGAGCATAAACCTGAGCCTATGCAATGTGATAGGACTTTGACCAGAGCTGAACGGCAAGAACACAGACGTCGGAATGGGCTGTGTTTTTATTGTGGTGATTCCACTCATGCTATCTCCGATTGTCCTAAGCGCACTAAGCGGTTCGCTAGGTCTGCCACCATTGGTACGGTACAGTCGAAATTTCTTTTGTCCGTTGCTTTGATCTGCTCTTTGTCATCCTATTCTGTCATGGCATTTGTGGATTCAGGCGCTGCCCTGAATTTGATGGACTTGGACTTTGCTAGGCGCTGTGGGTTTTTCTTGGAGCCCTTGCAGTATCCTATTCCATTGAGAGGAATTGATGCTATGCCTTTGGCCAAGAATAAGCCTCAGTACTGGACCCAACTGACCATGTGCATGGCTCCTGCGCATCAGGAGGATATTCGCTTTTTGGTGTTGCATAATCTGCATGATGTGGTTGTGTTGGGGTTGCCATGGCTACAGGTCCATAACCCAGTATTGGATTGGAAATCTATGTCTGTGTCCAGCTGGGGTTGTCAGGGGGTACATGGTGATGTTCCAGTTCTGTCTATTTCATCATCCACCCCTTCTGAGGTCCCAGAGTTCTTGTCGGATTACCGGGATGTATTTGATGAGCCCAAGTCCAGTGCCCTACATCCGCATAGGGATTGCGATTGTGCTATCGATTTGATTCCTGGTAGTAAGTTTCCTAAGGGTCGACTGTTTAATTTGTCTGTGCCTGAGCACGCCGCTATGCGGAGTTACGTAAAGGAATCCTTGGAGAAGGGTCATATTCACCCGTCGTCGTCGTCGCCATTGGGAGCAGGGTTCTTTTTTGTGGCCAAGAAGGATGGTTCGTTGAGACCTTGTATTGATTACCGCCTTCTAAATAAAATCACAGTCAAATTTCAGTACCCCTTGCCGCTGCTGTCTGATTTGTTTGCTCGGATTAAGGTAGGTTGGTTCACCAAGATAGATCTTCGTGGTGCGTATAATCTTGTGCGTATTAAACAGGGCGATGAATGGAAAACAGCATTTAATACGCCCGAGGGCCATTTTGAGTACCTGGTTATGCCATTCGGGCTTTCCAATGCTCCATCAGTATTTCAGTCCTTTATGCATAACATCTTCCGAGAGTACCTGGATAAATTCCTGATTGTATACTTGGATGATATTTTGGTCTTCTTGGATGATTGGGAGTCTCACGTGAAGCAGGTTAGAATGGTGTTCCAGGTCCTGCGTGCGAATTCTTTGTTTGTGAAGGGGTCAAAGTGTCTCTTTGGTGTTCAGAAGGTTTCATTTTTGGGTTTCATTTTTTCCGCTTCTACTATCGAGATGGACCCTGTTAAAGTTCAGGCCATTTATGATTGGACTCAGCCGACATCTCTGAAGAGTCTGCAAAAGTTCCTGGGCTTTGCTAATTTTTATCGTCGCTTCATCAATAATTTTTCTAGTATTGCTAAACCGTTGACTGATTTGACCAAGAAGGGTGCTGATGTGGTCAATTGGTCTTCTGCTGCTGTGGAAGCTTTTCAGGAGTTGAAGCGTCGTTTTTCTTCTGCCCCTGTGTTGTGCCAGCCAGATGTTTCGCTCCCGTTCCAGGTCGAGGTTGATGCTTCTGAGATTGGAGCAGGGGCTGTTTTGTCGCAAAGAAGTTCTGATGGCTCGGTGATGAAACCATGTGCCTTCTTTTCCAGGAAGTTTTCGCCTGCTGAGCATAATGATGATGTTGGCAATCGAGAGTTGTTGGCCATGAAGTGGGCATTCGAGGAGTGGCATCATTGGCTTGAAGGAGCTAAGCATCGCGTGGTGGTCTTGACTGATCTGTTATGAACAGGTAATTCAGAACCTCAATGGACATTGAAGTCCAGAGCACACAAAGTGACCTGACAATTACCAAAAACATAGGACGAGCTCTGAGACGTGGGAACTCTGCTGACCGCAATCCCTAATCCTATCCAACCACACTAAAGGTAGCCGTGGAGCGCTCCTGACCAGACCTATGCGCCTCGAGCACAGCCTGAGAAACTAGCTAGCCCTAAGAAAGAAAAATAAGCCTACCTTGTCTCAGAGAAATACCCCAAAGGAAAAGGCAGCCCCCCACATATAATGACTGTGAGTTGAGATGAAAATACAAACGCAGAGATGAAATACATTTAGCAAAGTGAGGCCCAACTTACTGAACAGACCGAAGATAGGAAAGATTGCTTTGCGGTCAACACAAAACCCTACAAACAACCACGCAGAGGGGGCAAAAAGACCCTCCGCACCGACTAACGGTACGGAGGTGCTCCCTCTGCGTCCCAGAGCTTCCAGCAAGCAAGAAAAACCAAAATAGCAAGCTGGACAGAAAAAATAGCAAACAAAAATAACACAAGCAAAACTTAGCTTATGCAGGATAGACAGGCCACAGGAACGATCCAGGAGGAAGCAAGACTAATACTAGAACATTGACTGGAGGCCAGGATCAAAGCACTAGGTGGAGTTAAATAGAGCAGCACCTAACGACTTAACCTCATCACCTGAGGAAGGAAACTCAGAAGCCGCAGTACCACTCTCATCCACCAAAGGAAGCTCATAGACAGAACCAGCCGAAGTACCACTCAAGACCACAGGAGGGATCTTGGCCACAGAATTCACAACAGTACCCCCCCCTTGAGGAGGGGTCACCGAACCCTCACCAGAGCCCCCAGGCCGACCAGGATGAGCCACATGAAAGGCACGAACCAGATCGGCAGCATGGACATCAGAGGCAAAGACCCAGGAGTTACCTTCCTGACCATAACCTTTCCACTTAACCAGATACTGGAGTTTCCGTCTCGAAACACGAGAATCCAAAATCTTCTCCACTATATACTCAAACTCCCCTTCAACCAAAACCGGAGCAGGAGGATCAATAGATGGAACCACAGGTGCCACGTATCTTCGCAACAATGACCTATGGAACACGTTATGGATGGAAAAAGAAGCTGGAAGAGTCAAACGAAAAGACACAGGATTAAGAACCTCAGAAATCCTATATGGACCAATGAAACAAGGCTTAAACTTAGGAGAGGAAACCTTCATAGGAATATAACGAGATGACAACCAAACCAAATCCCCAACACGAAGTCGGGGACCCACACAGCGCCTGCGGTTAGCGAAACGTTAAGCCTTCTCCTGGGACAAAGTCAAATTGTCCACTACATGAGTCCAAATCTGCTGCAACCTATCCACCACAGTATCCACACCAGGACAGTCCGAAGACTCAACCTGCCCTGAAGAGAAACGAGGGTGGAACCCAGAATTGCAGAAAAACGGCGAAACCAAAGTAGCCGAGCTGGCCCGATTATTAAGGGCGAACTCAGCCAAAGGCATCCTGATCAGCAGAAACAAAACATCTCAGATATGTTTCCAAGGTCTGATTGGTTCGTTCAGTCTGGCCATTTGTCTGAGGATGGAAAGCTGAGGAAAAAGACAAATCAATGCCCATCCTAGCACAAAAGGCTCGCCAAAACCTCGAAACAAACTGGGAACCTCTGTCAGAAACGATGTTCTCTGGAATGCCATGTAAACGAACCACATGCTGGAAAAACAATGGCACCAAATCAGAGGAGTAAGGCAATTTAGACAAGGGCACCAAATGGACCATCTTAGAGAAGCGATCACAAACCACCCAAATGACCGACATTCTTTGAGAGACGGGGAGATCCGAAATAAAATCCATAGAGATATGTGTCCAAGGCCTCTTCGGGACCGGCAAGGGCAAAAGCAACCCACTGGCACGAGAACAGCAGGGCTTAGCCCGAGCACAAATCCCACAGGACTGCACAAAAGAATGCACATCCCGCGACAGAGACGGCCACCAAAAGGATCTAGCCACCAAATCTCTGGTACCAAAGATTCCAGGATGACCAGCCAACACCGAACAATGAACCTCAGAGATAACTTTATTCGTCCACCTATCAGGGACAAACAGTTTCTCCGCTGGGCAACGGTCAGGTCTATTAGCCTGAAATTTTTGCAGCACCCGCCGCAAATCAGGGGAGATGGCAGACAAAATTACCCCCTCTTTGAGAATACCCGCCGGCTCAGGCAAACCCGGAGAATCGGGCACAAAACTCCTAGACAGGGCATCCGCCTTCACATTTTTAGAGCCCGGAAGGTATGAAACCACAAAGTCAAAACGGGAGAAAAACAGCGACCAACGAGCCTGTCTAGGATTCAACCGTTTGGCAGACTCGAGATAAGTCAAGTTCTTGTGATCAGTCAAGACCACCACGCGATGCTTAGCTCCTTCAAGCCAATGACGCCACTCCTCGAATGCCCACTTCATGGCCAGCAACTCTCGATTGCCAACATCATAATTTCGCTCAGCAGGCGAAAATTTCCTGGAAAAGAAGGCACATGGTTTCATCACCGAGCAATCAGAACTTCTCTGCGACAAAACAGCCCCTGCTCCAATTTCAGAAGCATCAACCTTGACCTGGAACGGAAGCGAAACATCTGGTTGACACAACACAGGGGCAGAAGAAAAACGACGCTTCAACTCCTGAAAAGCTTCCACAGCAGCAGAAGACCAATTGACCACATCAGCACCCTTCTTGGTTAAATCAGTCAACGGTTTAGCAATACTAGAAAAATTATTGATGAAGCGACGATAAAAATTAGCAAAGCCCAGGAACTTCTGCAGACTCTTCAGAGATGTTGGCTGAGTCCAATCATAAATGGCCTGAACTTTAACAGGGTCCATCTCGATAGTAGAAGGAGAAAAAATGAACCCCAAAAATGAAACCTTCTGAACACCAAAGAGACACTTTGACCCCTTGACAAACAAAGAATTAGCACGCAGGATCTGGAACACCATTCTGACCTGCTTCACATGAGACTCCCAATCATCCGAGAAGACCAAAATATCATCCAAGTATACAATCAGGAATTTATCCAGGTACTCTCGGAAGATGTCAAGCATAAAGGACTGAAACACTGATGGAGCATTAGAAAGCCCGAATGGCATAACCAGGTACTCAAAATGGCCTTCGGGCGTATTAAATGCAGTTTTCCATTCATCGCCCCGTTTAATACGCACAAGATTATATGCACCACGAAGATCTATCTTGGTGAACCAACTAGCCCCCTTAATCCGAGCAAACAAATCAGACAGCAGCGGCAAGGGGTACTGAAATTTGACCGTAATGTTATTTAGAAGGCGGTAATCAATACAAGGTTGTCATGATCCAGTTCTGAGATTATGCTCAGCTCTCTTGTCTCTGGACTGGGCATGTGGGAGTTAATCCTCTCTGCCTCACCCTGGAGCTGGCTGAACTATTTAAGTCCTCTGCAGTATTGGGCCAGTGTCAGCTATAGTTCATGCTGCACGGTTTGAGCTCCTGACCTGATCCCTGTTATTGTGTACCTGTTTGCCTCTGACTGCCTACATCCGTTTATGACTTGTTCTGACCTCTGGCCTGTACCCCGACTCCGTCTCCGTCTCACGTTTTAGTTACCACGTTCCCGGTAGGTTCTGACGTCTTGCTTGTCCCCGACGATTCTCTGCTCGCCCCTTCTGTACCGCGCTGCTATCTCCGTGTATGACCTTGGCTTGTTTCATGTTCCTTTCATTACCTGTGACACCTGTGTTGTTGCTCAGTGTTGCTGTGCTGTGTGTGCAACCTCCTTTCCTTAGCCAGAACCCCCTGGTGGAGATTGCTCTATACTGCACTGCAGCAGCACATCACAAAGGTCTTAGCGAACCATCCTTCTTGGCCACAAAAAAAAACAAAGCTCCCAATGGCGACGATGACGGGCGAATATGACCCTTCTCCAAAGACTCCTTCACGTAACTCCGCATAGCGGCGTGCTCAGGTACAGATAAATTAAACAGTCGACCCTTAGGAAACTTATCACCAGGAATCAAATCGATAGCACAATCACAATCCCTATGCGGAGGTAGGGCATTGGACTTGGGCTCATCGAATACATCCCGGTAATCAGACAAGAACTCTGGGACCTCAGAAGGGGTGGATGATGAGATAGACAGAAATGGAACATCACCATGTACCCCCTGACAACCCCAGCTGGACACAGACATTGATTTCCAATCTAATACTAGGTTATGGACTCGTAGCCATGGCAACCCCAACACGACCACATCATGCAGATTATGCAACACCAGAAAGCGAATATCCTCCTGGTGCGCAGGAGCCATGCACATGGTCAGCTGGGTCCAATACTGAGGCTTATTCTTGGCCAAAGGCGTAGCATCAATTCCTCTCAATGGAATAGGACACTGCAAGGGCTCCAAGACAAACCCACAGCGCCTAGAGAAACTCCAAGTCCATCAAATTCAGGGCAGCGCCTGAATCCACAAATGCCATGACAGAATAGGAAGACAAAGAGCAGATCAAAGTAACGGACAAAAGAAATTTCGACTGTACCGTACCAATGGTGGCAGACCTAGCGAACCGCTTAGTGCGCTTAGGACAATCGGAGATAGCATGAGTGGAATCACCACAGTAGAAACACAGCCCATTCTGACGTCTGTGTTCCTGCCTTTCAGCTCTGGTCAAAGTCCTATCGCACTGCATAGGCTCAGGTTTATGCTCAGATAATACCGCCAAATGGTGCACAGATTTACGCTCACGCAAGCGTCGACCGATCTGAATGGCCAAAGACATAGAATCATTCAGACCAGCAGGCATAGGAAATCCCACCATGACATCCTTAAGGGCTTCAGAGAGACCCTTTCTGAAAATAGCTGCCAGCGCACAATCATTCCATTGAGTGAGCACGGACCACTTTCTAAACTTCTGACAATAAATCTCTATCTCATCCTGACCCTGACACAGAGCCAGCAAATTTTTCTCTGCCTGATCCACTGAATTAGGTTCATCGTACAGCAATCCGAGCGCCAGAAAAAACGCATCAATATTACATAATGCAGGATCTCCTGGCGCAAGGGAAAATGCCCAGTCTTGAGGGTCGCCACGTAATAAAGAAATAATGATCTTAACTTGTTGAACTGGGTGACCAGAGGAGCGGGGTTTCAAAGCCAGAAATAGTTTACAATTATTTTTAAAATTCAAAAACTTAGTTCTATCTCCAGAACATAACTCAGGAATAGGAATTTTAGGTTCTAACATAGGATTCTGAACCACTAAATCTTTAATATTCTGTACATTTATAGCGAGATTATCCATAAAAGAGAACAGACCCTGAATTTCCATGTCCACACCTGTGTTCTGAACCACCCTGATGTAAAGGGGAAAAGAAAGACAGAACACAGTGCAAAGAAAAAAAAATGGTCTCAGAACTTCTCTTTTCCCTCTATTGAGAAGCATTAGTACTTTGGGCCTCCAGTACTGTTATGAACAGGTAATTCAGAACCACAATGGACATTGAAGTCCAGAGCACACAAAGTGACCTGACAATTACTAAAAACATAGGATGAGCTCTGAGACGTGGGAACTCTGCTGACCGCAATCCCTAATCCTATCCAACCACACTAAAGGTAGCCGTGGAGCGCTCCTGACCAGACCTATGCGCCTCAAGCACAGCCTGAGAAACTAGCTAGCCCTAAGAAAGAAAAATAAGCCTACCTTGTCTCAGAGAAATACCCCAAAGGAAAAGGCAGCCCCCCACATATAATGACTGTGAGTTGAGATGAAAATACAAACGCAGAGATGAAATAGATTTAGCAAAGTGAGGCCCGACTTACTGAACAGACCGAAGATAGGAAAGATTGCTTTGCGGTCAACACAAAACCCTACAAACAACCACGCAGAGGGGGCAAAAAGACCCTCCGCACCGACTAACGGTACGGAGGTGCTCCCTCTGCGTCCCAGAGCTTCCAGCAAGCAAGAAAAACCAAAATAGCAAGCTGGACAGAAAAAATAGCAAACAAAAATAACACAAGCAAAACTTAGCTTATGCAGGATAGACAGGCCACAGGAACGATCCAGGAGGAAGCAAGATCAATACTAGAACATTGACTGGAGGCCAGGATCAAAGCACTAGGTGGAGTTAAATAGAGCAGCACCTAACGACTTAACCTCATCACCTGAGGAAGGAAACTCAGAAGCCGCAGTACCACTCTCATCCACCAAAGGAAGCTCACAGACAGAACCAGCCGAAGTACCACTCAAGACCACAGGAGGGAGCTTGGCCACAGAATTCACAACACTGATCACAAGAACTTGACTTATCTCGAGTCTGCCAAACGGTTGAATCCTAGACAGGCTCGTTGGTCGCTGTTTTTCTCCGTTTTGACTTTGTGGTTTCGTACCTTCCGGGCTCTAAGAATGTGAAGGCGGATGCCCTGTCTAGGAGTTTTTTGCCCGACTCTCCGGGTTTGCCTGAGCCGACGGGTATTCTCAAAGAGGGGGTAATTTTGTCTGCCATCTCCCCTGATTTGCGGCGGGTGCTGCAAAAATTTCAGGCTAATAGACCTGACCGTTGCCCAGCGTAGAAACTGTTTGTCCCTGATAAATGGACGAGTAGAGTTATCTCTGAGGTTCATTGTTCGGTGTTGGCTGGTCATCCTGGAATCTTTGGTACCAGAGATTTGGTGGCTAGATCCTTTTGGTGGCCGTCTCTGTCGCGGGATGTGCGTTCGTTTGTGCAGTCCTGTAGGATTTGTGCTCGGGCTAAGCCCTGCTGTTCTCGTGCCAGTGGGTTGCTTTTGCCCTTGCCAGTCCCGAAGAGGCCCTGGACACATATCTCTATGGATTTTATTTCGGATCTCCCCGTCTCTCAAAAGATGTCGGTCATTTGGGTGGTTTGTGATCGCTTCTCTAAGATGGTCCATTTGGTACCCTTGTCTAAATTGCCTTCCTCCTCTGATTTGGTGCCATTGTTTTTCCAGCATGTGGTTCGTTTACATGGCATTCCGGAGAACATTGTTTCTGACAGAGGTTCCCAGTTTGTTTTGAGGTTTTGGCGAGCCTTTTGTGCTAGGATGGGCATTGATTTGTCTTTTTCCTCGGCTTTCCATCCTCAGACAAATGGCCAAAGTGAACGAACCAATCAGACCTTGGAAACATATCTGAGATGTTTTGTTTCTGCTGATCAGGATGATTGGGTGTCCTTTTTGCCTTTGGCTGAGTTCGCCCTTAATAATCGGGCGAGCTCGGCTACTTTGGTTTCGCCGTTTTTCTGCAATTCTGGTTTCCATCCTCGTTTCTCTTCAGGGCAGGTTGAGTCTTCGGACTGTCCTGGTGTGGATACTGTGGTGGATAGATTGCAGCAGATTTGGACTCATGTAGTGGACAATTTGACATTGTCCCAGGAGAAGGCTCAACGTTTCGCTAACCGTAGGCGCTGTGTGGGTCCCCGACTTCGTGTTGGGGATTTGGTTTGGTTGTCGTCTCGTTATATTCCTATGAAAGTTTCCTCTCCTAAGTTTAAGCCTCGTTTCATTGGTCCGTATAGGATTTCTGAGGTTCTTAATCATGTGTTTTTTCGTTTGACCCTTCCAGCTTCTTTTTCCATCCATAATGTACTCCATAGGTCATTGTTGTGGAGATACGTGGCACCTGTGGTTCCATCCGTTGATCCTCCTGCCCTGGTTTTGGTTGAGGGGGAGTTGGAGTATATAGTGGAGAAGATTTTGGATTCTCGTATTTCGAGACGGAAACTCCAGTACCTGGTTAAGTGGAAGGGTTATGGTCAGGAAGATAATTCCTGGGTCTTTGCCTCTGATGTTCATGCTGCCGATCTAGTTCGTGCCTTTCATTTGGCTCATCCTGGTCGGCCTGGGGGCTCTGGTGAGGGTTCGGTGACCCCTCCTCAAGGGGGGGTACTGTTGTGAATTCTGTGGTCGAGCTCCCTCCTGTGGTCATGAATGGTACTTTGGCTGGTTCTGTCTATGAGCTTCCTCTGGTGGATGTGAGTGGGGCTGCGGCTTCTGAGTTTCCTTCCTCAGGTGACGAGGTTAAGTTGTTAGGTTCTGCTCTATTTAACTCCACCTAGTTCTTTGTTCCTGGCCTCCAGTCAATGTTCCAGTATTGGTCTTGCTCTCTCCTGGATCATCTTGTGGCCTGTCTGCCCTGCATAAGCTAAGTTCTGCTTGTGTTACTTTTGTTTGCTATTTTTTCTGTCCAGCTTGCTATATTGGTTTTTCTTGCTTGCTGGAAGCTCTGGGACGCAGAGGGAGCACCTCCGTGCCGTTAGTCGGTACGGAGGGTCTTTTTGCGCCCTCTGCGTGGTTGTTTGTAGGTTTTTGTGCTGACCGCAAAGCTATCTTTACTATCCTCGGTCTATTCAGTAAGTCGGGCCTCACTTTGCTAAAACCTATTTCATCTCTGTGTTTGTATTTTCATCTTTACTTACAGTCATTATATGTGGGGGGCTGCCTTTTCCTTTGGGGAATTTCTCTGAGGCAAGGTAGGCTTATTTTTCTATCTTCAGGGCTAGCTAGTTTCTCAGGCTGTGCCCGAGGCGCCTAGGTCTGGTCAGGAGCGCTCCACGGCTACCTCTAGTGTGGTGTGATAGGATTAGGGATTGCGGTCAGCAGAGTTCCCACGTCTCAGAGCTCGTCCTATGTTATTAGTAACTATCAGGTCACTTTGTGTGCTCTTAACCACCAGGTCCATTGTGTTTCTGAATCACCAGTTCATAACACATTACGTGTCAAAATCCATCTCGCTGTATACAAATATCCCTTTTCAATTAAAAATAAGTAACAAGTGATTACATGACAGCATCCTATTTATGGAAATCCAGCCTGAAAGCCAAAGCAACAAAAACAGACTACCCCAAGAAGAACAGTTCTTCATTAAGTCCCATTGGTGTAACTGCCTGGAGTTCAAAAATCCACCTAGACTCTATACGCAAAAGACAATTGCGAATGTCTCCACCCCTTTCGCCACAGAAAACCTTCTGCAACCCCACAATCTTAAGGTTGGTTGAGGAACCCTCATGCACCGACAGAAAATGAGCCGCCACCGGAGTGAACATTTTACCTTTCTGTTGGTCTGTGGATGCCAGATGTATGGTCGATATGTGCTTCTGTGCTCTTTTTCTTAATTTCTGGAAGGTTTGCCCTATGTAAATCATATTGCAAGGGCATATGAGAACGTAGATCACATTCCTGGTTTTACAGTTTATATACACTTTTAAAGCGTGATGACTGGAATTAGTGGGGTGGATAAACGAATTCTGGGTGGGCACCATGAAGGGGCAAATATTACAAGCCCCACAGGGGAATGACCCCTTAAAAATGATGCCCCTGTTTAACTTCACTATAGGTCTAATAAAATATCGGCCAATGTCTGGTCAGGATCTCTCTTACCTGCCCCCAACTGTTGTTGTAGTCTGTAATGAATCTCATTTGTGATTCCCGAGCACGTCCTGTAGAAGTCAAGAGTGAAGCCTGATCTCGTTGCCTTGCCCGTTAAAACGCTGTAGAAATGATGTGTTTAGGATAATTCCTTTGTTTAAAATGATCCGTCAAGTCCCGGGCTTGCGATAAGAAGTCCTGATCCAAAGTACAATTGCGTCTGACACGCAGAAATTGCCCCGTAGGAACGCCCACCTTGGTGTGCCAGGGATGGAAACTGTTAAATTCCAAAAGGGCATTAGTTGCGGTAGGTTTCCGAAAGAGGTCAGTTGCCAATCGGTTCCCCCTCACAAAAATCTTGAGATCTAAGAAGGCAATGGTGCTGTTGGAAACAGAGTGAGTAAGAAAGATGTTATGTGGGTTAGAATTGAGTCCATCAATGAATTCAATACAGTCCTCTTTCGTGCCCAACCATACAAAAAATACATCATCGATATATCGATACCAATTCCGGACTTGATTTTTGAAAGTCACGGATGGGTACACAATCTTTTCCTCCCACCAACCTAGAAAGATATTTCCATAGGTTGGTGCACATTTAGCCCCCATTGCCACTTCTGCTGTTTGTAAATAGAATGTCCTATTAAACAAAAAGAAATTGTGATGGAGTATGAATCTAAGCAGATCTAGGAGGAAGGAATCATGCCCCCGATCTGTGTGTGTTCCTATCCAGGAAGAAAGCCAACGCATCAAGGCCATCCTTGTGATCAATGCTGGAGTACAAGGACTCCACATCACAAGTCACTAGATAAAACTCCACTGGCAACTCTATCTGACCGCAAATATCAATAAAGTGGGCCGAGTCTCTTACAAAAGAGGGCAAGGACGTGGTCCATGGCTGAAAGAAGAAATCTAGATATTCACTTGTCTTCTCACAGATACTACCAATACTGGAGACAATCGGTCTACCAGGTGGTCTCTTTGTGTTCTTTAGCCCAAACAAGTCTCTTCTGCTTGTTGCCTGTCCTAAGCAGTGGTTTCCTAGCAGCTATTTTACCATGAAGGCCTGCTGCACAAAGTCTCCTCTTAACAGTTGTTGTAGAGATGTGTCTGCTGCTAGAACTCTGTGTGGCATTGACCTGGTCTCTAATCTGAGCTGCTGTTAACCTGCGATTTCTGAGGCTGGTGACTCGGATAAACTTATCCTAAGAAGCAGAGGTGACTCTTGGTCTTCCTTTCCTGGGGCGGTCCTCATGTGAGCCAGTTTGTTTGTAGCGCTTGATGGTTTTTGCAACTGCTCTTGGGGACACTTTCAAAGTTTTCCCAATTTTTCGGACTGACTGACCTTCATTTCTTAAAGTAATGATGGCCACTCGTTTTTCTTTACTTAGCTGCTTTTTTCTTGTCATAATACAAATTCTAACAGTCTATTCAGTAGGACTATCAGCTGTGTATCCACCAGACTTCTGCACAACACAACTGATGGTCCCAACTCCATTTATAAGGCAAGAAATCCCACTTATTAAACCTGACAGGGCACACCTGTGAAGTGAAAACCATTCCCGGTGACTACCTCACACTTTTTTGTTAAGTATATAATTCCACATGTGTTAATTCATAGTTTTGATGCCTTCAGTGTGAATGTACAATTTTCATAGTCATGAAAATACAGAAAAATCTTTAAATGAGAAGGTGTGTCCAAACTTTTGGTCTGTACTGTTTATATATATATGTATATATATATATATACTAGATGGTGGCCCGATTCTAACACATCGGGTATTCTAGTATATGCATGTCCACGTAGTATATTGCCCAGTCACGTAGTATATTGCCCAGTCACGTAGTATATTGCCCAGTCACTTAGTATATTGCTCAGCCACATAGTATATTGCCCAGTGACGTAGTATATTGCCCAGCCACGTAGTATATAGCAGAGCCACGTAGTACGGTATATTGCCCAGTCAGGTAGTATATTGCCCAGCCACATAGTATATAGCAGAGCCACGTAGTATATTGCCCAGCACAGAGCCACGTAGTATAGAGACTTAAAAAAAACCCCAAACATATACTCTCCTTCCGAAGGCCCGTTGAAGTCCTGCTATACTTACCATCCGCCGCATTTCCCGCTCCTCGGGACGCTCCCGGGATCGCTCCATTGCAAGCGGCAGCTTCTGGTGGTCCCAGGGCTGGTGTGAGCAGGACCTATGATGATGTCGCGGTCACATGACCGTGACATCATGGCAGGTCCTTGTCACACACCAGCCCTGGGACCGGAAGCTGCCGCTTGCAATGGAGCGGTCCCGGGAGCGTGGCGAGGAGCCGCAAAGGCGGCGGAGGGTGAGTATAGCAGGTTTTTTTTTATTATTATTATTTTTAACATGACCTATTTTTACTATTGATGCTGCATAGGCAGCATCAATAATAAATAGTTGGGGACACACAGGGTTAATAGCAGCGGTAACTGAGTGCGTTACACCATGGGCCGTTACCGCTGCCATTAACCCTGTGTGAGCGGTGAGTGGAGGGGATTACGGAGCGGGCGCCGGGCAGTGAGTGCAGGGGAGTAGTGGAGGGACTAATCGGACTGTGCCCGTCGCTGATTGGTCGAGGCAGCCATGACAAGCAGCTGCCGAGACCAATCAGCGAACGAATAACCGTGACAGAAGGACAGACAGACGGAAGTGACCCTTAGACAATTATATATATAGATATATATATATATATATGTAAATATATACAGTTAGGGCCAGAAATATTTGGACAGTGACACAATTTTCGCGAGTTGGGCTCTGCATGCCACCACATTGGATTTGAAATGAAACCTCTACAACAGAATTCAAGTGCAGATTGTAACGTTTAATTTGAAGGGTTGAACAAAAATATCTGATAGAAAATGTAGGAATTGTACACATTTCTTTACAAACACTCCACATTTTAGGAGGTCAAAAGTAATTGAACAAATAAACATAACCCAAACAAAATATTTTTATTTTCAATATTTTGTTGCAAATCCTTTGGAGGCAATCAGTGCCTTAAGTCTGGAACCCATGGACATCACCAAACGCTGGGTTTCCTCCTTCTTAATGCTTTGCCAGGCCTTTACAGCCGCAGCCTTCAGGTCTTGCTTGTTTGTGGGTCTTTCCGTCTTAAGTCTGGCTTTGAGCAAGTGAAATGCATGCTCAATTGGGTTTAGATCTGGAGATTGACTTGGCCATTGCAGAATGTTCCACTTTTTGGCACTCATGAACTCCTGGGTAGCTTTGGCTGTATGCTTGGGGTCATTGTCCATCTGTACTATGAAGCGCCGTCCAATCAACTTTGCAGCATTTGGCTGAATCTGGGCTGAAAGTATATCCCGGTACACTTCAGAATTCATCCGGCTACTCTTGTCTGCTCTTATGTCATCAATAAACACAAGTGAGCCAGTGCCATTGAAAGCCGTGCATGCCCATGCCATCACGTTGCCTCCACCATGTTTTACAGAGGATGTGGTGTGCCTTGGATCATGTGCCGTTCCCTTTCTTCTCCAAACTTTTTTCTTCCCATCATTCTGGTACAGGTTGATCTTTGTCTCATCTGTCCATAGAATACTTTTCCAGAACTGAGCTGGCTTCTTGAGGTGTTTTTCTGCAAATTTAACTCTGGCCTGTCTATTTTTGGTATTGATGAATGGTTTGCATTTAGATGTGAACCCTTTGTATTTACTGTCATGGAGTTTTCTCTTTACTGTTGACTTAGAGACAGATACACCTACTTCACTGAGAGTGTTCTGGACTTCAGTTGATGTTGTGAATGGGTTCTTCTTCACCAAATTAAGTATGCGGCGATCATCCACCACTGTTGTCATCCGTGGACGCCCAGGCCTTTTTGAGTTCCCAAGCTCACCAGTCAATTCCTTTTTTCTCAGAATGTACCCAACTGTTGATTTTGCTACTCCAAGCATGTCTGCTATCTCTCTGATGGATTTTTTCTTTTTTTCAGCCTCAGGATGTTCTGCTTCACCTCAATTGAGAGTTCCTTTGACCGCATGTTGTCTGCTCACAGCAACAGCTTCCAAATGCAAAACCACACACCTGGAATCCACCCCTGACCTTTTAACTACTTCATTGATTACAGGTTAACAAGGGAGACGCCTTCAGAGTTAATTGCAGCCCTTAGAGTCCATTGTTCAATTACTTTTGGTCCCTTGAAAAAGAGGACGCTATGCATTACAGAGCTATGATTCCTAAACCCTTTCTCCGATTTGGATGTGGAAACTATCATATTGCAGCTGGGAGTGTGCACTTTCAGCCCATATTACATATATAATTTTATTTCTGAACATGTTTTTGTAAACAGCTAAAATAACAAAACTTGTGTCACTGTCCAAATATTTCGGGCCCTAAATGTATATATATATATATATATATATATATATATATATATATATATATATATATATCAGTGAGACATATAATATTGGATTAATAATAGATAAGTGTTTTATCCAGGCTTAATGTCAATTTACATTAGCAAGGTGACATTAACCCTTTATTACCCCATATCCCATTAAGAAATGAAGATCAGTCTGTCTGAAAAATTGGAAAAACTTTGAAAGTGTCCCAAATTGCAGTTGCAAAAACCATCAAGCACTACAAAGAAACTGGCTCACATGAGGACCCCCCAGAAAAGGAAGACCAAGAGTCACCTCTGCTTCTGAGTATAAGTTTATCAGAGTCACCAGCCTCAGAAATCGCAGGTTAACAGCAGCTCAGATTAGAGACCAGGTCAATGCCACACAGAGTACTAGCAGCAGACACATCTCTACAACAACTGTTAAGAGGAACTTTGTGCAGCAGGCCTTCATGGTAAAATAGCTGCTAGGAAACCACTGCTAAGGACAGGCAACAAGCAGAAGAAACTTGTTTGGGCTAAAGAATACAAGGAATGGACATTAGACCAGTGGAAATCTGTGCTTTGGTCTGATGAGTCCAAATTTGAGATCTTTGGTTCCAACCACCGTGTCTTTGTGCGACGCAGAAAAGGTGAACGAATGGACTCTACATGCCTGGTTCCCACCGTGAAGCATAGAGGAGGAGGTGTGATGGTGTGGGGGTGCTTTGCTGGTGACACTGTTGGGGATTAATGCAAAATTGAAGGCATACTGAACCAGCATGGCTACCACAGCATCTTGCAGCGGCATGCTATTCCATCCAGTTTGCGTTCAGTTGGACCATCATTTATTTGTCAGCAGGACAATGACCCCAAACACACCTCCAGGCTGTGTAAGGGCTATTTGACCAAGAAGGAGAGTGATCGGGTGCTACGTCAGATGACCTGGTCTCCACAGTCACCAGACCTGGACCCAATCGAGATGGTTTGGGGTGAGCTGGACCGCAGAGTGAAGGCAAAAGGGCCAACAAGTGCTAAGCATCTCTGTGAACTCCTTCAAGATAGTTGGAAGATTATTCCCGGTGACTACCTCTTGAAGCTCATCAAAAGAATGCCAAGAGTGGGCAAAGCAGTCATCAAAGCAAAAGGTGGCTACTTTGAAGGTCCTAGAAAATAAGACATAATTTCAGTTGTTTCACACTTTTTTGTTAAGTACATAATTCCACATGTGTTAATTCATAGTTTTGATGCCTTCAGTGTGAATGTACAATTTTCATAGTCAGGAAAATACAGAAATATCTTTAAATGAAAGGCGTGTCCAAACTTTTTGATTTCGAGATTTCGTACAGATGCCATACAGATAATTTTTTGAGAAAAAAATTGCATCCTCGCGTTGAATGACGGATCACTGTTCAGTAACTTTTCTGCGTATTACGCCTGTAAAAAATGAAAGACGACATTATCTGCAGTTTGTGGATGAGATTTTTGAAATCTGATTCATTTTACTCCTACCATAAGTATAAGTTTCACAGCTAGAGATTGTGTGTGCAGTCTCCAGCTCGTATTCTCAGTCCTCCTTACACCACACTGTGACCCCAGCCTGCTATTTATGGGTGACACAAAATTAGGAAAACAATTTCACACAGAACTACGGCCCTGATTCATCAGAGCAATTTCTCCAGAATTTTGCCATAAATTGTTTTTGGCGTTTTCGACAAGCTTCGTTAAAATGGACAGAGTTGTGTCAGGACTGGGGCACAATGCTCAGCTGGTCTAACTGTGGTGTTCTCTACACCAGGAATCTTATTCCGATCAGTGGCAGGAGTAAGATTTCTGGCGTGGCACATGGAGGCGCATGTCACTCATCAGACACTCTTCATGAATCTGAAGCATCTAACTCAAGCAGGTCCTCCACCAATACCTGGGAGAAAATTCCTGATCTTGATGAATCATGGACTACATCTTTAAATTGCAATTTTCAATGTAATTATTTTGGTTGTGAGGTTCTGAACATGATTCGTATCAGCCTTGAAACAATTTAGGCTGATATTATTTCCCTGCCTACAAGCCGCCGTCCTTCACCCCCGGCGCCTGCTGGAGACCATGATCTCAGACAGTAAAGAGGATTTCTATCCAAAAGAGAAGGAGCGACTTGTTACTTGTAGCCAAAACATCACTTGTTAGCATGAAGGCCGTGAACGCCCCCTACCGATAGTCTTGTTTGCCCTTATCTGTTATGGACTTGTGCAGTTAAGTACAAACATCAGATTAGAAAGTACAGAGGCAATCTTAGCTCAGCATTCTTCAGGATGTGTCCACACAGGACATTTTTTCTGCTAATCAAAAAGCCAGTGTTGGCAGGAAAATCAAAACATGAGAAATCCAGCTCAACCAACTTGTGAACAAACTCCTTCTTTATTCAGCAAGAGGTGCTCAGCCGAGGATAAAACATCAGCATTGACAGTTACATGATATGCGACATCGACGCGTTTCAGGTGTCTACCCTTGAATATGGGTGCGTAGTCACCTGAAATGCGCAGATGTCGCATAGATTTAACTGTCAACGCTGATGTTTTATCCTCTGCTGAGCACCTCTTGGTGAATAAAGGAGTTTGGTCACAAGTTGGTTGAGCTGGATTTCTCATGTTTTGATTGCCCCATGCTTTCACAGTGTTCTCTCTGCTCCAAACACCTAAGGATGTCTACTACGGTGAGCTGGACTTTTTTCTATTTCATTGGCAGGAAAATGCTGGCTAAATTAAGCAGGTTTTTCATAGTAGTAGAATTCAATGCAAGGGAAAAAATGTACCATGTGGATGACATTTTGGAAATTACATCCATTATCCTGGGACTGTGAAACCTTGTGGGTTGTTTTTGCATACAAAAAAGCTCAGAAAAAAAGCAGCAAATACTTATGATGTGAACAAGCTCTTCGCTCACTGAGATCGGGGCACACTGCTGTGATACAAGGGTCCTATCAACAGGATCGACCAATCATGTGCGAGTAAAGTTAATACATAGAAATATAGCAAATATCCCAATGAATAAATGACATATGTATTTGGCAATAACATCTCAATAAATAAGTGATAATCCATATATTAACCCCTTAACGACCAGAGGTAGTTTTGTTTTTGCATTTTCATTTTTCTCTCCCCTTATTCCCAGAGCCATAACTTTTTTTTGTCTTTTGGTAAAAATGGCCATGTGAGGGCTTGATTTTTGCAGAACAAGTTGTACTTTTGAACAATGCCATTGGTTTTAACATATGCTGAACTGGACAACTGGAAAAAATTTCAAAGTGCGCTGAAATTGCACAAAAAGTGCATTCCCACACTTGTTTTTTTATGTCATTTATACTAGAATCACTAAATGCTAAAACTGACCTGCCCAGCTGATTCTCCAGGTCATTATGAGTTCATAGACACCAAACATGTCTAGGCTATTTGTTATCTAAGTGGTAAAAAATAAAACCTAAATTTAAAAAAAAAAAAATTGCACCATATTCCCATATCCGTAACGTCTCTATATTTTGTAAACTTGGGGTTGGGTGAGGGCATATTTTTGCATGCCGAGCTGACGTTTTTAATGATACCAAATTGGTGCAGATTCGATCTTTTGATTGTCAGTTACTGCATTTTAATGCAATGTCGTGGCGACCAAAAAAGCATAATTCAGGTGTTTTGACGTTTTTTCGCACTATGCCGTTTAGCAACCAGGTTAATCCTTTCTTTATATTGATTGATCGGCTGATTCTGAATGCGGTGATACCAAATATGTGTATGTTTGATTTTTTTAATTTCATTTATTTTGAATGGGGAGAAAGGGGGGTGATTTGAACTTTTATATACAGTATATATAGATTTTTTATATATTTTTAAAAACATTTTTTTTTTACTTTTGGCATGCTTCAATAGTCTCCATGGGAGACTAGAAGCTGCCATAACCCGGATTGGCTCTGCTACATACAGGCGACTATCAGTTCGCCTGTATGTAGCAGAATTACTCACTTGCTATGAGCGCCGTCCACTGGGTGGCGCTCACAGCAAGCCGGCAGTGCCAACCATAGAGGTCTCCAGTTGACCTCTGGTTGTCATGCCAACCCATCGGTGACCCATGATCTCATGACTGATGGGCAGATTTCCAGCACGATTGATGGAAGAGCATGTTAAATGCCACTGTCAGTGTTTGACAGCGGCACTTAACGGGTTAATAGCCACAGGTGGATCACTATCCACCCGCGGCTGTTCCAGGCACGTCAGCTGATCAAAACAGCTGACATGCCAGGAAAGATGTGGGCTCACCATTGGAGCCCACATCAAAGGAAGGGAGTCTGACATTGGTGTATATTTACGCCAGATGTCAGAAAGGGGTTAAATTCACAGTACATGAGTGTCTTATATCAAACTTTAGAATCCAAAATGCTACTCATAGCCTCCGCCAGTCTCCACCCGTGGCGGTCCATTGACTCTTTCAAAGGCGTAGAAAGCCAAAGAATCTATATTCGGCTACATTCCCACCATGAGCTTTTGATGCGTTTTGACTCTAAATATTTTTGATGCCTCAAAAATGCACCATCTTTCCAGAGATTTCTAGAAATCTCATGGCCACTGTGCTTTTATTTTACTCACCATAAACTGGCCTGCGGCGCGGATTTCAAATCTGAGCAGGTAAATTTCTCTTGTGGGTACGCTGAAACAATGTGTTGTTCTACAGCCACAGCACATGGAGCGATTGCCTGTCTGTTTGGCCGTCTGTGCATGTGCTGCGGATGTGGAACAGCCATGGGGACTCGGACATATTATTTCAGCCGAAGACAATGTTAGCACCCAAGCATGATCATATAACTCCTCATCCGAGCACCTTTGCTCATCACTACGAACAAACTAAAAACATAATCATATCTATAAAATGTCATTACGGTCAGGGTACCTACTTGATGCCGAAACCGTTTTTTAAAGAAGACTGGGAACTTGTGCGCCATGTTTAAGGTGGCATATTGAAAGTACTTACTGTGCCTGCGCGGCATCCTGTAGCTAAAGTCCACATTGCTCATACTTTACTATCACCAGCAGGCTCGGACTGGCCCACCGGAGAACCGGAGGATTCTCCGGTGGGCCCTGGCACTGACACCTGCTGGCATACTGGCCAGCAGCTGCCTAGGGCCCCTACTGCTCCTGGGGCCCCCAGCCAGTGGCTATAGGGCCCCTGAGTCAAGGGAGCCCGCCCTGTGCCAGTAGCAGCAGCTGGAGACAGGAACCTTCTGTCCCCGCTGCTAAAGCAAAATGAATATTCACGCTTCATGGGCGTGGAGAGGAGTGAATACCATTTCTCTTTAATAGCGGGCAGCGTTAGCCGCAGGGTGCAGCTAACACTGCCCGCATGTAAAGCCGCACCACACACACACACACTCACAAAGTAACACACACACACACACAGCACCGCACACATACACACACATGCAGGCACACAGACTCACAGAGCAGCTTACCTCCCGGCGTCCTGCTTCCTGTCAGAGACAGCCCAACTGGATGATATCATCATCCAGCATGCTGCTTTCTCAGTCAGAAAGCTTCCAGGAATCCAGCGAGGAAGAGGCTGCTGGGATGAGCGGCTGCTGCAGGGAGGTGAGCTGTGCTGTGTGCCTGCATGTGTGTGTGAGCTGTGTGTGTGTGTGTGTGTGTGTGGTGAAGGACAATGATATTGGTAGGGGGAGACAATGATGGAGGTGATGGGCAATGATGGTGGGGAAAGACAATGACGGAGGTGATTGGCAATGATGGTGGTGGTGTGTTGTGAGTTCTGTTTTTGGGCTCCCTCTGGTGGTTACTGATGGTACTGGGTGACTTGTCTTTCCTGGGTCTCTGGGTTCCACCTGTTCCATCAGGATATGGGAGTTTCCTATTTAACCTGGCTTTGCTGGCATTTCCTCGCCGGTTATCAATGTATCCAGTGTGTCTTGTTACCTCTGCTCCCTGCTCCTAGAACCTTCTGGTCAAGCTAAGTTTGGATTTTCCTGTTTTGGTGTTTTGCTTTATTTGGTTTTTAGTCCAGCCTGCAGATATTTGATTCTTTGCTGCTGGTTGCTCTAGTGGGCTGAAATTGCTCCTCATGTACCATGAGTTGGCACATGAGTTCAAGTAATTTCAGGATGGTTTTTTGAAGGGTTTTTCGCTGACCGCGCAGATCACTTTTGTATCCTCTGCTATCTAGCTTTAGCGGGCCTCATTTTGCTGAAACTGTTTTCATACTGCGTATGTGCTTTCCTCTCATTTCACCGTCATTATATGTGGGGGGCTGCTATTTCTGTGGGGTGTTTCTCTGGAGGCAAGAGAGGTCTGTGTTTCTTCTAATAGGGGAAGTTAGATCTTTGGCTGGAGCGAGACGTCTAGGATCATCGTAGGCACGTTCCCCGGCTACTTTTATTTGTGTGTTAGGTTCAGGGTCGCGGTCAGCTCAGGTTCCATCGCCCTAGAGCTTGTTTGTATCTGTGCTTGTCCTTTAGTGATCCCCTGCCATTGGGATCATGACAGTATAACCGGCCCACAAAGTGTTAATTGTATTGGCTGAAGTAGGAGGATAAGTAGTCTGAGGAAGTTTTTTTTTTTTTTTTTTTTCTCTTTCCCTCAGAGTTTGCTGCCTAGCCTTATTGCAGCGTGGCTACTTCCTCCTCCTCTTAATCTTTTAATGGCTCTGATCCCAGCTGTTTATCATGGACGTCCAGAGTTTGGCTTCCAGCCTGAATAATCTTGCCGCTAAGGTTCAAAATATACAGGATTTTGTTGTACATGCTCCTATGTCTGAACCTAGAATTCCTGTCCCAGAGTTTTTTTCTGGAGATAGATCTCGTTTTCTGAATTTTAGGAACAATTGCAAGTTGTATCTTTCTTTGAAATCTCGCTCCTCTGGAGACCCTGCTCAGCAAGTCAAGATTATTATATCTTTCCTGCGGGGTGACCCTCAGGATTGGGCATTTGCATTGGCACCAGGGGACCCTGCGTTGCTTAATGCGGATGCGTTTTTTCTGGCATTGGGTTTGCTCTATGAGGAACCTAACCAAGAGATTCAGGCTGAAAAAGCTTTGTTGGCCCTCTCTCAGGGGCAAGATGAAGCAGAAATTTATTGTCAAAAATTTCGGAAGTGGTCGGTGCTTACTCAGTGGAATGAGTGCGCCCTGGCTGCAAAGTTCAGAGATGGCCTTTCTGAGGCCATTAAAGATGTTATGGTGGGGTTCCCTGCGCCTACTGGTCTGAATGAGTCTATGACTATGGCTATTCAGATTGATCGGCGTTTACGGGAGCGCAAACCTGTGCATCATTTGGCGGTGTCGTCTGAACCGTCACCTGAGATAATGCAATGTGATAGAATTCAGTCCAGAAGTGAACGGCAAAATTATAGGCGGAAAAAAAGGTTGTGCTTTTATTGTGGTGATTCAGCTCATGTTATATCAGCATGCTCTAAACGCACAAAAAAGGTTGATAAGTCTGTTGCCATTAGTACTTTACAGTCTAAGTTCATTCTGTCTGTGACTCTGATTTGTTCATTATCATCCATTTCCGTCGATGCCTATGTGGATTCAGGCGCTGCCCTGAGTCTTATGGATTGGTCATTTGCCAATCGCTGTGGGTTTAGTCTGGAGCCTCTGGAAGTCCCTATTCCTTTGAAGGGAATTGACTCTACACCTTTGGCTATGAATAAACCTCAGTACTGGACACAAGTGACCATGCGTATGACTCCCGTTCATCAGGAGGTGATTCGCTTCCTGGTACTGTATAATTTGCATGATGTACTAGTGCTTGGTCTGCCATGGTTACAAACTCATAATCCAGTCCTTGACTGGAAATTGATGTCTGTGTTAAGCTGGGGTTGTCAGGGGGTTCATGATGATGCACCTCCGATTTCTATCGCTTCATCTACTCCTTCTGAGGTTCCTGTATTTTTGTCTGACTATCGGGATGTTTTTGAGGAGCCTAAGCTCAGTTCGCTTCCTCCTCATAGGGATTGCGATTGTGCTATAAATTTAATTCCAGGCAGTAAATTTCCTAAAGGTCGTTTGTTCAATCTGTCAGTGCCAGAGCATACTGCTATGCGGGATTATGTTAAGGAGTCCTTGGAAACGGGGCATATCCGTCCATCTTTGTCCCCTTTGGGAGCAGGTTTTTTTTTCGTGGCCAAAAAAGATGGTTCCTTGAGGCCTTGTATAGATTATCGTCTTTTGAATAAGATTACCGTAAGATATCAGTATCCTTTGCCATTGTTGACTGATTTGTTTGCTCGCATTAAGGGGGCTAAATGGTTCACTAAGATTGATCTTCGGGGTGCGTATAATCTTATACGAATAAAGCAAGGTATGAGTGGAAAACCGCATTTAATATGCCTGAGGGCCATTTTGAGTATTTGGTAATGCCTTTTGGACTTTCTAATGCTCCTTCAGTCTTCCAGTCCTTTATGCACGAAATTTTCCGTGAATATCTGGATAAATTTATGATTGTGTATTTGGATGATATTTTGGTTTTTTCTGATGACTGGGAGTCTCATGTTCAGCAGGTCAGGAAGGTGTTTCAGGTCCTGCGGGCCAATTCCTTGTTTGTAAAAGGCTCAAAGTGTCTCTTTGGAGTCCAGAAGATTTCTTTCTTGGGGTATATTTTTTCCCCTTCTACTATTGAGATGGATCCCGTCAAGGTTCAGGCTATTTGTGACTGGACGCAGCCTACATCTCTTAAGAGTCTACAGAAGTTCTTGGGCTTTGCTAATTTCTATCGTCGTTTTATAACTAATTTTTCTAGTGTTGTTAAGCCTTTGACGAATTTGACTAAGAAGGGTGCTGATGTTGCTAATTGGTCTCCTGCGGCTGTGGAGGCCTTTCAGGAACTTAAGCGCCGGTTTTCTTCTGCTCCTGTGTTGCGTCAGCCAGATGTTTCGCTCCCTTTTCAGGTTGAGGTTGATGCTTCCGAGATTGGAGCGGGGGCGGTTTTGTCACAGAGAAGCTCCGATGGCTCAGTGATGAAGCCATGCGCGTTTTTTTCTAGAAAGTTTTCGCCGGCTGAGCGGAATTATGATGTTGGTAATCGGGAACTTTTGGCCATGAAGTGGGCATTTGAGGAGTGGCGTCATTGGCTAGAGGGTGCTAGACATCGTGTGGTGGTCTTGACTGATCACAAGAATTTGATTTACCTTGAGTCTGCCAGGCGTCTGAATCCTAGACAGGCTCGTTGGTCACTGTTTTTCTCTCGTTTCAATTTTGTGGTTTCATACCTGCCAGGTTCAAAGAATGTGAAGGCGGATGCTCTTTCTAGGAGTTTTGTGCCTGACTCCCTTGGAAATTCTGAGCCCTCTGGTATCCTTAGGGATGGGGTGATTTTGTCTGCTGTCTCCCCAGACTTGCGACGTGCTTTGCAGGAGTTTCAGGCGGGTAAACCTGATCGTTGTCCGCCTGAGAGACTGTTTGTTCCAGATAATTGGACCAGTAGAGTCATCTCCGAGGTCCATTCTTCTGCGTTGGCAGGTCATCCTGGAATATTTGGTACTAGAGACTTGGTGGCCAGGTCTTTTGGTGGCCTTCCTTGTCGAGGGATGTGCGTTCTTTTGTGCAGTCTTGTGAGGTTTGTGCTCGGGCTAAGCCTTGCTGTTCTCGGGCCAGTGGATTGTTGTCACCTTTGCCTATCCTGAAGAGGCCTTGGACGCACATTTCCATGGACTTTATTTCGGATCTCCCTGTCTCTCAAAAAATGTCCGTCATCTGGGTTGTGTGTGATCGCTTTTCTAAAATGGTTCATCTGGTACCCTTGCCTAAGTTGCCTTCCTCCTCTGAGTTGGTCCCTCTGTTTTTTCAGAATGTGGTTCGTTTGCATGGGATTCCTGAGAACATCGTTTCTGACAGGGGATCCCAGTTTGTGTCTAGATTTTGGCGGACGTTCTGTGCTAAGATGGGCATTGATTTGTCCTTTTCGTCTGCATTCCATCCTCAGACGAATGGCCAGACTGAACGAACTAATCAGACCTTGGAAACTTATTTAAGGTGTTTTGTTTCTGCTGATCAGGATGACTGGGTTACCTTTTTGCCGCTGGCCGAGTTTGCCCTTAATAGTCGGGCTAGTTCTGCTACCTTGGTTTCTCCTTTCTTTTGTAATTCGGGGTTTCATCCTCGTTTTTCCTCTGGTCAGGTGGAACCTTCTGATTGTCCTGGAGTGGACATGGTGGTGGATAGGTTGCATCGGATTTGGAGTCATGTGGTGGACAATTTGAAGTTGTCCCAGGAGAAGGCTCAGCAGTTTGCTAATCGCCGTCGCCGCGTGGGTCCTCGACTTCTTGTTGGGGACTTGGTGTGGTTGTCTTCTCGTTTTGTTCCTATGAAGGTCTCTTCTCCTAAGTTCAAGCCTCGGTTCATCGGTCCCTATAGGATCTTGGAAATTCTTAACCCTGTGTCGTTTCGTTTGGATCTCCCGGCATCGTTTGCTATTCATAATGTGTTCCATCGGTCGTTGTTGCGGAAGTATGAGGTACCTGTTGTTCCTTCGCTTGAGCCTCCTGCTCCAGTGCTGGTGGAGGGAGAATTGGAGTATGTTGTGGAGAAGATCTTGGATTCTCGTGTTTCCAGACGGAAACTCCAGTATTTGGTCAAGTGGAAAGGTTATGGTCAGGAGGATAATTCTTGGGTGGTTGCCTCGGATGTTCATTCTGATGATTTGGTTCGCGCTTTTCATAGGGCTCATCCTGGTCGCCCTGGTGGTTCTAGTGAGGGTTCGGTGACCCCTCCTCAAGGGGGGGGTACTGTTGTGAGTTCTGTTTTTGGGCTCCCTCTGGTGGTTACTGATGGTACTGGGTGACTTGTCTTTCCTGGGTCTCTGGGTTCCACCTGTTCCATCAGGATATGGGAGTTTCCTATTTAACCTGGCTTTGCTGGCATTTCCTCGCCGGTTATCAATGTATCCAGTGTGTCTTGTTACCTCTGCTCCCTGCTCCTAGAACCTTCTGGTCAAGCTAAGTTTGGATTTTCCTGTTTTGGTGTTTTGCTTTATTTGGTTTTTAGTCCAGCCTGCAGATATTTGATTCTTTGCTGCTGGTTGCTTTAGTGGGCTGAAATTGCTCCTCATGTACCATGAGTTGGCACATGAGTTCAAGTAATTTCAGGATGGTTTTTTGAAGGGTTTTTCGCTGACCGCGCAGATCACTTTTGTATCCTCTGCTATCTAGCTTTAGCGGGCCTCATTTTGCTGAAACTGTTTTCATACTGCGTATGTGCTTTCCTCTCATTTCACCGTCATTATATGTGGGGGGCTGCTATTTCTGTGGGGTGTTTCTCTGGAGGCAAGAGAGGTCTGTGTTTCTTCTAATAGGGGAAGTTAGATCTTCGGCTGGAGCGAGACGTCTAGGATCATCGTAGGCACGTTCCCCGGCTACTTTTATTTGTGTGTTAGGTTCAGGGTCGCGGTCAGCTCAGGTTCCATCGCCCTAGAGCTTGTTTGTATCTGTGCTTGTCCTTTAGTGATCCCCTGCCATTGGGATCATGACAGTGGTGGGGAGGCAATGATGGAGGTGAGGGGAGGCAATGATGGAAGTGATGGGCAATGATGGAGGGAGACAATAATGGAGGCGATGGGCAATCATGGTGAGGGAGAGAATGATGGAGGTGATGGGCAATGAGGGTGAGGGGAGGCAATGATGAAAGTGATGGGCAATGATGGTGGGGGAGGCAATGATGGAGGTGATGGGCAATGATGGTGGTGGGGCAGGCAATGATGGAGGTGATGGGCAATGATGGTGGTGGGGGGAGACAATGATAGAGGTGATGGGCAATGATGGTGGTGGGGGGAGGCAATGATGGAGGTGATGATGGAGGTGATGAAATGGACAATGATGGTGGGGAAGGAGGCAATGATGCAGGTGGTGGAATGGGCAGTGATGGAGGTGGTGGTGGAGAATGATAGGGGTGGTGGGGAGAAGGCAATGATGGAGGTGGTGACAAGGACAATGATGGGGTGAAGAGGGGCTGCATTAGACTTTATGAGGGGGCTACATTATATTCTGTGGGGGACTGCATACTATGTGAGGGGGCTACAGTATACTCTATGGGGGGCTGCATTATATTCTGTGGTGGGGCTGCATTCTCTCAGTTGACTACATTATATTCTGTGGTGGCTGCATTATACTATATGAGGGGGGCTGCATTATACCCTATGAGGGTACTACATTATAATCTATGGTGGGGACTGCATTATATCTGAAGGGGGTTGCATTATATTTTGTGGGGTGTTGCATTATATTCTATGAGAGGGGACTGTGTTATATTTTATGCTACATAATTAAGACGTGAACTACCTTATATTATACCCTGATATTAACGCCCTGATATTAGCGCTTTTTACTGCATAATTGGTGGTCTTGTATCTATTTCTATGTAGCTACATAGTGGGCCCCAAGAATGATTTTCTCTGGTGGGCCCAAGGTGCTCCAGTCCGACGCTGATCACCAGTACTATTATTATGCGGATTACACAGAACCCCTCTTAGCAGCATTTTAACCCCTTTCTGCCATTGGACGTAATATTCCGTCCATGTGGGGTGGGCCTTAATTCCCAAGGACGGAATATTACGTCCAGCGCGATCTGCCGCGCTCACGGGGGGAGCGCCACCGATCGCGGCCGGGTGTCAGCTGCTTATCGCAGCTGACATCCGGCACTATGTGCCAGGAGCGGTCACGGACCGCCCCCGGCACATTAACCCCCGGCACACCGCGATCAAAGATGATCGCGATATGCCGGCGGTGCAGGGAAGCATCGCGCAGGGAGGGGGCTCCCTGCGGGCTTCCCTGAGACCCCCGCAGCAACGCGATGTGATCGCCTTGCTCCGGGGGTCTCCTACCTCCCTCCCTGCAGTAAGTCCCGGATCCAAGATGGTCGCGGATCCGGGTCCTGCAGGGAGGGAGGTGGCTTACCAAGTGCCTGCTCAGAGCAGGCACTTGGTAACGCTGCACTGCTCTCAGACAGATCGGTGATCTGTCATAGTGCTGTGCAAACTGGCAGATCACCGATCTGTATTGTCCCCACCTGGGACAAAGTAAAAAAGTTAAAAAAAAAATTTCCAAGTGTGTAAAAAATAAAAAAAAAATCCTAAATAATGAAAAAAAAAAAAATATTATTCCCATAAATACATTTCTTTATCTAAATAAAAAAAAAACAATAAAAGTACACATATTTAGTATCGCCGCGTCCGTAACGACCCGACCTATAAAACTGGCCCACTAGTTAACCCCTTCAGTAAACACCGTAAGAAAAAAAAAAAAAAAAACAACGCATTATTATCATACCGCCAAACAAAAAGTGGAATAACACGCGATCAAAAAGACGGATATAAATAACCATGGTACCACTGAAAGCGTCATCGTGTCCCGCAAAAAATGAGCCACCATACAGCAACATCAGCAAAAAAATAAAAAAGTTATAGTCCTCAGAATAAAGCGATGCAAAAATAATTATTTTTTTCTATAAAATAGTTTTTATCGTATAAAAGCGCCAAAACATAAAAAAAAGATATAAATGAGGTGTCGCTGTAATCGTACTGTACCGAAGAATAAAACTGCTTTATCAATTTTACCAAACGCGGAACGGTATAAACGCCTCCCCCAAAAGAAATTCATGAATAGCTGGTTTTTGGTCATTCTGCCTCACAAAAATCGGAATAAAAAGCGATCAAAAAATGTCACGTGCCCGAAAATGTTACCAATAAAAACGTCAACTCGTCCCGCAAAAAACAAGACCTCACATGACTCTGTGGACTCAAATATGGAAAAATTATAGCTCTCAAAATGTGGTAACGCAAAAAATATTTTTTGCAATAAAAAGCGTCTTTCAGTGTGTGACGGCTGCCAATCATAAAAATACGCTAAAAAACCTGCTATAAAAGCAAATGAAAAAAATGTATTTATTTCCATTTTCCCATTAGGGTTAGGGCTAGGGTTAGGGCTAGGGTTAGGGCTAGGGCTAGGGTTAGGGTTAGGGCTAGGGCTAGGGTTAGGGCTAGGGCTAGGGTTAGGGCTAGGGTTAGGGTTGGGGCTAGGGTTAGGGCTAGGGTTAGGGCTAGGGTTAGGGCTAGGGTTAGGGCTAGGGTTGGGGTTAGGGTTGGGGCTAGGGTTAGGGCTAGGGTTGGGGCTAGGGTTAGGGTTAAGGCTACAGTTAGGGTTGGGGCTAAAGTTAGGGTTAGGGTTTGGATTACATTTACGGTTGGGAATAGGGTTGGGATTAGGGGTGTGTCTGGGTAAGAGGTGTGGTTAGGGTTACCGTTGGGATTAGGGTTAGGGGTGTGTTTGGATTAGGGTTTCAGTTATAATCGGGGGGTTTCCACTGTTTAGGCACATCAGGGGGATCTCCAAACGCGACATGGCGTCCGATCTCAATTGCATCCAATTCTGCATTGAAAAAGTAAAACAGTGCTCCTTCCCTTCCGAGCTCTCCCGTGTGCCCAAACAGGAGTTTAGCCCAACATATGGGGTATCAGCGTACTCAGGACAAATTGGGCAACAACTTTTGGGGTCCAATTTCTTCTGTTACCCTTGGGAAAATACAAAACTGGGGGCTAAAAAATAATTTTTGTGGAAAAAAAGATTTTTTATTTTCACGGCTCTGCGTTATAAACTGTAGTGAAACACTTGGGGGCTCAAAGTTCTCACAACACATCTAGATAAGTTCGTGGGGGGGTCTAGTTTCCAATATGGGGTCACTTGTGGGGGTTTCTACTGTTTAGGTATATTAGGGGCTCTGCAAACGCAATGTGACGCCTGCAGACCATTCCATCTAAGTCTGCATTCCAAATAGCGCTCCTTCCCTTCCGAGCCCTCCCATGCGCCCAAACGCTGGTTCCCCCCCACATATGGGGTATCAACGCACTCAGGACAAATTGGACAACAACTTTTGGGGTCCAATTTCTCCTTTTACCCTCGAGAAAATACAAAACTGTGGGCTAAAAAATAATTTTGAGGGGAAATTTTTTTTTTTATTTTCACGGCTCTGCGTTATAAACTGTAGTGAAATACTTGGGGGCTCAAAGTTCTCACAACACATCTAGATAAGTTCCTTGGGGGGTCTAGTTTCCAATATGGGGTCACTTGTGGGGGTTTCTACTGTTTAGGTACATTAGGGGCTCTGCAAACACAATGTGACGCCTGCAGACCATTCCATCTAAGTCTGTATTCCAAATGGCGCTCCTTCCCTTCCGAGCCCTCCCATGCGCCCAAACGCTGGTTCTCCCCCACATATAGGGTATCAGCGCACTCAGAACAAATTGCACAACAACTTTTGGGGTCCAATTTCTCCTGTTACCCTCAGGAAAATACAAAACTGGGGGCTAAAAAATTATTTTTGTGGGAAAAATTTTTTGTTTTATTTTTACGGCTCTGCATTATAAACTTCTGTGAAGCTCTTATTGGGTCAAAGTGCTCACCACACATCTCGATAAGTTCCTTAGGGGGTCTACATTCCAAAATGGTGTCACTTGTGGGGGGTTTCAATGTTTAGGTACATCAGTGGCTCTCCAAACGCAACATGGCGTCCCATCTCAATTCCTGTCAATTTTGCATTGAAAGGTCAAACGGCGCTCCTTCCCTTCCGAGCTCTCCCATGCGCCCAAACAATGGTTTACCCCCACATATGGGGTATCAGAGTACTCAGGACAAATTGTGCCACAACTTTTGTGGTCCAATTTCTTCTCTTACCATTGGGAAAATAAAAAATTGGGGGCGAAAAGATAATTTTTGTGAAAAAAAAATGATTTTTTATTTTTACGGTTCTGCATTATAAACTTCTGTGAAGCACTTGGTGGGTCAAAGTGCTCACCACACATCTAGATAAGTTCCTTAGGGGGTCTACATTCCAAAATGGTGTCACTTGTGGGGGGTTTCAATGTTTAGGCACATCAGTGGCTCTCCAAACGCAACATGGCGTCCCATCTCAATTCCTGTCAATTTTGCATTGAAAGGTCAAACGGCGCTCCTTCCCTTCCGAGCTCTCCCATGCGCCCAAACAATGGTTTACCCCCACATATGGGGTATCAGAGTACTCAGGACAAATTGTGCCACAACTTTTGTGGTCCAATTTCTTCTCTTACCATTGAGAAAATAAAAAATTGGGGGCGAAAAGATAATTTTTGTGAAAAAAAATGATTCTTTATTTTTGTGGTTCTGCATTATAAACTTCTGTGAAGCACTTGGTGGGTCAAAGTGCTCACCACACCTCTAGATAAGTTCCTTAGGGGGTCTACTTTCCAAAATGGTGTCACTTGTGGGGGGTTTCAATGCTTAGGCACATCAGTGGCTCTCCAAACGGCGTCCCATCTCAATTCCAGTCAATTTTGCATTGAAAAGTCAAATGGCGCTCCTTCCCTTCCGAGCTCTGCCATGCGCCCAAACTGTGGTTAACCCCCACATATGGGGTATCAGCGTACTCAGGACAAATTGTACAACAATGTTTGGGGTCCACTGTCTCCTGTAACCCTTGGTAAAATAAAACAAATTGGAGCTGAAGTAAATTTTTTGTGAAAAAAAGTTAAATGTTAATTTTTATTTAAACATTCCAAAAATTCCTGTGAAGCACCTGAAGGGTTAATAAACTTCTTGAATGTGGTTTTGAGAACCTTGAGGGGTGCAGTTTTTAGAATGGTGTCACACTTGGGTATTTTCTATCATATAGACCCCTCAAAATGACTTCAAATGAGATGTGGTCCCTAAAATAAAATGGTGTTGTAAAAATGAGAAATTGCTGGTCAACTTTTAACCCTTATAACTCCCTAACAAAAAAAAATTTTGGTTCCAAAATTGTGCTGATGTAAAGTAGACATGAGGGAAATGTTACTTATTAAGTATTTTGTGTGACATATCTCTGTGATTTAATTGCATAAAAATTCAAAGTTGGAAAATTGCGAAATTTTCAAAATTTTTGCCAAATTTCCGTTTTTTTCACAAATAAACGCAGGTAATATCAAAGAAATTTTACCACTATCATGAAGTACAATATGTCACGAGAAAACAATGTCAGAATCACCGGGATCCGTTGAAGCGTTCCAGAGTTATAACCTCATAAAGGGACAGTGGTCAGAATTGTAAAAATTGGCCCGGTCCATAACGTGCAAACCACCCTTGGGGGTAGAGGGGTTAAGGATATATTGATATTGATCCAGGGTATGTGCACACGTTGCGGATTAGACTCTGGAATTATTTGTGCGGATTCTGCATCTCTTGGCAGAAAACGCAGGTGCGAATTTGAAGCGTTTTTTATGCGGATTTGCTGCGGATTTACTGCGGATTTTGTGCGGATTTCATGTGTTTTTACCCCTGCGGATTTCTATAATGGAATGGGTACAAAAACGCTGCAGATCTGCAAAAAGAAGTGACATGCTGCAGAAATCCGCAGCTTTTCCGTGCACAATTTTCCGCACCATTAGCACAGCATTTTTTTCCCATTGATTTACATTCTACTGCAAATCACTTGCAGATCTGCAGCGTTTCTGCACAGAAAAAACTGCTGCGGATCCGCAGGAAATCTGCAACGTGTGCACATAGCCTTAAAGCCATGATATGTTTTTTGGTTTAAGGCAAACATTTCCATTGAGGTGATCATAGCAATTTTAAATTATTTATAAATACATTTTAAAGGGGTACTATGGGAATAGGTCAATGGCAGCTCACCCCTATCCTGGCATTTCGAACAGACTCAGATGTGGGGTTACTTTGGATTACCAATGGTACTAGTGGGGGGCAAAAGGAACCCCTCCAAGTATCTATACCTCAACCAATATAACCGTAAAGATAAACTTGGGTGTATATAGTGCCAATTCACAACCCAATAGAACCCCATGCTGCAATCACCATATCACAATTAACTTTGCAATAGTAAATATTTATTTAATATTGGCTGACAAGTTAAAGTAAAGTGGCAAATAATTATTTACAAAAAATGCTTTTTTTTTTTTTTTACAAAAAAATGTAAATCATTTTCTTACTATAGCAATACAACTTCCCAGATTAGTGCATATCCCCACGGTGATTTTCATAAGGGTGGTTCGTCTGAGAAAATAAACGGAATACATTTAAACAAATAAATAAAACCGTTTGTAAAAGAAATTCTGTTGATATTCCAGGGGATCCTCAGACCATCACTGAACTGCCGAGAATGGGATGGAACTAGAGGGGCACATTAGTATTACATTATTGAGTTCATTTTAAATTCTACGTTTAAACCTGCTGGTTTAAGTGTGTTTAGTCTATATATCCACTCCAGCTCTCTGAAATTCAGGAGACAGACTCTATCACTCCCCCCTTCTCTGTGGAGGGATCATACCTTTATCCTAAATCTAAGTTGTTTCTCAGCAAGATTCATTTCCACTAAGTGTTTGGACACGAGGTGGTCCAATCTCTTTTTCCTTATAATATATTGGTGATGATTTATGTGGGTCTTAAAATTGCAGGTAGTTTCACCAATATACAGTAGGGAGCATGGCCATTGCAGCCAGGACTGCCACTAGAAACTTCAGGGCCCCATACTGAAAACATTTTCGAGCCCCCTTGAGACTCCGCCCAGGCTCTACCCAAGCTCTGCCTTGAACCTTCCACAGTCCTACCGCCCACACTTGGAAAAACTCAACTTCTGCACCACATCCTCACCTATCAGATATTAACAGGACCCATCTAACACCAGATCACATACATAGCCAGTAGACACCATCATGACAAGGTAGACTACTCTTTTGGATGGGCCCTACTCGACTCTAACCTATTAAAAATTTCTTAAAATATCCAGTACTCTTTTTAGGTATATATTTATTTATTTTTCTTTAACCCCTTCATGACCAGGGGATTTTTCGTTTTTCCGTGTTCGTTTTTCGCTCCCCTCCTTCCCAGAGCCATAACTTTTTTATTTTTCCGTCAATTTGGCCATGTGAGGGCTTATTTTTTGCGGGACGAGTTGTACTTTTGAACACCATCATTGGTTTTAGCATGTCGTGTACTAGAAAACGGGAAAAAAATTCCAAGTGCGGTGAAATTGCAAAAAAAGTGTAATCCCACATTGGTTTTTTGTTTGGCTTTTTTGCTAGATTCACTAAATGCTAAAAATGACCTGCCATTATGATTCTCCAGGTCAGTACGAGTTCATAGACACCTAACATGACTAGGTTATTTTTTATCTAAGTGGTGAAAAAAAATTCCAAACTTTGCTAAAAAAAAATAAAATAAAAAAAAAATTGCGCCATTTTCCGATACTCGTAGCGTCTCCATTTTTCATGATCTGGGGTCGGTTGAGGGCTTATTTTTTGCGTGCCGAGATGACGTTTTTAATGATAGCATTTTGGTGCAGATATGTTCTTTTGATCGCCCGTTATGGCATTTTAATGCAATGTCGTGGCGACCAAAAAAACGTAATTCTGGCGTTTCAAATTTTTTTCCTGCTACGCTGTTTAGCGATCAGGTTAATGCTTTTTTTTAATTGATAGATCGGGCGATTCTGAGCGCGGCGATACCAAATATGCGTAGATTTGATATTTTTTTTATTGATTTATTTTGATTGGGGCGAAAGGGGGGTGATTTAAACTTTTATGTTTTTTTTATTTTTTTCACATTTTTTTTAACTTTTTTTTTTAACTTTTGCCATGCTTCAATAGCCTCCATGGGAGGCTAGAAGCAGGCACAACGCGATCGGCTCTGCTACATAGTAGCGATCTGCTGATCGCTGCTATGTAGCAGAAATGGAGGTGTGCTGTGAGCGCCGACCACAGGGTGGCGCTCACAGCCACCGCTGATCAGTAACCATAGAGGTCTCTGGGACCTCTATGGTTACAATATACAAGCATCGCCGACCCCCAATCATGTGACGGGGGTCGGCGATGACGTCATTTCCGGCCGCCCGGCCGGAAGCGGTAGTTAAATGCCGCTGTCTGCGTTTGACAGCGGCATTTAACTAGTTAATAGGTGCGGGCAGATCGCGATTTTGCCCGCGCCTATTATGGGCACATGTCAGCTGTTCAAAACAGCTGACATGTCCCGGCTTTGATGCGGGCTCACCGCGGAGCCCTGCATCAAAGCAGGGGAGCCGGCATCGGACGGTATAGTACGTCCGATGCCGGTAAGGGGTTAAGGGAATCAGTCACATACATTTTTTAGAGTGATCGAATAATACCACATACAAGAGACAAATACTGTCACACCGTGACCAGACCACATATTACCACCACATAATGACCGAATAATACCACATACCAGGCACAAATACCGTCACACCATGACTAGACCATATATTACCACCACATAGTGACCGAATACTACCACATAAAAGGGAAAAATACAGCCACACCATGACCAGATCACATATTACTACCACATAGTGACTGAATACTACAATACTGATCATACATTTAAAAAAACACAATACTAAGTACCATTATACACAGGAGCTCTGTATATAGTGTCAGTGTACGGGTAATACTGGGATCACCAGTGACATTATACACAGGAGCTCTGTATATAGTGTCAGTGTACAGGTAATACAAGGATCACCAGTGACATTGTACACAGGAGTTCTGTATATAGTGTCAGTGTATAGGAAATACAGTGATCACCAGTGACATTATGCACAGGAGCTCTGGATATAGTGTTAGCGTACAGGTAATACAGTGACCACCAGTGACATTATACACAGGAGCTCTGTATATAGTGTGTAGTGTACAGGTAATGCAGTGATCACCAGTGACCTTATACACAGGAGCTCTGTGTATAGAGTCAGTGTACAGGTAATACAGTGATCACCAATGACATTATACACAGGAACTCTGTATAGAGTATATAATGTATAGGTAATACAGGGATTATAGGTGACATTATACACAGGAGCTCTGTATATAGTGTCGGTGTACAGGTAATACAGTGAACACCAATGACATTATACACAGGAGCTCTGTATATAGAGTCAATGTACAAGTAATACAGGAATCACTGGTGACATTACACACAGGAGCACTGTATATAGTGTCAGTGTACAGGTAAGGTCGGTTTCATATTTAAGGTTGTGTCTGCAGCGTTTCATCCGCAATAATCCGCATGCGTTGTGTATTCCTATATTTAACATTAGGAACGCAAGTGTCTGCGTTTGATTGCGTTTTGCCTCGTTTGACGACGCATGCGTCGTTTCATCGTCTGCAGTTTGGCGCGGTAAACGCTACATGTAGTAAATTTGGAGGCGTCAATTTGCCACCTAGAAACAAACGTATGCGGTTGTTTGCGGTACAAATGCGGCAAAAAAAACGCATTGCTGTCTATGTGAACGCATGCGGCCGCCAGCACATGCATTTGCTTGCATTCGTGAACGCCTGCGTTGCACCACAGGAAAACATGTCTAGACACTGATAAGCCACCCCCCACATACAAGGTGATAAAGGGAGGGAGTGGACAGTTGCAGGTCACTATGCAGCAGACAGAGAAGCTTTCCAGATGCAGAAGAGCAGACACAGGAAGGAATCTACACCCAGAACAATGTGAGTATATCCTAGCCAATGCCTTTATTTTCTATTTCCTGTCTCTACATGTCCTAATTTCTTCCATTTCTTTCTTTCTGCATGCATCAGAATGTCTTCTTCTTCTGATGAGCAACGTCCTGGGCCTTCTGAAGTCGAACATGTCAGTGAAGTGAGTACTCACCTCGTCAGATTGGTAAGTATTCACTGTCACATCTACACATATGACAAATTTATTTTTCCATTTTTTTAGAGCACGTCTTCTACTGCGGCAGAGGCTGGGCAGGAGCAGCGGAGTCACGGTCGGGTGGCAAGGCGGCAGCGTGTACGTATACAAGGCTGACTGTTTACTGTATCCTCACTTTAGTATTCTTGAATCTTCCTTTATTTACTTTCCTCTTTCTTTACATTTTTCTTCTGGACTCCTTTTGTATCTTGACTTTCCTTATTCATGCCATTTCTCATCCTCTGTTTTCTTTCTTTTCCTTATGTTAATGTATCCAACATTAATGTCTTTATTCAATTTTTAGGTTCCAGAACGGGATGAAGACCTCATAGAAAATGAGCTCCTCATCTCCCTGGTCCAGGAGCGAGTCCCGTTGTGGGACACCCGGGTTCCACAGCACTCGGACAATGTGACGATCCTTTGCCTATGGAATGAGGTGGCCAAAGCAATGTGGGATGGCTGGGACAACTCCCCGACTCGGGTCCAAAATGCATTTTGTAAGTATTGCAATGCAGTGAAGCAGAAGAGACCTTGGCTCTGGAGTTTCTCTCATCACACACAGTGGTGTGAGCATGGCCAAAAGTACATTGTGTAACTATAATTTTTCATTTTTTCAACAGTGCAGAAAGTGAAAACACGTTGGCGTTCGATGAAGGACCCCTTCAACAAGGACCTGCGTCAAGAGAGCCGTGTTCCCAGTGGTTCAGGAGCAAGGATCCGAAAGTACAACTACCATCGCATTCTGGCATTTTTAAGACCGGTCCTTGAACAGAGAACGTAAGTATTTCTCCTGTGCATTTGGATGTGTTGTATTGCCATAATATGTATGTTTCTATTCCACAGGATTTGGCGTCTGGTTAATTTTTGGTATTAATTTTTTTTTACTTTTTTCACAGCACATGGAGCAGCACTGTTGGCCCAGGTTCTGGAGCGGTCCTTCATCAGACAGCCACGGACCCGTCCCAGCCATCCTGCAGCGCTGCAGCAAGTGGGCCTGCCACACTACCTGGAGACCAGGAAGCTGGTCCATCAGGTGTTCCCCTTTCCCAGTCCTCTGCCCCTTTTTTTTTGGGCTCCTCCCGGCAGCGGCAGAGGGCATCGGACAGGTCCCTCATGCCCGAGTTTTTGCACTTGAGCTCGGTTTTTCACGAAGGACTCAAGGCTTTGGGTGACCGAATGGATATTTCCCTTAGCCACATGAATACACGTATCCAGGAGGTCACCAAAAGCCTTGACCAAGTAAAAGCCAACCTCCAGAGGCCAGCACATAATTTTTTTAACAAAATTGAGCAGGGCATGTGTGAACACCTTACTCCTGATCTCCAGCTTAGTGTCATGCATGCCTGCAATGCTGCTTACATGCAG
Source organism: Ranitomeya imitator (assembly GCF_032444005.1). NCBI lineage: Eukaryota > Metazoa > Chordata > Amphibia > Anura > Dendrobatidae > Ranitomeya > Ranitomeya imitator. The sequence goes on from NC_091283.1 coordinate 702,421,325, forward strand.
GCTATGCAGCAGAGTCGGTATTTTCAGCAGACAGTGGCGGCATATCCACCTGTGCCTTCACTGTCACGATTAACCTCTATGCCGACCTCTGCTGCATACCACTGCACGGCCACCTCTATTCCTAGCACTGCCGGACACTAGTACAGCACCACCACCATGCCGAGTGCTGTAGGACAGCCCACCATCACCACCATGACAACTGCTGCTCCTGCTTGGACCTCCTCCACTGACACCACGATGCAGCAGCAGGACCCTGGAATGGCCTTCCATACCGCCAACACCACGATGCAGCAGCAGGACCCTGGCATGGCCTTCCGTACCGCCACCACCACGATGCAGCAGGACCCTTGCATGGCCTTCCGTACCACCACCACTACGATGCAGCAGGACCCTGGCATGGCCTTCCGTACCACCACGATGCAGCAGGACCCTGGCATGGCCTTCCGTACCGCCACCACCACGATGCAGCAGGACCCTGGCATGGCCTTCCGCTCTACAAGCGCTATGGACTCTGGCATGGCCTTCCGCTCTACGAGCACTATGGACTCTGGCATGGCTGCACGCTCTACGAGCACTATGGACTCTGGCATGGCTGCACGCTGTACGAGCACTATGGACTCTGGCACAGTGCAGCTGGACCCTGACAGGTCATCAACCACGACCATGCCATGACATATGAGCCCACCGAGGCTTCCCAGAACCCGGCGATCCCAGAAAGGGAGAAAAAATAAAAAACAGCGGACTATTAGTATTCCTCCCTCCTCACCTCTGTAATGTCAGGTTTGTCTCACCCTTCCAGTGCGTCTCAGGCCTCTCATGTGTCAAGCCCTATCCCCGAACTACCAGACCCCACAAGTTTCAGTGCCCCTTCTCCTGCCACCCCTGTGTCGTCCACACTTAGCCAGGCCTCACAGCTTCACACCCCCCATTTCCATCACTCTACCCCAAGCAGGCGCAGTTAAATAAAAAGTTTGTGAATAACAAAATAAATAATATTATTTTTTGTCCCCAATTATGTGTGGTTTAATTGTGTATTTCACCGCCAACAACACACACCGTGCGCCGAACACTTAATTTTGTGGCCACATCATAGCTCCAGTAGTTAGCAAGTAAAATACTGCAGCTTTGTGTGTCTTTAGTATAGAGATATGAGGTGGGCTACAAAATTAATACTTTTATTATCTCCATAATCTCTTCTTTCTGCTTAGTATGTGACTAGTGTTGCAGACTGAAGAGAAAATGGCGGAAATACAATGCAGAACTATACTAAACAGTTCAGGTGTCCAAAAACTCATTAGTTAGGACACCTGACCTGGTGAGTAGAGAACTGCCTTGTATAACCTCCATTTTCTCTTCTGTGTACGTCATCTATTTCACACAAAGTGAAGGGACGATGGCGGTCATACACGTCATATCTATGCTCACCTGGACATGTGTCAGAAATAGAGTTGAGCGACCTTGACCTTTTTAGAGTCGAGCCGGGTTTCGCGAAACCCGACTATCTCAAAAGTCGGGTCGAGTGAAATCGGCCGATTATGACGTAAAGTCGGGATCGACCGAAACACGAAACCCAATGCAAGTCAATGGGGCAGCATAGTCGGCAGTGAGTGGGGGCCAGGAAAACACCTAGAGTGCCCATTTTAATGTCAAAACCATCCATTCTTCTTAATGAAGCTTGTCAAGCGTAATTTACCTTATAATAATTGGAAGGCATTTGAAATTGGGGGTCATTTGGCTAAAGTTGTGGTGGGTAGGGCTGGTTCAAGTAATTAGTGGGCCCAGGAAATCTGGACCACGTCACGGCAGTGGAGCAGGGAGAGGTAAGTATTTCAACTTTGCAAGTGCTGTGAACCTGAGCAAGCAGGGGGGGCCCACTCGTTGGCATTGGCACTGGCACAGGGCCCCTCAAAGTACAGCGGTGTGTTTGCACGGCGGGGGCGCCTCCCACCGGCAGCAACACTTTTGCGTACTATGAGAGGCCCTGTGCCAGTGACGTCGCCAACTAGTATTCCTCCCCCCACCTGATGAAGGAACCTGCACTTTCATCTGCACCTTCCTCTTTGTCCCCGTGTAAGGTGGTATGGTATGCGGGAAGAGCAACCTGACTTTCAGCAGGGTCACAATGTTGTTGTGTAGCGTGCACGGGGAATGTTGCGTTATGGGTCAATGTACCAGCAGACTCATCTATCACTGGCTGGGCAATGGGCAGGATGAGGAGGAAACACAGATATAGGCCAAAAGAATAAAGTTGGCTAAATGCAGTTCAAAATTGGTAACACAGGACTAACCAGGGGGCATTGCAGTGGAGGACAACTGGAATGAGATGCTGACACAGAGAGTAGGCCCAAATCAGTAAGTAGTCGAAATGCAGTTCAAAATTGGCAACCGTAGTAAACAGGCGGCACAGCTTTGTTCAGTGGAGGAGAACAGCAAGGAGTGGCAGACACCGATAGTAGGCCCCAACCCAACTAGTAGGCCAAATGCAGTCTAACATTAACAACTACTTAACGAGAGCCTGAAAATGGAATTTCAGGACAGGAAACCAGGAGAACAGCAAGGAGTGGCAGACACCGATAGTAGGCCCCAAACCAACTAGTACGCCAAATGCAGTTGTTCCGTTTAACCACAATTTAATGAGAGCCTGAAGATAGAAGTTCAGGAAAGGCAACCTGGGGAACACCTTGGAGTGGAACACACCATCTCTCTACACCCCATACCCAATTTGTAGGCCTAATGCAGCGTAGTTTCCAACAACTACTAAACGAGAGCCGGAAGATCGAAGCTCAGGAAAGGCAACCTGGAGAACACCTTGGAGTGGAACACACCATCTCTCTACACCCCATACCCAATTTGTAGGCCTAATGCAGTGTAGTTTCCAACAACTACTAAACGAGAGCATGAAGATCGAAGCATTGGCGAGGAAACCTGGGGAACACCTTGGAGTGGAACACACCATCTCTCTACACCCCATACCCAATTTGTAGGCCTAATGCAGCGTAGTTTCCAACAACTACTAAACGAGAGCCGGAAGATCGAAGCTCAGGAAAGGCAACCTGGAGAACACCTTGGAGTGGAACACACCATCTCTCTACACCCCATACCCAATTTGTAGGCCTAATGCAGTGTAGTTTCCAACAACTACTAAACGAGAGCCAGAAGATCGAAGCTCATGAAAGGCAAGCTGGAGAACACCTTGGAGTGGAACACACCATCTCTCTCCACCCCATAGCCAATTTGGAGGCCTAATGCAGTGTAGTTTTCTACAACTACTAAACGAGAGCATTAAGATCGAAGCTCTGGAAAGGCAACCTGGAGAACACCTTGGAGTGGAACACACCATCTCTCTCCACCCTATACCCATGTTGTAGGCCTAATGCAGTGTAGTTTTCTACAACTACTAAACGAGAGTCGGAAGACCGAAGCAATGGCAAGGAAACCTGGGGAACACCTTGGAGTGTAACACACCATCTCTCTCCACCCGAAACCCATTTTGTAGGCCTAATGCAGTGTAGTTTTCTACAACTACTAAACGAGAGTCTGAAGATCGAAGCAATGGCGAGGAAACCTGGAGAACACCTTGGAGTGTAACACACCATCTCTCTCCACCCGATACCCATTTTGTAGGCCTAATGCAGTGTAGTTTTCTACAACTACTAAACGAGAGTCTGAAGATCGAAGCAATGGCGAGGAAACCTGGAGAACACCTTGGAGTGTAACACACCATCTCTCTCCACCCCATACCCAATTTGTAGGCCTAATGCAGCCTACTTTCCGACAACTACTAAACGAGAGCATGAAGATCGAAGCTCAGGAAAGGCAACCTGGGGAACACCTTGGAGTGTAACACACCCTCTCTCTACACCACGGAAGGGCTGATTCTTAGGAAGGAAGGCTGTCGGCAAGAAGCAGGGCGCGTCCGAGGGTGATTATATTCTTATTAGGTATATACTCACCCTCGGACGCGCCCTGCTTCTTTATTTGTAATGAATGTTTATTTGCAATGTGGTTTTGACTTACTCTATTTTTTTGGTAAATAATGATTTTATTATTTTCATTGTTTTGCATCTTCTTGGCAATAATATAAAGAAGACGCGACAGGACAACACTCGGTGGATGCCATATCTGTGTTTTAAATTGAAAAAAACTTTCAGTTAACTACTTGCAGGAGAAAGTTATTGTAGCTGGTGGCCATTTTTAGTACTGTACCAGATTTTTGTTGTATGTGTTTGTTTTTAATGTTAAAATGTCTGCATTTGATATCTCTCCAGTATTTTCTTTTTTTATAAGCAAAATACTTATTTTTATATTTTCTGATGTTGGTTCCAGGGGAACACGGGCAGCAGTAGACAGGTCAGTGGAGGCCTAGTGGAAGGAGGGACCGCAGACAGGCTTCGAAGCCCTAACATAATAAATTGGGCTGGCTGTAGGCAATTTAAAATTGGTTCCAGGGGAACACGGGCAGCAGTAGACAGGTCAGTGGAGGCCTAGTGGAAGGAGGGACCGCAGACAGGCTTCGAAGCCCTAACATAATAAATTGGGCTGGCTGTAGGCAATTTAAAATTGGTTCCAGGGGAACACGGGCAGCAGTAGACAGGTCAGTGGAGGCCTAGTGGAAGGAGGGACCGCAGACAGGCTTCGAAGCCCTAACATAATAAATTGGGCTGGCTGTAGGCAATTTAAAATTGGTTCCAGGGGAACACGGGCAGCAGTAGACAGGTCAGTGGAGGCCTAGTGGAAGGAGGGACCGCAGACAGGCTTCGAAGCCCTAACATAATAAATTGGGCTGGCTGTAGGCAATTTAAAATTGGTTCCAGGGGAACACGGGCAGCAGTAGACAGGTCAGTGGAGGCCTACTGGAAGGAGGGACCGCAGACAGGCTTCGAAGCCCTAACATAATAAATTGGGCTGGCTGTAGGCAATTTAAAATTGGTTCCAGGGGAACACGGGCAGCAGTAGACAGGTCAGTGGAGGCCTAGTGGAAGAAGTGACCGCAGACAGGCTTCGAAGGCCTAACATAAGAAAAATGTCAATACAATGGTAATGACAGTGCCAGGCATTGAAGGATGTCAGCGCATAGACTAAACATTGGTGGAGCTGTGAGAGAAAATTTTGCAAGTAGTAGAGCACTGTTTGACCTGGGGGGGGGACTGTCTTGTGGCCGGCGGTACAGGCCCAGGGCCCCTCATATTACAACGGTGTGTCTGATGTTGGGTGCGCACCACCACCGCCAGACACTTTATTGTACTGTGAGGGACCTAGTGGCAGTGCCGTCGACCAAAAGCGGGCACACCCACCTCTTCAGACAAACAGTACTCTCACGGGTGCTGGCGCCAAGTGGCGATACCACGGCCCCGTGTGGGGACTTTGGCCATTTAGGGAGGTGTTAACATGTCGGATGCTGGACAATCAGGTGCTGCAAATTATGAGATTGGAAAAGTCGTTCAGAATAGTCCACAGGCAAGACCTTTACATAGGAAAGCTAGGTGTCAGCCGGGCAAGGTGGGGCAAAAGATTTCGAAATCCAGTTGTGGTTCATTTTAATGAAGGTTAGATCATCTACATTTTGGGTAGCCAGACGAGTCCTTTTTTCTGTTAGTATTGAACCTGCAGCACTGAATACTCTTTCTGATAGGACACTAGCTGCCGGGCAAGCAAGCTCCTGCAATGCATATTCTGCCAATTCTGGCCAGGTGTCTAATTTTGATGCCCAGTAATCAAATGGGAATGACGGTTGAGGGAGAACGTCGATAAGGGATGAAAAATAGTTAGTAACCATACTGGACAAATGTTGTCTCCTGTCACTTTGAATTGATGCTGCAGTACCTGTCCTGTCTGCGGTCATAGCAAAATCACTCCACAACCTGGTCAGAAAACCCCTCTGGCCAACGCCACTTCTGATTTCTGCCCCTCTAACACCTCTGGTCTGCTGGCCCCTGCAGCTCGTGTTAGAACGATCACGGGCGCTGTGTGCAGGGAATGCCAGAAGCAAACGGTCAATAAGAGTTGATTGTTTGGTTGCTAATATTAGTTCCAAGTTCTCATGTGGCATTATATTTTGCAATTTGCCTTTATAGCGAGGATCAAGGAGGCAGGCCAACCAGTAATCGTCATCGTTCATCATTTTTGTTATGCGTGTGTCCCTTTTGAGGATACGTAAGGCATAATCCACCATGTGGCCCAAAGTTCCAGTTCTCAAATCTGTGGTTGTGCTTGGTTGAGGGGCAGTTTCAGGCAAATCCACGTCACTTGTGTCCCTCCAAAAACCAGAACCCGGCCTTGCCGCGCCAACAATTTCCACTGGCCCCGGAAAAGCTTCCTCATTAAAAATATAATCATCCCCATCATCCTCCTCGTCCTCCTCCTCCTCTTCGCCCGCTACCTCGTCCTGTACACTGCCCTGGCCAGACAATGGCTGACTGTCATCAAGGCTTTCCTCTTCCTCAGCTGCAGACGCCTGATCCTTTATGTGCGTCAAACTTTGCATCAGCAGACGCATTAGGGGGATGCTCATGCTTATTATGGCGTTGTCTGCACTAACCAGCCGTGTGCATTCCTCAAAACACTGAAGGACTTGACACATGTCTTGAATCTTCGACCACTGCACACCTGACAACTCCATGTCTGCCATCCTACTGCCTGCCCGTGTATGTGTATCCTCCCACAAAAACATAACAGCCCGCCTCTGTTCACACAGTCTCTGAAGCATGTGCAGTGTTGAGTTCCACCTTGTTGCAACGTCTATGATTAGGCGATGCTGGGGAAGGTTCAAAGAACGCTGATAGGTCTGCATACGGCTGGAGTGTACGGGCGAACGGCGGATATGTGAGCAAAGTCCACGCACTTTGAGGAGCAGGTCGGATAACCCCGGATAACTTTTCAGGAAGCACTGCACCACCAGGTTTAAGGTGTGAGCCAGGCAAGGAATGTGTTTCAGTTGGGAAAGGGAGATGGCAGCCATGAAATTCCTTCCGTTATCACTCACTACCTTGCCTGCCTCAAGATCTACAGTGCCCAGCCACGACTGCGTTTCTTTCTGCAAGAACTCGGACAGAACTTCAGCGGTGTGTCTGTTGTCGCCCAAACACTTCATAGCCAATACAGCCTGCTGACGTTTGCCAGTAGCTGCCCCATAATGGGAGACCTGGTGTGCAACAGTGGCAGCTGCGGATGGAGTGGTTGTGCGACTGCGGTCTGTGGACGAGGTCTCGCTTCTGCAGGAGGACGAGGAGGAGGAGGAGGGGGTGCGAACGGCTACAGCCAACTGTTTCCTAGACCGTCGGCTAGGCAGAACTGTCCCAAACTTGCTGTCCCCTGTGGATCCTGCATCCACCACATTTACCCAGTGTGCCGTGATGGACACGTAACGTCCCTGGCCATGCCTACTGGTCCATGCATTTGTTGTCAGGTGCACCTTTGTGCTCACAGATTGCCTGAGTGCATGGACGATGCACTCTTTAACATGCTGGTGGAGGGCTGGGATGGCTTTTCTGGAAAAAAAGTGTCGACTGGGTAGCTCGTAGCGTGGTACAGCGTAGTCCATCAGGGCTTTGAAAGCTTCGCTTTCAACTAACCGGTAGGGCATCATCTCTAACGAGATTAGTCTAGCTATGTGGGCGTTCAAACCCTGTGTACGCGGATGCGAGGCTAAGTACTTCCTTTTTCTAACCATAGTCTCATGTAGGGTGAGCTGGACTGGAGAGCTGGAGATCGCGGAACTAGCGGGGGTGCCGGTGGACATGGCAGACTGAGAGACGGTGGGAGATGGTATTGTTGCCGCCGGTGCCCTAGATGCAGTGTTTCCTACTACGAAACTGGTGATTCCCTGACCCTGACTGCTTTGGCCTGGCAAAGAAACCTGCACAGATACTGCAGGTGGTGCAGAAAATGGTGGCCCTACACTGCCGGAAGGGATGTTGCGTTGATGACTAGCTTCATTGGCCGAGGGTGCTACAACCTTAAGGGACGTTTGGTAGTTAGTCCAAGCTTGCAAATGCATGGTGGTTAAATGTCTATGCATGCAACTTGTATTGAGACTTTTCAGATTCTGCCCTCTGCTTAAGGTAGTTGAACATTTTTGACAGATGACTTTGCGCTGATCAATTGGATGTTGTTTAAAAAAATGCCAGATTGCACTCTTTCTAGCATCGGATACCTTTTCAGGCATTGCAGACTGAGCTTTAACCGGATGGCCACGCTGTCCTCCAACAGGTTTTGACTTTGCCACGCGTTTTGGGCAAGATACGGGCCCGGCAGATGGAACCTGTTTTGATGTTGATGCCTGCTGCGGCCCCTCCTCCTCCGCTTCAGAACTGCTGCCGCCTGCACCCTGTTCCCCCAATGGCTGCCAATCGGGGTCAAGAACTGGGTCATCTATTACCTCTTCTTGTAGCTCGTGTGCAACTTCGTCTGTGTCACCGTGTCGGTCGGTGGTATAGCGTTCGTGATGGGGCAACATAGTCTCATCAGGGTCTGATTCTTGATCAGCACCCTGCGAGGGCAATGTTGTGGTCTGAGTCAAAGGACCAGCATTGTAGTCTGGCTGTGGCTGTGCATCAGTGCACTCCATGTCAGATTCAACTTGTAATGGGCATGGACTGTTAACTGCTTCACTTTCTAAGCCAGGGACGGTATGTGTAAAGAGCTCCATGGAGTAACCCGTTGTGTCGCCTGCTGCATTCTTCTCTGTTGTTGTTTTTGCTGAAGAGGACAAGGAAGCGACTTGTCCCTGACCGTGAACATCCACTAATGACGCGCTGCTTTTACTTTTACCAGTTTCACGAGAGGAGGCAAAAGAGCTAGAGGCTGAGTCAGCAAGATAAGCCAAAACTTGCTCTTGCTGCTCCGGCTTTAAAAGCGGTTTTCCTACTCCCAGAAAAGGGAGCGTTCGAGGCCTTGTGTAGCCAGACGACGAACCTGGCTCCACAGCTCCAGACTTAGGTGCAATATTTTTTTTCCCACGACCACCTGATGCTCCACCACTACCACTACCCTCATTACCAGCTGACAATGAACGCCCCCGGCCACGACCTCTTCCACCAGACTTCCTCATTGTTTTAAAAACGTTACCAAACTAACGGTATTTGTTGCTGTCACACAACTTACACGGTGAGCTATAACTTCAGTATGATTTAGCTACCCCTTTACAGGTGGGTGAGACCACAACGAAAATCAGGCACAATGTTACACACTCTGTTGTTGGTGGCAACAAATGAGAGAGATGCCACACAGGCAGGACTGTCACTGAAGCGCAAATGTAAATATTAATCTCCCACTGATTTGTTGTTTTTTTTTTAAAAGGGAGACTTTAGAAAAAAAAAATAATAAAAAAAAATGATTTTTTAAGGAAGAATTTATAAACCAAATAAAATGAAATGATTGTTTCAGGGAGAATTTAGAAAACAAATAAAAAAAAAATAGGCTTTCTAGGGCCCACTGAGTGAGAGAGGACGCACACAGGAGTCAGGAGTGGCACACAAGCCCAGAGGCCAATATTTTTCTCCCACTGATTGATTTAGTGATTTTTTCAGGTAGATTTTGGAACCCAAATCAAGCAAAAAAAATTAATAGGCTTTCTATGGCCCACAATTGGAGAGAGAGAGATGGCACACCCAGGAGTCAAGACTGGCACACAAGCAGAAAGGGCAATATTAATCTCCCACTGATTTGATTTTTTTTTTTTTTTCAGGGAGACTTTAGAAAAAAAAATACAAAAAAATGAATTTTTCAGGAAGAATTTAGAAACCAAATAAAATGAAATGATTGTTTCAGGGAGAATTTAGAAAACAAATAAAAAAAAATAGGCTTTGTAGGGCCCACTGAGTGAGAGAGGACGCACACAGGAGTCAGGAGTGGCACACAAGCCCAGAGGCCAATATTTTTCTCCCACTGATTGATTTAGTGATTTTTTCAGGTAGATTTTGGAACCCAAATCAAGCAAAAAAATTAATAGGCTTTCTATGGCCCACAATTGGAGAGAGAGAGATGGCACACCCAGGAGTCAAGACTGGCACACAAGCAGAAAGGGCAATATTAATCTCCCACTGATTTGATTTTTTTTTTTTTTTCAGGGAGACTTTAGAAAAAAAAAATACAAAAAAATGAATTTTTCAGGAAGAATTTAGAAACCAAATAAAATGAAATGATTGTTTCAGGGAGAATTTAGAAAACAAATTAAAAAAAATAGGCTTTGTAGGGCCCACTGAGTGAGAGAGGACGCACACAGGAGTCAGGAGTGGCACACAAGCCCAGAGGCCAATATTTTTCTCCCACTGATTGATTTAGTGATTTTTTCAGGTAGATTTTGGAACCCAAATCAAGCAAAAAAATTAATAGGCTTTCTATGGCCCACAATTGGAGAGAGAGAGATGGCACACCCAGGAGTCAAGACTGGCACACTAGCAGAAAGGGCAATATTAATCTCCCACTGATTTGATTTTTTTTTTTTTTTCAGGGAGACTTTAGAAAAAAATAAATAAAAAAAAAATGATTTTTTCAGGAATAATTTAGAAACCAAATAAAATAAAATGATTTTTTCAGGGAGAATTTAGAAAACAAATAAAACAAAAAATAGGCTTTCTAGGGCCCACTGAGTGAGAGAGGACGCACACAGGAGTCAGGAGTGGCACACAAGCCCAGAGGCCAATATTTATCTCCCACTGATTGATTTATTGATTTTTTCAGGTAGAATTTAGAACCCAAATCAACCAAAAAAATAAATAGGCTTTCTATGGCCCACTATTTGTGAGAGAGATGGCACGCTCAGGACTGGCACACAAGCCCAGAGGCCAATATTAATCTCCCACTTTTTTTTTTTTTTCCAGGGAAAATTTATAAACCCAATAAAAAAAATAATAAATAGGCTTTCTATGGCCCACTATCTGAGAGAGAGAGATGGCACGCTTAGGACTGGCACACAAGCCCAAAATTAATCTCCCACTGATTGATTTATTGATTTTTTCAGGTAGAATTTAGAACCCAAATCAACCAAAAAAATAAATAGGCTTTCTATGGCCCACTATTTGTGAGAGAGATGGCACGCTCAGGACTGGCACACAAGCCCAGAGGCCAATATTAATCTCCCACTTTTTTTTTTTTTTTTCCAGGGAAAATTTATAAACCCAATAAAAAAAATAATAAATAGGCTTTCTATGGCCCACTATCTGAGAGAGAGAGATGGCACGCTTAGGACTGGCACACAAGCCCAAAGGCCAATATTAATCTCCCACTGATTGATTTATTGATTTTTTCAGGTAGAATTTAGAACCCAAATCAACCAAAAAAATAAATAGGCTTTCTATGGCCCACTATTTGTGAGAGAGATGGCACGCTCAGGACCGGCACACAAGCCCAGAGGCCAATATTAATCTCCCACTTTTTTTTTTTTTTTCCAGGGAAAATTTATAAACCCAATAAAAAAAATAATAAATAGGCTTTCTATGGCCCACTATCTGAGAGAGAGAGATGGCACGCTTAGGACTGGCACACAAGCCCAAAGGCCAATATTAATCTCCCACTGATTGATTTATTGATTTTTTCAGGTAGAATTTAGAACCCAAATCAAGCAAAAAAATTAATAGGCTTTCTATGGCCCACTGAGTGAGAGATGGCACACACAGGAGTCAGGAGTGGCACACAAGCCCTGAGGCCAATATTTTTCTCCCACTGATTGATGTTGTGATTTTTTCAGGTAGATTTTGGAACCCAAATCAAGCAAAAAAATAAATAGGCTTTCTATGGCCCACTGAGTGAGAGATGGCACACACAGGAGTAAGGAGTGGCACACAAGCCCTGAGGCCAATATTTTTCTCCCACTGATTGATGTAGTGATTTTTTCAGGTAGATTTTAGAACCCAAATCAAGCAAAAAAATAAATAGGCTTTCTATGGCCCACTGAGTGAGAGATTACACAGACAGGGATGGCACTCTAGCAGAAATGCCAATCTTAATCTCCCACAAAAAAAAAATAAATAAAAGGAACTGTCCTTCAATTACTATCTCCCTGCAGTAATCTCAGCCAGGTATGGCAGGCAGCAATAAGGAGTGGACTGATGCACAAATTAAATAAAAAGTGTGGACAAACAAACAAGATAGCTGTGCAGAAAGGAAGGAACAAGAGGATTTGTGCTTTGAAAAAAGCAGTTGGTTTGCACAGCGGCGTACACACAGCAATGCAGCTATCAGGGAGCCTTCTAGGGCAGCCCAATGAGCTACAGCGCTGAGGAAAAAAAAAAATGTAGCTTCCACTGTCCCTGCACACCGAAGGTGGTGTTGGGCTGTGGAAATCGCTACAGCACAAGCGGTTTGGTGGTTAATGGACCCTGCCTAACGCTATCCCTGCTTCTGACGAAGCGGCAGCAACCTCTCCCTAAGCTCAGATCAGCAGCAGTAACATGGCGGTCGGCGGGAACGCCCCTTTATAGCCCCTGTGACGCCGCGGACAGCAAGCCAATCACTGCAATGCCCTTCTCTAAGATGGTGGGGACCAGGACCTATGTCATCACGCTGCCCACACTCTGCGTTTACCTTCATTGGCTGAGAAATGGCGCTTTTCGTGTCATTGAAACGCGACTTTGGCGCGAAAGTCGCGTACCGCATGGCCGACCCCGCACAGGGGTCGGATCGGGTTTCATGAAACCCGACTTTGTCAAAAGTCGGCGACTTTTGAAAATGTTCGACCCGTTTCGCTCAACCCTAGTCAGAAATAGTGAATTCATGAGGTTGTTATACAGTTAGGTCCATATATATTTGGACAGAGACTACATTTTTCTAATTTTGGTTATTGACATTACCACAATTAATTGTAAACAAAACAATTCAGATGCAGTTGAAGTTCAGACTTTTAGCTTTCATTTGAGGGTATCCACATCAAAATTGGATGAAGGGATTAGGAGTTTCAGCTCCTTAACATGTGTCACCATGGTTTTAAAGGGACCAAAAGTAATTGGACAGATTCATTAATTTTAGATAAAAAAAATCATTTTTAGTACTTGGTTGAAAACTCTTTGTTGGCAATGACTGCCTGAAGTCTTCAACTCATGGACATCACCAGACGCTGTTTCCTCCTTTTTGATGCTCTGCCAGGCCTTCACTGCGGTGGTTTTCACTTGCTGTTTGTTTGTGGGCCTTTCTGTCTGAAGTTTAGTCTTTAACAAGTGAAATGTATGCTCAATTGGGTTGAGATCAGGTGACCGACTTGGCCATTCAAGAATATTCCACTTCTTTGCTTTAATAAACTCCTGGGTTGCTTTGGCTTTATATTTTGGGTCATTGTCCATCTGAAGTATGAAACGTTGACCAATCAGTTTTGCTGCATTTGGCTGGATCTGAGCACACAGTATGTCTCTGAATGCCTCAGAATTCATTTGGCTACTTCTGTCCTGTGTCACATCATCAATAAACACTAGTGACCCAGTGCCACTGGCAGCCATACATGCCCAAGCCATCCCACTGCCTCCGCCGTGTTTTACAGATGATGTAGTATGCTTTGGATCAAAAGCTGTACCAAGCCTTCGCCATACTTTTCTCTTTCTATCATTCTGGTAGAGGTTGATCTTGGTTTCATCTGTCCAAAGAATGTTCTTCCAGAACTGTGCTGGCTTTTTAGATGTTATTTAGCAAAGTCCAGTCTAGCCTTTTTATTCTTGATGCTTATGAGTGGCTTGCACCGTGCAGTGAACCCTCTGTATTTACTTTCATGCAGTCTTCTCTTTATGGTAGATTTGGATATTGATACGCCTACCTCCTGGAGAGTGTTGTTCACTTGGTTGGCTGTTGTGAAGGGTTTTCTCTTCACCATGGAGATTATTCTGCGATCATCCACCACTGTTGTCTTCCGTGGGAGCCCAGGTCTTTCTGCATTGATGAGTTCACCAGTGCTTTCTTTCTTTCTCAGGATGTACCAAACTGTAGATTTTGCCACTCCTAATATTGTAGCAATTTCTCAGATGGGTTTTTTCTGTTTTCGCAGCTTAAGGATGGCTTGTTTCACCTGCATGGAGAGCTCCTTTGACTGCATGTTTACTTCATAGCAAAACCTTCCAAATGCAAGCACCACACCTCAAATCAACTCCAGGCCTTTTATCTGCTTAATTGTGAATGACATAACGAAGGGATTGCCCTCACCTGTCCATGAAATAGCCTTGGAGTCAATTGTCCAATTACTTTTGGTCCCTTTAAAAACAGGGTGGCAGATGTTAAGGAGCTTAAACTCCTAAACCCTTCATCCAATTTTAATGTGGATACCCTCAAATGAAAGCTGAAAGTCTGAACTTCAACTGCATCTGAATTGTTTTGTTTAAAATTCATTGCGGTAATGTCTATAACCAAAATTAGAAAAATGTTGTCTCTGTCCAAATATATATGGACCTAACTGTATGTGCATCATGAATTCATTATTTCTGACACCTGACTTGATGAGTATAGCTCTGTTTTGTATGACAGCCATTGTCTCTTCAGTCTGTGTCCAACGGATATTGCAGAACAGAATCAGGACGCAATGACGTCAACAACCTTACCACTAAAACAACATGGCTGCCGTTACACTAGCAGTATGTGGTCATTATTTTATATCAGTATTTGTAAGCCAAAACAAGGAGTGGAACAATTAATGGAAAATTATAATATTAACATATCTAGCACCTCAGCCTTTATCACCCACTCCTGGTTTTGGATTACAAATACTGATCTTAAATACAGACCAAATACTGCTAATGTGAGGACAGCCTTGGTTTGTAGAGGAAATACATAGGAGACACGGTCAAGACACCAAAAAATAAAGTTTATTAACAAGAAATATTAATAACAGTTAAGAAAATAACTGGTACAGATATAATCACAACAGGACATTTACACATCATTGTCCTGCCATGACACACGTCCAATATCCGAATAAAAAAAGGCACCAAATTGGTCCCGCATGTGGCCAACTTCAGCTGTTGACCGCAGTGGGTGATGCTGGTAATTGGGCAGTGAGTGTGCAACTAGTTCATCCAGTTCAATGTTGGGCCACTCCTTAAGGTACCGTCACACTGAACGATATCACTAGCGATCCGTGACGTTGCAGCGTCCTGGCTAGCGATATCGTTCAGTTAGACACGCAGCAGCGATCAGGATCCTGCTGTGATGTCGTTGGTCGCTGCAGAAAGGCCAGAACTTTATTTCGTCGCTGGGCTTCCTGCAGACATCGCTGAATCAGCGTGTGTGACGCCGATTCAGCAATGTCTTCGCTGGTAACCAGGGTAAACATCGGGTTACTAAGCGCAGGGCCGCGCTTAGTAACCCAATGTTTACCCTGGTTACCAGCGTAAAAGTAAAAAAAAAAAACAGTACATACTTACCTTCTGCTGTCTGTCCCCGATGCTGTGCTTTCCTGCACTGACTGTGAGCGCCGGCCAGCCGGAAAGCACACGTCACCGCTCTGCTTTCCGGCCGCTGTGCTCACAGTCAGTGCAGGAAAGCACAGCGCCGGGGACAGACAGCGGAAGGTAAGTATGTACTGTTTTCTTTTTTTTTACTTTTACGCTGGTAACCAGGGTAAACATCGGCTTAAAAAGCGCGGCCCTGCGCTTAGTAACCCGATGTTTACCCTGGTTACCAGGGGACGGGCATCATTGGTCGCTGGAGAGCTGTCTGTGTGACAGCTCTCCAGCGACCAAACAGCGACGCTGCAGCGATCGACATCATTGTCGGTATCGCTGCAGCGTTGCTGAGTGTGAAGGTACCTTTAGCCATTATGTAATTGTGCAGAACCACACAGGCTTTGACCACCTCGTCGACTTCCATTTTTAGATTAATGGCTGATGCAAGAATGCGCCATATTGAGACTAGAATACCAAAGGTACACTCTACTGTTCTTCGGGCCCTTGTCAGTCAGTTAAAAATCCTTGTAGTGTGGTTCAAGTCCCGACTGGAATATGGCTTCAGTAGTTTTTCACACATCTGAAAGGCCTCATCACCAACCATAACAAATGGCATTGGTGGACCTTGAGTGTTGGGGAGAGGTCGTCGCTGTGGAAAATTAAAATTTTTGCCATACACACGGCGGCCCATATCAGAGTTCTTAAAAGTCTGGGAATCGTTGCCACGGCCAAAAGCTCCAATGTCCACGGCGATGAAGCGACAGTCCGCATCGGCTATTGCCATGAGCACAACTGAAAAATATTTTTTAGAATTGAAGTACTCCGATCCTGTTCTGGCTGGTTTGATAATGCGGATGTGCTTTCCATCCACCGCTCCCAAACAGTTGGGGAAATCGCACACACTCCAGAATTTTTCCGCAATTCCAATCCACATGTCCGCGGTGGGTACGGGTATAAACTCATCCCGTAGTACATTCCACAAAGCCCGGCAGGTGTCCGCAACTATTCCAGACAGGGTGGATATTCCAAGCCGGTATTGGAAGTGGAGGGATGATAAACTCTCTCCGGTTGCCAGAAATCTGTAAGAAAAAAAAACAAAAAAACAATTACAATCAATTCTATTTATGGTGTTGTTATGCTACAGAAATAAAGGAAAATACAAAAAAAATACATGTCAGAACAGCCAAAATTAGCACTGCCATTGGTTTAGATTTGTTACGTACCTTAAACCCTTTCTGACCTCGGACGGGATAGTACATCCCAGGTCAGATCCCCTGCTTTGATGCAGGGCTCCGCGGAGAGCCCGCATCAAAGCCGGGACATGTCAGCTGTTTTGAACAGCTGACATGTGCCCGTAATAGGCGCGGGCGGAATCGCGATCTGCCCGCACCTATTAACTAGTTAAATGCCGCTGTCAATCGCAGAAATGATCTCATCGCCGACCCCCGACACATGATCGGAGGTCGGCGATGCTTCAGAATAGTAACCATAGAGGTCCTTGAGACCTCTATGGTTACTGATCCCCGGCAGCTGTGAGCGCCACCTTGTAGTCGGCGCTCACAGCACACCTGCAATTCTGCTACATAGCAGCGATCTGATGATCGCTGCTATATAGCAGAGCCGATCGTGCTATGCCTGCTTCTAGCCTCCCATGGAAGCTATTGAAGCATGGCAAAAGTTAAAAAAAAGTAAAAAAAATTTGAAAAAAATAAAAAAAATCTAAAAGTTTAAATCACCCCCCTTTCGCCCCAATCAAAATAAATGAATAAAAAAAATCAAATCTACACATATTTGGTATCGCCGCGTTCAGAATCGCCCGATGTATCAATTAAAAAAAGCATTAACCTGATCACTAAACGGCGTAGCGAGAAAAAAATGCGAAACGTCAGAATTACTTTTTTTGATCGCCGCGACATTGCATTAAAATGCAATAACAGGCGATCAAAAAAATGTATCAGCACCAAAATGCTATCACTAAAAACGTCATCACGGCACGCAAAAAATAAGCCCTCAACTGACCCCAGATCATGAAAAATGGAGACGCTATGGGTATCGGTCGGAAAATGGCGCAATTTTTTTTTTTTTTTTAGCAAAGTTTGGAATTTTTTTTCACCACTTAGGTAAAAAATAACCTAGTCATGTTAGGTGTCTATGAACTCAAACTGACCTGGAGAATCATAATGTAAGGTCAGTTTTAGCATTTAGTGAACCTAGCAAAAAAGCCAATCAAAAAACAAGTGTGGGATTGCACTTTTTTTTGCAATTTCACCGCACTTGGAATATTTTTCCCGTTTTCTAGTACACGACATGCTAAAACCAATGATGTCGTTCAAAAGTACAACTAATTCCGCAAAAAATAAGCCCCCACATGGCCAAATTGACGGAAAAATAAAAAAGTTATGGCTCTGGGAAGGAGAGGAGTGAAAAACGAACACGGAAAAACGAAAAATCCCAAGGTCATGAAGGGGTTAATGTAACCAGCAGACGTTTCTCTGGTGGAATCGCTCTATGGAGCTGGGTGTCCTGTCTCTGTATGGCTCCTTGGACACGAGCAAGCAAATCCCAGAACGAGTCTTGCGACATCCTTGTATATTCCGGGAATTTGTCCGGGTTGGCATTAAGCTCACCATACAGCGTGTGATAGGCTCCAGGTCTCTCACTTAGTTCAATAATGAGGTGTCTCCAAAAACGCCTACGACGTCTCCTTCTCCATCTTTTGCGATTTCTGTCTTGCTCCCAAGCAAACGCACAGGCAAGAAACAGCTTGATGCTTAAATCCAGGTTGAAATAAAAGCTCTCCATGTGAAGATCCATCATGACACAGGATACAGGAGCAAAATCTGAAGATTTCAGCTGTTCAAGGGTCTATATATAGATATCCCATAATACACGCCCTCTGTAGTCACATTGGCGGTGTCTGGTTATCTAGATTTTTCTCCTATAAAATTTGTCACCATGCGCACCAAAAACGGAAATGCAGGAAAAAACGCATAGAAAAGTGTGCAAACGCTGCGTTTTTTTAACCGCATGCGTTAACGCATGCGTCTAAAAAACGCCGCGTTTGTACGTGTTTATATGCGTTTTTTCCTGCACTTGCTGATGCGGATTATAATGCAAATGTGAAACTAGCCTAATACAGAGATTATCAGTGACATTATACAGAGGAGTTCTGTATATAGTGTCAGTGTACAATGACAGTGTACAGGTAGCACACTGACTTGTGAAAAAAATAGGAAAATCCAGCAATCGCAAAAGTCATAAAACATCACGAGTCCTCAGAGCATGCATGCCACACTCTTATAAATTCTCCAACTGGTAGGTTTTTTATTACATGCAGAGGATGACAACTAGTTGCATGCAGGATAGAATTACCACTCACTGGTTTTCTATAAAGTTGTGTGTCAATTCTGGCAGTATGCACATTACCTACTAGAATTACATCCAAAAAAGGTGCTATATTGCGTTTGTTCTCATTCAGATATTTGGATAATGAGGAAACATATTAGGGCAGTCTCACACGTCCAGATAATTCCGGTACCGGAAAAATCGGTACCGGAATTATCCATGTCCGTGTGCCCGTGCGTTTCTGTGGCACCACACGCACCGTGCAGGAGACAGCGCTAGAGATAAGCGCTGTCCCCCCCACGTGGTGCTGAAGCCATTCATATCTTCTCTGCAGCAGCGTTTGCTGTAGAGAAGATATGAATAATCTTTTTTTTGTTTCTCGTGTTTAACATAAAGATCCATGTCCCCACCCCCCTCCCACCCCCTGTGTGCCCGCCCGCTGTTATTAAAATACTCACCCGGCTCCCTCGCTGGCGC
Organism: Ranitomeya imitator; assembly: GCF_032444005.1. Lineage (NCBI taxonomy): Eukaryota > Metazoa > Chordata > Amphibia > Anura > Dendrobatidae > Ranitomeya > Ranitomeya imitator. The sequence goes on from NC_091283.1 coordinate 702,440,503, forward strand.
TGTTTCCTGTCCTGGCCGCACCTTCTACTGTATGAGCGGTCACGTGGGGCCGCTCATTTACAGTAATGAATATGCGGCTCCACCCCTATGGGAGGTGGAGCCGCATATTCATGGCTGTAATCGGCAGCCCCACGTGACCGCTCATACAGTAGAAGGTGCGGCCAGGACAGGAAGCAGCGCCCGCGAGGGAGCCGGGTGAGTATTTTAATAACAGCGGGCGGGCGTACAGGGGGTGGGAGGGGGGTGGGGACATGGATCTTTATGTTAAACACAAGAAACAAAAAAAAAAAGGATTATTCATATCTTCTCTACAGCAAACGCTGCTGCAGAGAAGATATGAATGGCGGCTTCAGCACCACATGGGGGGGACAGCACTTACTGTAACGCTGTGTCCTGCACGGCACACGGACTGCACACGGACAACGTCCGTGTGTGGCGCGTGTTTTACACGGACCCATTGACTTTAATAGGTCCGTGTAATCCGTGCGCTCCCACGAACACTGACATGTCTCCGTGTTTGGCACACGGAGACACGGTCCGCAAAAAATCAATGACATCTGCACAGATGCATTGATTTCAATGTGTCTACGTGTGTCAGTGGCTCCGGTACGTGAGGAAACTGTCACCTCACGTACCGGAGCCACTGACGTGTGAAACCGGCCTTAGAAGAATTAGAAGGAAAAATGAAGATCTGGTCATCAATATATTTTGCATAGTATGTAATATTATCGTGCAGGAAATGGGACGGGGAATATAATATTGTCTCCTCCCACCACGCCATGTAGAGATTCACAAGAGAGGGGGGAAATTTTGTCCCCATAGGACAGCCCAGAACCTGCAAATAATACCTGCTATCAAAAGAGAAATAATTATTGGTCAGAAAAAATGACGTTACAGACAAAATATATATGATTAGATCATCTGAGAAGGAGCTGTACTTCTTGCAGGTGGTATGACAGTGCCGTAAGTGCTGCATCATGCAGAATACATTATGCATTTTTGGGAGCGCAGGGAAATTAGTGCAAGTGGGTGTTTTGTTCATAATAAATTCCTGTTCATAAATCCCAGAGTGACTCCTTCCTCCAACAATTTAGACATCTTTGCAGATATACGGTCAGTGGGATCAGAGGAAAGTTCCTGACAGGTAGAAGAATCTGAAAGAAGGTCCATAACTGACTTATTATACACCATATTATCCATAATGACAACAATTCATCCTCCTTTGTCAGCTGCTCGTATTATGATATTTGGGTTCTCCCTTAATTGTTTTAGTGCCATTCTTTGTTTGTAAGTCATATTAGATTCTGTCCTTTCTTGTGTGGAAAATATTCCGTCCAGTCCCTTTCTGTAATATGTTGGAAATTGTCCATGGCTGGTACACTGGTATTAAAAGGGTAAAATTTGGGATTGGGAACATGAAAACCCGAAAGATTGTTATCAACATCATCATTATATCGATTGCTCAATTCTGATAGAGGGTTAATAGAGCATTGCTCTTGAAAGGATAACATTTCACAGGGTGGGTTATCCAATTTTGAATGTTGTATAACATTATAAGGCTACGTTCACAATTGCGTTGTGCGATGTTGCGTCGGAGACGCAACGCACAACGCAAACAAAATGCAACAAAACACACGCTAAAATGCAGCGTTTTGTGACGCATGCGTCCTTTTTTGCCGAAATTTGGACGCAAAAAAATTGCAACTTGCTGCGTCCTCTGTGCCCCACGCTTGCGGCAAAAAAACCGCATGCGTCGCAAAACGCAGCACAACGCATGTCCATGCGCCCCCCATGTTAAATATAGGGGCGCATGACACATGCGTCGCCGCCCGACGCACCACCGCAAGACGCTAATGTGAACGTAGCCTTAGTTGGATCTTCATTAAAAAAAAATGATGTTTGACCGATTTTTTTTGTTTTTCTTTTTTTTAATAAAAACATTTTTTTTTCCTGGTTTTAATACAGTTTTGTACGTATGAGAGGAATGCTGATATAAAGGTTTTACAGTATATATACTTAATTAGCATTAATATAATAATGTTAAAATGTAAAATCTCTTTCTCATATGATAAATATATTGTTTGAGATTGAGTAATATTTTAGTTATTTGTATTACATTGTATGTAAATATTTCATACAGGATATTACACATCTTTATGAAACATGTTCTTTGAGTCTCCACACTCCCCCCCCATTTCCTTTCTTTTCTCCTGTGTACACAAAGGGTTAACAATTAAGCTCATTTGTGATTTGTCTATTCCTCACCTACTTTCTATTCTGTATATTTTCATAGTTCCTGTATGATAGTTGTCAAGATTAAGAGCAAGTGTAGCTCGAAACGCGTCAAACTTTATCATGTTTTTTACATTTTTGCTTTTTATGTTTTAAATCTACTAATAAATGTGATGTTTTATGACTTTTACGGTTGCTGGATTTTCCCATTTTTTTCTCTGTTCATTTACTCAGGAAACCAGCTTGAAGTCTCTGTGCACCGTACCCCTATTCTAGGAATTTCTCAACCCGGTGAGCTGATGGTTGCTCCATTGTGTTTTTCTAAAACACTGACTTACCAGTGATGTCTGTAGCTGAAGTCCTTTATCTTCGCTTTTCTTGTTCATGCAGCACAGACCGCCATCACTCCTTCCAGCCAGGACTTGTCTCTACATAAAATAGCACACAGTTACCTAGAGCCCTGCTTCCAGAGCATATTCCCCACTTTTTCCCTTTCTTCTACACTACACATCGGAATACAAACGTGCACCCACCATTAATATATGAAGTTGTGCTAAAAAGTACCTCGGCAGAATTTTTGCTTTCTTGGCCTTTTATCAGAGAATATGAATGATAACTCCAAAACATTTTCTCCAATCATGTTTAGTGGTTGGGTGAAGCCATTTATTGTCAAACTGTTGTGTTTTCTCTTTTTAAATCATAATGACAACCCAAAACATCCAAATGGCCCTGATCAGAAGTTTATATACCCTGGTGATTTTAGCCTGATGACATGCACAGAAGTTGACACAAATGGGTTTGAATGGCTACTAAAAGTAACATCCTCACCTGTGACCTGTTTGCTTGTAATCAGTATGTGTGCATAAAAGCTGAGTGAGTTTCTGGGATCCAGACAGACTCTTGCATCTTTCATCCAGCCACTGACATTTCTGTATTGTGAGTCATGAGGAAAGCAAAAGAATTGTCAACGGATCTACGGAAAAAGGTAGCTGAACTGTATACAACAGGAAAGGGATACAAAATTATATCCAAGGAATTGATATGTGAACTTTTGATCAGGGTCATTTGGATGCTTTTATGATTTAAAAAGAGAAAACACAGTAGTTTGACAATAAATGGCTTCACCCAACCACTAACCATGAGTGGAGAAAAAGTTTTGGTGTTATCATTCATATTCTCTGAAAAAAGGCCAAGAAAGCAAAAATTCTGCCAGGGTATGTAAACTTTTGAGCACAACTGTAATTGGTTATTATGCAATCCACTATTCCAAATATAAATTGTAATTCACCACTATGCCCCCACCTAATAAATACATTAATTAGCCCCAATTTCCCCAATTCATTACCAGTCACTGCATTCTCAACACCCCTCATTCTGTACCTCCCACTCCTCCGATTCATTATATTTACATGCCCCTTCCGCCCCAATTCATTGTCATGTCTTATCTCTCTCCCACCCCCACTCTCTATTCATTATCAACTGCTCTCCCTCCACATTTATTACATCATTTACTCTCCCACCACCCTCAAAATTCATCATTATTTGCTCTCCCCAGGTCCTCATTTGCTTTCCCCATCTCCCCTTTAATTCAATTGTTGTCCCCTGTCCCTAACCCTCAATTCATCATTTGCAGTCCCCCTTCCCCATTTCATCATTTGCAGTCCGCCTCCCCTTCACTTTATCATTTACAATCCCCTTCCCTTCATTGTTTGCCATCCCCTCACTTCATCATTTGCCATCCCCCTCACATCATTTGCAGTCCCCCTTCCCCCTCACTTCATCATTCACAGTCCCCCCTCACTTCATCATTTGCAGTCCCCTGTTCTCTGCTCATTTGCAGCCTCCCTCCATCATTTGCAGCTCCCTCCATCCTTTGTAGTTACCCCTCCATCATTTGCAGCCACCTTCATCATTTGCAGCCCCACTCCATAATTTGCAGCCTCGCTCAAACATGTGCAGTCCCCCTCCATTCATCATGTGCAGTCCCCCTTACCCACTTCATAATGTGCAGTCCCCAAACCCTTCCGCACTTTATCATTTGCTGCCCACCTTCATCATTTGAAACCCCCCTCCAACATGTGCAGTCTCCCTTCCCCCACATCATCATGTGAAGTCTGCCGTCCCCTCCCTCAGATCATCATTTGCAGCCCTCCTCCATCATTCAGCTTCCCCTCACCCATTTAATTCATTTTATAAAGAAATAAAAAGTTTGTCATACTTACCGTACAGGAGATCCCCAGCAGGCACAGCTCTGTATCTGGTGTCCTCGTACATGGACACCTGACCAGAAATCCAGGGAAGGGAGCAGGAGCTGCGCAACTGTCTAGGTTAGATGGTCGTGGAGCTCCGAGAAAGCTCCCAGGCCCCAGCACTAACATGTGCGATGCATCGCACATCACTTTAGTGCATGATGGGGCCAGGTGAGCAGAAGCAGAGGAGGCGGGTCCCTCCTCTGTACCGCTGCTCACTGGGCCCCATAAGTCAGTAAGGGCAATAATGCTCTGGCGGCCCTGATTGCAGCAAATAGACAACATATTCCGAGTTACAGATTAAATAGTGTTGTAATTTATAGGTACTCTGGGTAAAAGGATGGGCAAATACTGACCCTTTTAATATTAAAGGGCAGTTTACATAAGCCAAACAAGAGAAGCATCGAAGCACCCTTTTTCTGTACTCCTGTAAAGTACTTTTGAAATGATGTTTTGAGAGACCCAATGTCCAAATGCACCAATTGGTCCTTGATGTTCCTACTTCTTCTATAGAAGAGTGGGGGATATATGAATTCCTTAACTCAGGGCAAGCATTTAGTTAGCATATTCCAATGTTTATTACACCAGCTATGCCTCTACTCTCTTCCGTAAATGTCATTACCATTGGTACTCTTTTCAACCCTTTTTTTGTATTCTTATTACATAGCAATTAATTTCTATCTAGGTTTTGTACCTTGTTTCTCCGCAGAGCAAAAAAGGGGAGAAGCCAGCGCAGCCTAAGGTTAAGACGCAATACATAAAGTGCAAATGCACATATTAATTTCTAACTGTATTTTCAAAATGAGACATTTAGCAAACAATTGATCAATTCTTTGAGCCACCTCGCCTCTTCACGGCAATCTCATATTGGGGCAGTCCTACACTACGTTTTTTATATTCGCTGTGCCATAAAGGCCTCCTAAATGAACTAAATGCAAGACCACATTAAAAACATGCTGTACCTGGAGCATATACTGAGTCACCCCCATGGCGCCAGAGTAGGCAAGCGAGGATAAAGGTTGACCAGGTCCAGACAGACATTTCAGATCCAACCTCCACACTGCCCATCCAGAGCCACAGATGGGGAGTGAAACAGGCTGAGGCACAGGTGCATAATTAAACAAAGCCTGAGGCAGGGCAGGGCTGCTGTGTGTGGACAGCAGCCTATCAATCACTGAGACACAGAAAGAATGGCGCACATAACCAGGCGCGGCGCACGGCAACAGTGGTGGTCAGCCACTTACCAATAACAGAGCAAAAAAAGGGGAGAAGCCAGCGCAGCCTAAGGTTAAGACGCAATACATAAAGTGCAAATGCACATATTAATTTCTAACTGTATTTTCAAAATGAGACATTTAGCAAACAATTGATCAATTCTTTGAGCCACCCCGCCTCTTCACGGCAATCTCATATTGGGGCAGTCCTACACTACGTTTTTTATATTCGCTGTGCCATAAAGGCCTCCTAAATGAACTAAAAGCAAGACCACATTAAAAGCATGCTGTACCTGGAGCATTACTGAGTCACCCCCATGGCGCCAGAGTAGGCTTTCTCCGCAGACTCAATAGTTTCTCGGGATACCCTTTATCTTTAAATTTCCTAACCAGAGAATCTAGGACACCATCCAGATTTTCCTCCTCGCTGACTATTTGTGGTAGCCTTAAGAACTGGCTCAATGGTATGGATTTGACCATTTTTTGTGGATGCTGGCTGTTAAATAATTCAATCTTATCTCTATCTTTTACATAGGAGGTTTTATTAAGTGTATTATTTTCTTTCCTGACCAAAACTTCCAAAAATTGTATGCTAGAGGTTGAAGATACAAGTGTAAATGTTATAGTTGGATCTATTATGTTCAAATATTCATGGAAGACACATAGTTCTTCCTGGGTTCCTGCTCACAGGAGAATGACATCATCTATGTATCTCTACCACTCCAAAACATACTACAAGTGGTGGGACACATATATGAGGTCCTCCTTCAGAGTACTTTGTAGTCTGCATAATTATAGTACTGGTGAGAATACAATATGAGCAATGTGTACTTTAGCTACGGGACGCCGGGCAGGCTGCAGTAACGTATTTCCAATATGCGACCTTAAATATGGCTCAGATAAGCTCCCAGTCTGTCTAGCTGAGTATTTAGTTTCAGGATGATGATGCGCCGAGACATGCACAGTAGCAATCTATAGACACCGAGATCGGCGTCCATGTCCATTGAATATATATATCTGCTTGCACATGTTTTTCACTGTATGAGAGAGGCTCATGTGAGCTGAAACGTCACCGCGCCATATGGGATAAATAAAGTCCACTTCAAACTTTAGTAATTATTGGAGTGCTGCTTCATTTTTTTCTTCTATATTTTTGGCAAATATATGGATAATTTGCTTGGGGGGCCTGTGCACCCACTAACTTAATGCTGTGCTGTTCCATTTTTTCTAAGGATACATAAATATAATAGATAGATGGATGGATGGATGGATGGATGGATGGATGGATGGATGGATGGATAATAGATAGATGTGAGATACATAAATAGATGTGAGAGAGATAGATAGATGGATAAATAGATAGATAGATAGATAGATAGACAGATGTGAGAGAGATAGATAGATGGATAGATAGATAGATAGATAGATACAGTAGGTATGGAAAGTATTGATACCCCCTTTAAATTTTTCACCCTTTGTTTCATTGCAGCCATATGGTGAATTCAAAAAACTTAATTTTTTTCACATTAATGTACACTCTGCACCCCATCTTGACTGAAAAAGAAACAGAAATGTAGAAATGTTTGCAAATGTAACAAAAATTTAATAAAAAAGAAAAACTGAAATATCACATGGTCATAAGTATTCAGACCCTTTGCTCAGACACTCATACCTAAGTCACATGCTGCCCATTTCCTTGTGATCCTCCTTGAGATGGTTCTACTCTTTCATTGGGGTCCAGATATGTTTAATTAAACTGATAGGACTTGATTTGGAAAGGCACACACCTGACTGTATAAGACCTCACAGCTCACAGTGCATGGCAGACCAAATGAGAATCATGAGGTCAAAGGAACTGGCCAAGGAGCTCAGAGACAGAAATGTGGCAAGGCACAGATCTGGCCAAGGTTATAACAGAATTTCTGCAGTACTCAAGGTTCCTAAGAGCACAATGGCCTCCATAATCCTTAAATGAAAGAAGTTTGGGACCACCAGAAGTCTTCCTAGACCTGGCTGTCCAACCAAACTGATCAATCATGGGAGAAGAGCCTTGGTGAGAGAGGTAAAGAAGAACCCGAAAATTACTGTGGCTGAGCTCCAGAGATGCAGTAGGGAGATGGGAGAAAGATCCATAAAGTCAACTATCACTGCAGCCCTCCAGCAGTCGGGCCGTTATGGCAGAGTGGCCCGACCGAAGCCTGCATATGAAAGCCTGCATAGAGATTGCTAAAAAACACATGAAGGACTCCCTGACTATGAGAAATAAGATTCTCCTGTCTAATGAGACGAAGATAGACCTTTTTGGTGATAATTCAATACAATCCCAACAGTGAAACATGGTAACATAGTAACATAGTTATTAAGGTTGAAGGAAGACTTTAAGTCCATCTAGTTGAACCCATAGCCTAACCTAACATGCCCTAATATGTTGATCCAGAGGAAGGCAAAAAAAAACCATGTGGCAGAGAGTAAGCTTCACATTGGGGAAAAAAATTCCTTAACGACTCCACATACGGCAATCAGACTAGTTCCCTGGATCAACGCCCTATCAAGGAATTTAGTATATATAACCTGTAACATTATACTTTTCAAAAAAGGCATCCAGTCCCCTCTTAAATTTAAGTACCGTATATACTCGCGTATAAGCTGAGATTTTCAGCCCATTTTTTTGGGCTGAAAGTCCCACTCTCGGCTTATAGTCGAGTCATACCCGGGGGTCGGCAGGTGAGGGGGGCGGGGGCTGTCTAATTATACTCACCTACTGCTGGCGCGGTCCCTGAGCGTCCCTGCTTCTTCCACCACTGCATATTCTTCCTGTACTGAGCGGTCACATGGTGCCGCTCATTACAGTAATGAATATGCGGCTCCACCTCCCATAGAGGTGGAGCCGCATATTCATTACTGTAATGTGCGGTAACTGTGACCGCTCAATACAGGAAGAAGATGCAGCGGTGGAAGCAGGGACGCAGCGCCAGCAGTAGGTGAGTATACGGGAAGGGGGAGCACAGCGCTGCGCGATATTTACCTCTCTTCGTTCCGGTGCGGCTCCGTCATCAGCGTCCTCTGGCAGTGACGCTCAGATCAGAGGGCGCAGTGATGTAGTCAGTGCGCGCCCTCTGCTGAACGTCAGTGCCGAAGACGGGGCCGCACGAGGAGCAGATAAATATTGCCAGTGCTGGGGGTCCTGAGCGAAGAGAGGTGAGTATGTGATTTTTTTTTTTTTATCGCAGCAAAAGCATATGGGGCAAGTGGCTGTACGGAGCACTATATGGGGCCATAACACTTGTGCAGCACTATATGGGGCAAGTGGCTGTACGGAGCACTATATGGGGACATAACACTTGTGCAGCACTATATGGGGCAAGTGGCGGTACGGAGCACTATATGGGGCCATAACACTTGTGCAGCACTATAATGGGGCAAGAGACTGTATGGAGCATCTGTATGGGGCCATAATGTTTGTGCATTATATGGGGCAAGTGGCTGTACGGAGCATCTTATGGGGCCATAACACTTGTGCAGCACTATATGGGGCAAGTGGCTGTACGGAGCACTATATGGGGCCATAACTCTTGTGCAGCACTATATGGGGCAAGTGGCTGTACGGAGCACTATATGGGGCCATAACTCTTAGGTTGTAGTTTACTTATCACCTCAACAAATTTTTTGGGAATAATTCCATCTTCATATGCTGTTTCTAGGATGTTAACTAACTCTTGTTGGAATTGGGTCAAGGGATTAAAACATAATTTCTTATAACATCCTTTATTCTTTAGAATCTTAGTCTTTCATACAGTTAGGGCCAGAAATATTTAGACAGTGACACGATTTTCGCGAGTTGGGCTCTGCATGCCACCACATTGGATTTGAAATGAAACCTCTACAACAGAATTCAAGTGCAGATTGTAACGTTTAATTTGAAGGGTTGAACAAAAATATCTGATAGAAAATGTAGGAATTGTACACATTTCTTTACAAACACTCCACATTTTAGGAGGTCAAAAGTAATTGGACAAATAAACATAACCCAAACAAAATATTTTTATTTTCAATATTTTGTTGCAAATCCTTTGGAGGCAATCACTGCCTTAAGTCTGGAACCCATGGACATCACCAAACGCTGGGTTTCCTCCTTCTTAATGCTTTGCCAGGCCTTTACAGCCGCAGCCTTCAGGTCTTGCTTGTTTGTGGGTCTTTCCGTCTTAAGTCTGGATTTGAGCAAGTGAAATGCATGCTCAATTGGGTTTAGATCTGGAGATTGACTTGGCCATTGCAGAATGTTCCACTTTTTGGCACTCATGAACTCCTGGGTAGCTTTGGATGTATGCTTGGGGTCATTGTCCATCTGTACTATGAAGCGCCGTCCAATCAACTTTGCAGCATTTGGCTGAATCTGGGCTGAAAGTATATCCCGGTACACTTCAGAATTCATCCGGCTACTCTTGTCTGCTCTTATGTCATCAATAAACACAAGTGACCCAGTGCCATTGAAAGCCATGCATGCCCATGCCATCACGTTGCCTCCACCATGTTTTACAGAGGATGTGGTGTGCCTTGGATCATGTGCCGTTCCCTTTCTTCTCCAAACTTTTTTCTTCCCATCATTCTGGTACAGGTTGATCTTTGTCTCATCTGTCCATAGAATACTTTTCCAGAACTGAGCTGGCTTCTTGAGGTGTTTTTCTGCAAATTTAACTCTGGCCTGTCTATTTTTGGTATTGATGAATGGTTTGCATCTAGATGTGAACCCTTTGTATTTACTGTCATGGAGTCTTCTCTTTACTGTTGACTTAGAGACAGATACACCTACTTCACTGAGAGTGTTCTGGACTTCAGTTGATGTTGTGAACGGGTTCTTCTTCACCAAATTAAGTATGCGGCGATCATCCACCACTGTTGTCATCCGTGGACGCCCAGGCCTTTTTGAGTTCCCAAGCTCACCAGTCAATTCCTTTTTTCTCAGAATGTACCCAACTGTTGATTTTGCTACTCCAAGCATGTCTGCTATCTCTCTGATGGATTTTTTCTTTTTTTTCAACCTCAGGATGTTCTGCTTCACCTCAATTGAGAGTTCCTTTGACCGCATGTTGTCTGCTCACAGCAACAGCTTCCAAATGCAAAACCACACACCTGGAATCCACCCCTGACCTTTTAACTACTTCATTGATTACAGGTTAACGAGGGAGACGCCTTCAGAGTTAATTGCAGCCCTTAGAGTCCATTGTCCAATTACTTTTGGTCCCTTGAAAAAGAGGACGCTATGCATTACAGAGCTATGATTCCTAAACCCTTTCTCCGATTTGGATGTGGAAACTATCATATTGCAGCTGGGAGTGTGCACTTTCAGCCCATATCTAATATATAATTGCCTAGAATACTACTTCCTGCAATTTGTGCCAACTTCCGTGGCTTTGTCCGGAGCTAATGTCCGGAGCTAATGTCCGGAGCTAATGTCCGGAGCTAATGTGCGGAGATAATGTCCGGAGCTAATGTCCGGAGCTAATGTCCGGAGCTAATGTCCGGAGATAAGTGACGTCAACAGTGTCCAGTGTCTGATTGGTTGCCGCCTGCTGCGAGCGACCAATCAGAAACGTGCCGTACTGTGACACACTCCGCCCGCCATTTTGGTGTGATTTTTGAATTTTTACCTCACAGCAAGTTTCTACTGCGTGGAGGCGGGCCCAGTGACATTGCTCTTCAAGCTCCTGCCGAATTTCGTCAAAAAAATGATAATACCATTTACCAAAACTATATATATTTAGTTGTGAAGTGGTTCAGTGACATTTTCACACCAATTTTGAACTTTTGTTTGGTGTTTTCTCCATATACTGCCTATTATTTTTGTTCTTTCTTACTATTATTTATTAATTGTATTATTCTTTCATTTGAATAAATAAAGTATATATGGATTCTAGACTCCTGATTCTTTAGAATCGGGCTGCCATCTAGTTATATATATAATTGTATTTCTGAACATGTTTTTGTAAACAGCTAAAATAACAAAACTTGTGTCACTGTCCAAATATTTCTGGCCCTAACTGTACATCACCTTTGGCCATATTATTGTGTTCCCCCCTTTGTCTGCCTTTTTTATTTCAATATCCTCCAAAGCTTGCAGTTCTCTAAGCACTTTATTGTCATCAAAACTCATATTAGAGACCCAATTAGGGATTGATGGCAAATTTTCAACCTCCTCTACCACTAGCCTTGTGAAAATTTCCACAGCTGAACAGGTACTTAGTATTGGGAACGTTTTTGACTTTCCCATTAAATGAATTGGGAACTTACCCTCATCATATTTTTCATTCTCTTTCAACAATTCCTCCAAATTTTTTAAGGTTTCCAATTCCAAGTCACTGCAATCAATGTTACCCAAATCACTTCTATGATGTAGTCTCTGTAGTAAGATTTTACGCGCAAATAGATGCCCATCCTTGACTACTTGAAATTTGTCTAGATGGAAGGAGGGAGAAAATGTCAGACCTTTTTCTAACAGTTTCAATTGTGACTCACTTAGAACATGATTAGATAAATTGATTACCTTGGGTTTGTCGTCTATTCATCTTCCTATTGCTGAAAAAATCAGGATATTTTTTGCCTTCACGATTCTCTCGAGTACTAGTCCTTGTGCGCATATGATATTCATTTGAACTCTCTGCTTAACTACATGAAGTACTATTTTCAGCAAACGAGGCCTGATCCCGTCCTGAGCCATTGTGTTTGACTCCACCCACTTTAGGTTTCTTTTTTGGAAGCTGCCATTTAAAAATCTTTTCAATTTCGAAATCTGCTGTGTCTCTTAAAAACGTCTTTACTTTCAGCTCACTGATTTCATTTTCCCACTTATCTGTCTTTTTCAATAGTGTTTATGAAACTCTCCATTTTGTCAGCAGCCAACTGTTTCTTAATATTTTTATGCAAAAAAAGTCAAAAATGCACCAAACACGCACAATAAACGCATCAAAAATGCGCAAAAAAAATGTCAAAAATCCGAAAAAACGCATGCGGATTTCTTGCCAGAAATCCAGAACGTGTGCACATAGCCTAAAACCGCCTGTGAGATCCGCACAAAAACCGCAGTAATTCCGCAGGTAATTCGCAGTGCAGTTTACCTGCGGATTTACCAAAAGCAGTCCGGAAAAATCCGCAGGACTTTCTGCAACGTGCACACGTAGCCTAACAGACACCAGAAGATGGATGTCATATAGTGAAGCTACATAAAGATGAGAATGTTCTGGCGGCTCTGACTGTGGAAGAAGGAACAAACAATAAATACACATGTCCCCCAAGGTGAGATGAGCAGGACGCACAGATGATGTTGCACCAGCCCTGGCTAGTCAAAAGCCGTGTTGGGGGAAACCAGAAGGTAGATTCATGGCCTCCCGTCCAGCCGCCAGGTACCACTGATCTGGTCCTGTGAATCCATCAGCACATCTCTAGTCCCAACTGTCCCAGAAACAGCGGATAGTCCTGGATGTGGGTCTACGCCTTGCAGTCTTTTGCATCTGCAGAATTTCCCTCACTCCCTCCGCCCCTCTGACAACTCCTCATGTCAGGGGAGAAAGAAATGGTTAATGGGTGTGGATTGGGGAGGGGCCAAAACTTGCTATGGCGCACTACACACGTCGCATTATTTGTCCCTCTTTCTATTCTTCAAAAGTTGGTTGGTCTGCAGTAGGCCCTCCATAAAATGTACTCCATTAAAGGGTTATTCCCTTGCTGATCGCTGGGGTCCCCCTGCAGTTGCCCTCAATGATCCCAAGGTTGGCGCTGTGAATCCTGAAGACCACACTGTGTGGCCCCCCATGAATGCAACGGTGGGGCCCATGTGCATGGGTTATGAGGCTGCCGCAGCGTTATGGATGGGGAATAAGTCTTTTGGGGATAACCGTTTCCTGCTAAGGCTACTTTCACACTAGCGTCGTGTGACGTACGTCGCAATGCGTCGCTTTGGAGAAAAAACGCATCCTGCATCGTTTCCCGCAGGATGTGTTTTTTCTCCATAGACTTGCATTAGCGACGCATTGCAATGTATGGCCACACGTCGCATCCGTTGTGCGATGGATGCATCGTGTTTTGGTGGACCGTCGGCACAAAAAAAGTTGCATGTAACTTGTTTTGTGCGTCGTGTCCGCCATTTACGTCCGCGCATGCGCGGCTGGAACTCCGCCCCCTCGTCCCCGGACCTTACAATGGGGCAGCGGATGCGTTGTAAAACTGCATCCGTTGCCCCCGTTGTTCATTTTTTTCGCAGTTTGCGTCAGTACGTCGGGCCGACGCATGACGACGGCCTCGTACCGACGCAAGTGTGAAAGTAGCCTAAGATGCGCACATAAGCACTGCACAGGGTCAGGCATCCTGGCATTCAAGGGTTCCTGGCTGCTAGTTGCCTCACGGTCAGGCATCCTGACATAGAGGTTCCTGGTTGCCTCAGGGTCTGGCATAGGGGTTTCTGGTTGCCTCATGGTCTGGCATAGGGTTGATCGAAACGTATCGGACAATTTCAAAAATCGCTGACTTTTGGCAAAGTCGGGTTTCGTAAAACCCAACCCGATCCTAGTGTGGGATCGGCCATGAGGTCGGCGATTTTCGCGCCAAAGTCGCGTTTCGTATGACGCTTTCAGCGCCATTTCTCATCCAATGAAGGCGGACGCAGAGTGTGGGCAGAGTGATGACATAGGCCTCAGTCCCCACCATCTTAGAGAAGGGCATTACAGTGATTGGCTTGCTTTCTGTGGCATCACAGGGGCTATAAAGGGGTGTGCACGCCGACCGCCATCTTACTTCTGACGATCTTAGCATAGGGAGAGGTTGCTGCAGCTTCATCAGAAGAAGGGATATAGTTAGGGAGGGAAGATTAACCCCGAAACTGCTTGTGCTGTAGCGATTTCCACTGTCCAACACCACCTTTTCTTTGCAGGGACCGTGGAGGTTTTTTTTTTTGTGCATCAGCGCTGTAGCTTATTAGGCTGCCTTATAAGGCTCCCTGATAGCTGCATTGCTGTTTGTATGCCGCTGTGCAAACCAACTGCTTTTTTAAAAGCAAAAATCCTGTTGCTCCTTTCTGCACAGTTCTCTTGTTTCATTGT